>NC_059485.1:0-321666 GCF_018139145.2 Gymnogyps californianus | reverse complement strand
TTATAACTTACCTCTATGAAACAGTTCTTGTACAGGCAGCCATAGCAGCTGATTGGATAGAAACTCTTCATTCAAATACATTACTACTGAAAACAAGTTATTTACTGTCAACAGATTTGATGAGAAATTAGACAAACTAATGTGATCTTCATTCAGTAAGTATCCACAATCTTTGTATTCTGACTATGCATGTACAGGAACCTTTGTCCTTTTTTCTTCTGGTAAAGTATCTCAGAGGTGTTAATACTACTTCGAAAGACTGTATTTAAGAAGACCTTGTTGTAACGTGAGTATGTTAGATGCATACTAGAGCCAGGACTACGTACTTCCAAAATACTGGATTAAACTGTTTGAAGAGTCTTAATTTCCAATAACTTCCCCTGTAAAATGTAGGACCTTAAAAAAAATAAAATAAAATCTAAGACTTAATTACAACTGTAAATTATTTTTTGTAACAGAAATAAATAATTTCCTTCTCTAGGGCATCAAATGCAATCTCAACTAATACTCCATCACAGATGTACTTATTGTAATCTGCTTTCAGTCAAATAAAATTAAAGCAAATTGCTATTCCAGTACCCAATTATGAACACAACTGTCGTGGTTTAACCCCAGCCAGCAACTCAGCACCACGCAGCCGCTTCCCCCTCCCCTCTTCCAGCTGGGTGGGGAGGAGGAAAAAAAGTAAAACTCATGGGTTGAGATAAGAACAGTTTAATAACTAAAGTAAAATAAAATACACTACTAACTAAGAATAATAATAAAAATATAATAATAATAATTGTAATGAAAAGAAATATAACAAAAAAAAAAAAGAAATAACACCCAAGAAGAGACAAGTGATGCACAATGCAATTGCTCACCACCCGCTGACCGATGCCCCAGCAGCAATCTGCCCCTCCCGGCCAACTCCCCCCAGTTTATATACTGGGCATGACGTTCCATAGTATGGAATATCCCTTTGGCTAGTTCAGGTCAGCTGTCCTGGCCATGCTCCCTCCCAGCTTCTTGCATACCTGCTTGCTGGCAGAGCAGGGGAAACTGAAAAATCCTTGGCTTAAGATAAGCGCTACTTAGCAACAACTAAAACATCAGCATGTTATCAACATCATTCTCACACTAAATCCAAAACACAGCACTGTACCAGCTACTAAGAAGAAAATTAACTCTGTCCCAGCCAAAACCAGGATAACAACAAAGTTGTTATAGCATTTAAAACCAAGTATATGCAGGAACCAGGTATTATTCTTTCTGTCAATAAACAATTCTCAGCCCTGAACACTTAATAAAGATGAGACATGACAGCATTAGAAAGAGAGCTCGTTATGTGTTACCCTAGCACACTGCTTGGGAGCATTTTCTGTAGAAAAAATTATTTCAGTTCAATGACAGATAGCAGATGAGCAAATAGGAAACAGCAAACAGTAAATAAATGGAACACAGATATTCTGGGGTTGGGGGGGGGGGGGGGTGTCCTAAATTTAAACAAACTCTTAATAATAAACTCAAATATTTTCCACAGAAAAGCTGAACAGATCCCTCACTGAAGATAAAGCAGAGGTACTCAGAGAAACCAGAAACTTTTCTGAATGTGTCTGTATGCAAACTATAAACAGCAGGTAACATAACAAACAAACTTACACTCCTCTTGGTTAATTATCACTTTTCAACAGGCACTGTTTTAAACTTTCTTGCTTAAAGACAAGCGAACAACAGGAATCTTTATTACTTAGATTAGTCTGAGATGCCACAGCTTCATGATAAATTTAAAAATATACTGGCACCGTTATAAAATTAGAGCTCCCATGTTTACAGCAAAAGACTACAAATAAGCTGAGTGAATGCTTTAAAAGAAAAGATATTGGACCTTTGCTCATATAAAACCTAAACACATAGTTATCATATCTATGTACTTCAGCTTCCGTGCTCTCTGTGACCAGAAGATTAAGCAGAAGATTAAGTACAATTCTAGTCTGCAAAGCAGCATTATGAAAATGTCACGTTTTTCTTCTACTTTGATGACACTGAGCAGATATAATATAAGCCACTGATGACCAGTGGTGATATTTATGGCTGATTTTCAAGATCAAACCATATTTAAAAAACTAATAACTATACAACAGCTTTTGGCATAGAGTTAATCAGTTTGCAAACTTTAGAATTAAAAAACTAGAACAAACCATGAAGAATAACATGACAAATTACTTTGGATTTTAAGTCACTGATGCTCAGTTTTCATTTCACAGAAGAATAAAACAGAAAAGTGAATTTCTTTGAGGAAAAAAATGTGGTGGGGTTTGGGTTTTTTTCCCCTCATTTCCTTCAGTTACTCTCTTAGTACTAAGAAGATTAATATAATAAGAAGCTCCCTATCAGGATTTGAAAATGCTGCCATCTAACTTTATTATAGCTAGAAAAAACTGAAGCAACAGGACCATTACTGGTAAGAGAGTCTAAAAGCTTGTTTACAAAGTTCTTTAAAACCAAAACATTCTTAATTACACTTCGCAGCAACATGTTGTACAATACCTTATTTTTTTTCTTCTGTTTAACAACAACAAAACCAAGCCAGAACACTTCCTTGTAATAGCAGAAGGTATTATACATAAATACATAAAACCAGGCAATCCCTGCCTCGGAGAGCTTAATGACATTTGAACTATGGACTAGACTACGTCATTCACTGTTAATTTTTTTATATGTATCCTGCTTTACATTATTTTAAACTGATATGAAAACATTCACGTGAAACCTCTTTCTACACATACATCTACCATACACGTTTCAGCCTTCCCATGAAAAATAGAATCACTGGGAAGAAGAACAAGTTGCTGCTTCTAGCAGTGTACTGCAACACAACAATCTGGAACAAAAACAGACTGCAAAGGAGTTTAAGGAGGGAAAATACTCAGTTATTCAAACGGCGCAGATGGATTTTCACCAGCACTGCAATGTTGATACACTTGAAAAGTTCTAATGAACTTCAGTAAGGACTCATAGCCAAGACTTCAGTTTTAAAGTGTAACCCCTAAGCCACTACCTGAGCGATGAGTAACACCTACACTCTGCTACAACACTGGTTCAGTACAACTTGAGACTGACACATCCAATCTTTTTTCAGTCTTCTTAATACAGGGAGTATTGAATTTTGACCCAAGAGATACAGTCAGTCTTCATTACCAGAACATGCAAATGAGTAACTGATAAGCTCCTCTACAATTTATGTTTCAATCCAGCTACAAGGCATCTGATATGTGGCAAAAAATACTTAGCAGAAAATATGGCCTGCGTTACATGGGACACAAAAATAGATTACTTTGTTCTGACCTTAAATTCTATGGATAAGTAGATACAAATCCACAGTAAAAACAGAAGAGTCCCTGTAGAGTGGGTAGCATTGTGACAATATACAAGAATACTACTAAGCCTGGCAGGAGCATGGCTTCCAGAACTAGTAATGGGCAATATAATGCAGGTGAGATGGGAGAAAGTACAGCCATCCACCAGAAAACCTCGTCTCATCCTCACCAAAACTCTTCCTCAGCATTCACTTCTCCCACAACACATAAGAGAAATAACTGAAGTGCATTTACTTAAAAGCATTCACTACGCTGTAGCAAAGTACTGCTGAGGAACTGTGTGATCTCACTGTCTATACTCCCACTGATCTTTCCCAGTCCCTTTTCTGTCTGTGCTTTGTGATATTCTTCATTGGCTACACAAAAATGCGTAGTTTGAGGAGCCAAGAGCCATGTTTTGTTTTTCTAGTTTTGACATATTTGATGCACTATAAAGCGAAATACCAAAACAGTCCAGTGGATTTTTCTGTTGTTTTGCAATGCAAACACTTCTCTGATAAACAGATGGTTATCTGCAAATTCCACCACAGATAAGAAAAATTCCCCTAAGCTCTAGATGAACTTTGCAGACAAGATACAAGCAAAATGAGCACACTCGGTCAGACACAGGAGCAGCTGCTGGGGCTTTTACTAGAATACTAAATACTAAAACACATACAAAACATGTAAAGCAAAAATGCTTATCTATTCTATGAATCCCTGTTTCTCATATAAAATATATTTAGAGGGTCTTTCAATGGCCAAGCACGAAATATATTATGCTTAAGAAACTGGTATGACTGTAGACTAAAGTTGACACTAACATTTATTTTCTTCTGAGTTCAGCTACCAAGCCAGTTAAATAAAATACAAAACATAGTTAGACAAAAGCCAGTCTGATACAATCCACGTTAATGAATGGTTAATCAATACTCTCCTTCTGTACATCCAAATAGGCAGGAAAAAAGCACTTTTCTCTCATTCTTCCATTTTTCTAAACATCCTTTCATATATGGGCTGTATCAGCCATTCTTCTAATGAACTTCACTGTAACTTAATACACAGTTACATTTTATACTTAATTTTATAAATATTACCTAATATTGTCCTTCAGTAAATACAGCTATTGGTTTGAAAGGCAAGCTGATTTTGTCCCTCCAAATTATCCTTAGGTTCATCAAAAATATAGCAAAAGAAAATATATCTATGTATTCTGTTAACCTTCTGGCCTTGAAGAATGTGGCAAAGAAAACGCTTGTGAATGCCCATGTCTTTGGAAAATAAAATGCTGGTCACAAAAATGCCTAATATTGTTATATTTAAATACTCATCAAATGAGGATGTGCTGAATCCAAGAAAAAACAGATAAACTTGGAAACCTATCAAGGGATAGAGAACACACGAACCTCAATATTTATGCCATGATCTGTAAAAAAAAAACAAACCAAAGTCATGCTATTACAGAGAGAAATGTGTTTTCCAGGGGAGAGGCACCATCTTTCCAGCTGTACTATTTACAGTAGTGTAAACCCAGAGCTTCAGTTATTGAAGAACTTCATCTGGCTTGGAAGACAGCAGGAAAAATAGCTACAAACTCTCCTATTTTTACTGTTTACTGATTTCAGACGGGGGTCAGGGTCAGAATAATATTCTATGTATTCTCCTCCCACAGACCGTGTTTTGTAAAGGGATCCAACAATAGCCAATTCAGATACTACCATTTCCCTGACTACACAAGCAAAGGAAAAGCCAGCTTGCACCCACAGACAACACACAAAGCCACCCCAGAAAGGATACTGGGAACGTCACGGTACCTTAGCTATTATATAATGCTAGAGATCTGCAAGATGTCTTTAACTTTGCACTTAAGTTTTTACTATAATGTGTTTCACAACTGGAGAAACCGTAACACAATGCAGACAGAAACAGCGTGCATTAAGGGATTCCAGTAAAAAAGTATCAGCAATTATAAGAACCTTCATCAACAAGCCTGCAATTTGTATCTATCCTAACTGAACTGTACACTTTCTAGTGGTCCTACACAGCACTTTGATAGATGTTTGGAGCTTTTCCTTCAGAGCTGTGTGCAGATTTTAGCATAGACACTTGTCTGCTAACAGGAAGCATGCAGGTGATGATACACAAAAAATAAGGTGTCTCCTGGCCAAAAGGCTTAGGATTTGAAATAAACCAGAACAAGAGAATGTGCCAAACACCACGAGGGAAAGTTTTCGGATCACTTTGCTCAGAGGCTGCACAGGCTGGTTACCATATGACTTGACTTCATTTGACACAGCTTTTTTATCCTTTTGTATTTAAGGAAACCAATGTCATAGATAGGATACAGCCTTGTTACGTAATGCTTACAACCTGCAGGAGAAAGGAATTAATTCAAATAAGCTAGTTTTAGTAACATTAGCTTTGATCCGATTTGAAAATTATTGTTCAGATTGCACTAAGCAGTATTAATATGTATTTGAAGAAACTACATCAAGATCAGAACTTCATCTAGAAACAGTCCAGTCAGGCTGAGTTTCCTCATAAAAATGCTATTACCATGATCTTGTAAATTGTGATACTGTTAACTTTGCCCCTAACAAGGATAGGTTTGTCAAATCGCTGGTTCTTTTGTTCATAAAACAAATGTGGGGGGAAGTGTTCCATTCAGTGAGTCAAGTTCAACATCCTTTTGCCTCCCAACGTGACAAAAAGCTTTCTTAGGTAGAGCATTTAATACAACTGTAACAGTTAAAACTCCCACACTGTATCTCTATAATTTCACAAACTTTTCCGTTACACATCAACTGTCACTATGCAGAAAAAATATCAAGTACTTGGTAGGCAGCAGTTGCAATGGAGCCATTTTTTTCTAAATCCTTCTATTAAATAAACCTTCCTAATGAATAATAACTCTATCAGCTTTTACTGCAGTACAGCTCCCTGATCCTGCATACTGAAAACACCATCTAGCCGTAAAGGTTTTTTCCTTAAGGTTCTTTGTTCTTAACACACAATAAACTCATTATAGCCATGCTATTGGCTTAGGCCACCTCTAGCATTTATGATAAATTCTTTTACAAATCACAGTGGCTTGGTTCTCACAAATACAGGAGTAAACCTGTGTCATGGTTTAACCCTAGCTGGCAACTAAGCACCACGCAGCCGCTCACTCACTCCCCCCACCCAGTGGGACGGGGGAGAGAATTGAAAAAAAACAAACAAAAAACTGGTGGGTTGAGATAAAAACAGTTTAATAGGACAGAAAGGAAGGAAAATGATGATAATGATAGTAATACTACTACTACTAAAAATACAATAATACTACTAAAAGAATTAGAATATACAAAACTAGTGATGCACAATGCAATAGCTCACCACTCGCCGACCGATGCCCAGTCAGTTCTGGAGCAGCGATCCGCCCCTCCCGGCCAACTCCTCCCAGTTTATATACTGGGCATGATGTCATATGGTATGGAATATCCCTTTGGCCAGTTTGGGTCAGCTGTCCTGGCTGTGTCCCCTCCCAGCTTCTTGTGCCCCTCCAGCCTTCTTGCTGGCTGGGCACGAGAAGCTGAGAAATCCTTGACTTAGTATAAACACTACTCAGCAACAACTAAAACATCAGTGTGTTATCAACATTATTCCCATACTAAGTCCAAAACATAACACTATACCAGCTACTAGGAAGAAAATTAACTCTATCCCAGCTGAAACCAGGACAACCTGTAAAAAGCAATGTTATTTTTTCACACTTCCATTTTTTCAGTCAGAAATTTGGGCAGGTGCTGAAATAAGCTCTTTTGGCTCAGGAGACTTTGAAAAGCTATGGAGTCCGTTTGACTCCTTTTAACTAAGGAAAACACATAAATACTGCCATCGCCCAGAAAGGACTCCACTTGTGGCAACAAAGCAAGATGGAGTTCACAACAGGTTGTGCGCATCAGCGACTACAGTCTCTTCTCTCTTGACAGAGAGAAAGAATAGTTAGCAATGGTGATGCTGAAGTTACCGTTCCGGTTAGCCACCAGCAACTGAACAGTTCAGTTCCCCTGCAGTTATTGGTTCAGCTCTCAACAGGGTCACACAGATATCCTGAACTGACTAAACCCCTCAAATAGCTGTTAAAAAGGCTTTTACTTTTAAAGTCGTAAATACTAGAGAACTAGAAAATAACTTGAGACATATATTCAGTGCATATTAGATCTCAGAATGTGTAGTTTAAACAACATTTGCTGGAGTTATCTGCCTTCCAATAGTAAAGGTTTAAAATCGCTAATTTGAACAGCATTTGGGTGTTTCCTTTTAAGTGGCACTTTTTGTTCTTACACATTCCTTGTCCTTTTCAATTTTGTTCATAAATAAGGAAAAGATGAAAACAGAGGAATTTTATTCTTTCACTGTTTTCTGGGAACCAGCAACTGACACATCTAATACCCACTGATTAATTAGTGCTAAACACATTACTCATTACAGCTTTATTCTCGTTTGTGCCCACCACATTCTCAAAATCAGTGAAGATGACATACAGATCTCTGAAAAAAATCCTTATCAAGTTGATTACACATTTCTGTACTATTTAAGTTTGAACATGAACTTTAAACAGATTTGATAGTATACAACCAAATTTTTGTTACATGTGCCATAAAATTCAGCTTGGTATAGCATATATTAAAACTAACCAGCTGACCATGTAATCGGTCAGATGTGACCGATTTACTGAAGATGGATAACAGCATACACTTCATATTATATTCCAAAGCAAATCTTTTCAAATAAATATGAAGAAAAACATTCTGGAAATTTCAGCACTATCAGTGTCAAAAATTAATTTTTTTTTTAAATGTATAACCTATAAAAAACATCTTTGCTAAAAGTGCTCTGTATGAGTCTGGCCTGATTAAAACTTAGTTTCCTCAATGCTGTGTTATTTTATCTTTTAGGAAAGAGAGAGAACACTCACATCATTGAAGTTTTTTAACTTTCTTTTTAGATGGTGTATGCTTTTCAGAAATCTAATTATTTGTAAGCTGCACCAGGAAAAAAAAATAGTTCTTCCACCTCCCTACTTTTTCTCCAAAAGAGAGACACACCTTTATGGATTTCACAGCAGCGCCTGTGTAATTTCCTAGCCTCTGATCCTTCCATTATCCCATGAGACATCAGGACCTGCAAGAACCGTCGATGAGCGTCAGTCATCTGAGCTGCCATCGCAATATTCCACCAGGCTTCAAATGCTGCGAGAGATATGTAAGCTGGAATTAATGCACATGTTCACGCAAATTAAAAATACACAGTCCAAGCATACATAAGATTTCAATTAAACTCTCTAACATTGAATCAGGGCAAAAAGCAGATCCCCCAGGTTGTTCTCAGAATACAGATGGTGACTAACTCCAAGGTTCTAGAAGAAGGATGCAAAAGATAAAGCCCAACTAATTTTAGCTACAGAATAAAACAACATAGGCATTGTGCTACCATACGCCCAAACCGAAAATAGTAGTGTTGTACGTGTAAGAATCAACAGAACACCTTGCATAGTTTTGTGTTAAATGCTTCTGCTTACTACATATCCTAATAACTTGTCTAATTAGAGTGTAACTTACTTCGGACAGAAAATCCCTCTCTAAATGTTCTGAAGAACATCAGAACTAAATAAAAGCATCTCAAGAAATTCCTTGACCACTGCAGCCAAATAATCGTTAATAGTTCACAAGAAAAAAGCAGCTTCTGGACTTCCAGACTCCTCCAAGCCAAAGGACCAAATAACGGACCAAATAACGGGCCAAACTGAGAAATGCTGGTGTGTGCTGAATTTAAAGTCTCGCCCTTCCATTCCGCCCTGGCACACAGGTGCTCTCTGACCAGCAGCACCGAGTCAACGAACACGCTCCGGAGGGACAGAACCCAGCACGCTGCCCTTCACCGCTCCGCCGGTCCGGGCGCCATGCCCCAGCGCAGCCCGGGCTCCCGCAGCTGCCGCTGCGCGGGGGATGCCGACGGGGGCACGCTGTTAGACTGAAGCGCCCTGGAAGCCGCTCAAGGGAAAACGTGAAAAGCTTTCTCATCCGCTTGCTTCACTCGTGGCAGATTTCTTCCCCAAGCAGACTCACAGAGCGACCGACAGCCTCCGGCCCAGCTCCGGCCTGCCCCGGCCGCCGCCGCTTCACCGCCCGCTCGGCCTCGGGCCTGCCGCAGCCCACCGCTGACGCCACGGGCAACCGTCCCACAAACGGCCCCGCTCCCGCCCCGCCCCTGCCGCCGGCCCCAACCTTCGCCCCCCCGCCGAGGCCTGCCTCCCCCTCGGCCCCCGGCCGCCTCACCCGCCGGCCTCCGGCGCCGCTGCCCTCCGCGCTCGACAGCTCGGCGATCGCCGCGACCGCCTGCCCTCGATCGGCTCGGCAGCAGGCTGGGCCAGGGCCCAGCAGTGCCCGCCCCTCGCTAGTGCGGCGGCCCCGCCCCGCCCCGCCCCGGGGCCGGTGGGGGGGGCGCCTCCCCCCCCCCCCCCCGCGTGTTTTGCACCGTCCCGAGGGGCCGGCGGGCCTGGCGCCGGGCCGGGGCGGCGGCAGCAGAGACAGACGGTCCCGCGGCGCCGGCGGAGGTGAGCCTGGCTGAGCCGCGCCGCCGCCGCCGCCGGAAGGGCGCGGGCGCGGGCGCGGCGGGGTTCGTGCCCCCATCGCCCTCCCCGAAAGCCCCGCCAGCCCCGCCGGTGCGGCGGCTCCTCCTCCCCGCCCCGGGAGCGCGGCCCGGCTTTGCGGGCAGCCGGCGGCCGGGCTGGGCCCCGCCTGCCCACGGTCCCGCGTGGGACGGTCGCGCGTGCTCGGCCGCCTCCGCCCGGCGTAGGCGGCGCCGCGCAGGCAGCGGCGGGGCCGGGCGCAGTCGGAGGGGGCGGCGGGGCGGGGCGGGGTGAGCCCGCGCCGCCGACGGACGTTTCCGCCGGGCCGGGCCGGGCCGGGCCGCGGTGCCGCCGGCGGGGAGGACGCAGATCCGGGGAGCGCGGTGCCCGTGCCGGGCCGGACCCGCAGGTGCCCCGGGGCCGGGACCGTCCCGGTCTGGACCGAAGCCCGGGCGAGGGAGCCCGCCGCGCCGCTCCGACCGGGAGCCGGACCAGGCAAGGTACCTGCGGCGGCTCCCCCTTCCCCTCCGCGCTCGGCGGGAGGACGGTCTCCTCCTTTTCACTAGCTATGGCTGCGGCCGAGCTTGTACGGTTTCTGCTTCGCGGCCGCCGCGGCGGGTGCCGTTCCCCTCACTGACGCTGGAGAAAGGGCTCGCTTGTCCGTGCTCCCGAGCGCGGTGCGGCGGCGGTCCCGGCGGGCGGGGGAGCAGCCCGGGCTGGCCCGCCGAGTTGGCTGGCGGCGACCCGGGACGGGCTGGGACAGAACTGCCGTTCCCGCGCCGAAGCGTCCCTCGGGGCCTTGCCGGGGCCCTGGGCCGGCGGGCGGGAGGTCCCCGGGCTGCCGGGGGGGGCGGCGGGCAGTGCTCGCCCCCGCGCGGGTCGCTGGTGCGGCTCAGGCTCGGCTCCTGCCGGGATGAGGGGCTCCGGACCGGCGTTGTGGTCGGCAGAAGCACTGTTCCTTCCTTGGGGCTGTTTAACTCGGGCGCTCCTTTTGAGATAATCTGAGGCAACGCTGGTGTAATTCCCGGAAACTTCCCTTCTGCTGGGAGTCCCGCCGGGCGGGCGCGGGCAGGAGGAGGCCGCTCGCTGCGCTCGCTGGTGGCGGCCGCGGTAGGCCGGGCCCCTGTTCCGTGAGCCGGGGGCTCGCCGTGCTGAACTGGCGCTGAGCCGCAGGGCTGCTCCCACATCCAGATTTCGCTCTTTAAAAATTACTCCCGGTGTGTGTGGATTTTAAGAGAACTGAAGAGCAATTTATGCTAAACTCTCAGAACCAGGGCTTTGGGAATGTGGGATCGGAAGTGAGCTGTTCTAGTCATTTTAGTCTAGGCGTTTTGTATTTTTGGCTTTTTTTTTTTTTCCCCAACATGTCCGGATCCAGCAGTTTCCAGAGTTTCTGTCAGTTCTAAATGAGAAAATACCTGAAGTTATCTTGCTGCTTGCAGACTATGATTTGCAGTTTGTCAAGTTGTGTGAAAGTACTGTATTCCTTATAGGCCCAAATGACATGTTATTATGCCTTTGCTGACTTCTGTCATCTCAGTATGAAAATATGTTGGAATGCAGAAACATCAGCTTAAGTCATAAATAAAAATTGACCAGTTTCAAGTTTTTTAAAGAGAACCCATCTGCTCATTTTGAGAGGCTCTTTTCCTATTTATGAGGAGAGGTTTATCCAGACGTCCCCTGTCCTGCTCCAGAAATGCAGATATCATTGGTATGTTGTTGCGTAAAATGACATTAATGGTAAGTATCCCAAACTACATGAAGGAATTTGTGGAACAAGGATGACATTAAAGTATTAGTAAAATTACTCATTTAAAAAGAATAAAAAAGAATGTCTTACTCCTTTAAAATCCACGGTTCTGAAGTTAAATTCCTTCTTTAGTGATCATACAATGATGCAGGAAATACTGGGTTAGATAAGCAATAATATGTGTATTATGCCATTTAAGATAAAAAAATGGGACAAAGCCTCCCCACTAAAGAATCCATAATCTAAGGACCTGGGCGTGGATTTGAGTTTCTGCTTACCCAACGCTTTCCACTGTAGTAGTCTCAGCAAGAAGAGATAACATTAACACAGTAGTGTATTAACTGAATGGCAAAGAAGCATATGGGAATGGTTTACTGTTCAGTTTAGATAACAAAGTGGGAACTATTGAATTTTATCTTTTGGCCCTTCATTCACCGAAGTGGCCATACTTAATTATTGGAAATCCTAAATATCTTCCAGTTTACCCTTTCATCTAAACCTTCTCCTTAACGTAGTATACAAGACTCTCTCCTCAGCTTCCAAATTCTTGTGAAAACCCCCTTTGTCTGAGACGCCTACGCTTTTCACCATACACATACTTTGTGCGGTTGCCTCTGACAGTCACGTTGTATGTCAAAGAGTAGGTATTACAATTTACGTTCCTGTAGGTCTGCCATTTTGTATAGGCACTTAGGAAAAAAAAAATCAATTAAAAGCAGCGATAAAAAAAGATGGAAATTACTCCCTAACTTTTTTTTCTTTTCAAATTTTGATACGGAATCAGTTGATGAACTTTTGCTTTGCTGTATACTGCTTATCTCATTTTAATCTGCAGTTACAGCCAATGTTTTAAACCAGAAAGAATAAGACAAGATGTACTTTAATTTTAAAAAGAGCCAGTTTTAAAATAGGGAGTGGTCCTTTACCGGTACAGTTGCAGCAAAGGTAAACTAAGCAGTCTTACGTAGAAATTGCTGTCGCCTGTCTTTTGGGCATGAGTTACTCTTTGAGCATAAGAGTTTTGCAAATTACGCCTGTAGATTAAATGTGACCCTAATTTATTTAGAAGCCCAAACCACAAGTTGTTACTGTTTTTCTTGATAGTAAATCTTTTCAATCACATCTTTTTTTTTTTTTCAAGAGATAGAAATGATAAATGATCAAAGCATATAACTTGTGCCAGTAATCACGTAGACCTGCTTCTAGCCCTGATGGAGATTTCTTTCATAGCTTTGGGGAAGTCACTTATGTCTTTTACAGCTTACTTTCCCTAAATATATTGGGATTACTAGGTTTGCTGTGATTTTAGTATTCTCTGTATGTGTTACATGCTTTTTTAAGATTGGTATTTCATTATCTGATATGAAGAAAAGCTTAAGAGCTAACAGACGGGAAAGCTATTGCCATTTTAAAATTTTCTCCCTTTGCATTGGGTTTATAGTCCACTACTCTTACTTAAAAAAAAAAAAAAAGTTTGCAGTTTCATTCGAGCTATGGGTTAACTCCATTTTCATCAACATGTGCAGATCTGTTCTCCTATGGGGGAGATATTTTTGCTCTGCCATCTGCTGATTCATACATGCTTATGTGATACAGGATTCTCTGCCAAAGTTTTAAGAGTTTCTTGGAACTCCAGTCATGCGACAGTATTACTTAACAATGGGCTGGAAAGCAAACACTTCCTCTCTTGAGAATTCCAGGAAAAAAGGAGGAAAAGAAGAAGGATTTTTTTTATGCTGGAGCAGTTTGCTCTTTTTTTTCTGAGCAGCAGCAGCAAAGGCACTTGTGTTCTTTTCAAAAAATCCATTACTGTGCTCGGTCACGTTTTGTCTGTTCCCAAAATGTGAAAAGCTCAGCTCTTGAGTAATAGTTTTCTTGAGCATTTATGAGAAATTAGTCTTTCAAGTATGTCCTTTATTACTAGATGAGCAGTAACTGCCTCAGAGGAAGTCACAAAAGAGTTTCCAGTCTAATCTTCTGTTTTCACTAACAATGTTCTTATCCCTTAACCTCTAAGATTGAAATTTTCCATGTTTAATCTTCAGAAGCTTGTTTTAAAGACTGGTAAATCATGCATGTGAGAATGGAAGAAATACAGTATCATTAAATGTGACTTTTCTGACAAGCACAGAAACTTGGATTATGAGGTAATTGCCTTGGAGCTGAATTACTTCTAAATATATTGGGAAAAAAATTATATTTTTTTTCCAATTGCTACATTTTTTCTATTGCTACATTTCACAGTAGTTTGATTTATGTAGATATATTTATCAATAAAAGGTGTGGTGGTCTTTATAAAAAAAAGTTATTTTTCTGTCCCTTACTCAAGTGAGAAAGAGTCTGGCTGTTGCCTACCTTGTGTTTATTCTGTTTGAATATTTGACAACAAATATTCAGCAGCTGTGCTTGAGAATCTTCCCAGTTTTAGAGAGGAGTTGTTTGAGGGGATACGGCTTTGGTGGCATGCCTTTGAGGCTGCACATCCTTACATGTATACAGTTCCCACATGCATACCTCCAAAAGGTCAGTAAATTTTTCCTAAGCTAATCACTTAACAAGTTAATACCACAGCAGAGTTGCTGATCCCTCGCCAGTTCCTTTTGTCTTGTGTGCTGGTGAAACAGATCTGTTAGAAGCATCAAAGGTTGTTGGAGCAGAGGGTATTGAACCACCATCAACAAATATGTTTCAACAGTCTCTTCTACTTCAAAATCTAACAAAACTTCTGCAGAAAGCCCGACACCACTCTCCTGCTAAAGGAGGTCTTCTGAGAAGTTCTCTCCTCTTTACTTAATCACACAGAGAGAATCATGAGGTTTTGAAATAAAAAATAACGTGCCATCTGGGAACTTTGCCGATGTAAGCAGAGCAACTGTAGCACGCAGGGAGTAAGAACACTGCGTCCAGACTCAGAGATTAGAAAATAGCAAGAGCACGAGAGGAAGGGACAAAAGGGTTGTGTATTAACAGACAGTGTGGTGCTGAACAAGTTTTATCCCTCTTTATACTGAATGTAAAGTCATGGTTATTCCATATTAGTTAGCATGACTTTACCTACAAATTTATCAAAATTTTAAATGCGTCACATACATTTCTAGTGATATGAAAGCTGGTAGCCATATCTAATCCAGAATCTGGTCTTCCACTAAGTGGCTACATTGCATCAGCAAAAGAATCTTGGGGCAATAAGGTTTTTTAAAGTCTTAAATTAATTATTTCATCTGTTTTCAGTTTACTTACGCAGCTTCGCTATGCTTAAAGAATTCTAATATGTAAAAGCTGCGTAATTTTCCTTCTCCAAAGTTGTGCTGGTTATGTCATGATTAGGTACGTGTTTTACAGCTTCTTTCTAATTATTTACTGTTTTAATGAATCTGCATTCTGTTGAAGCAAGGCTCAGAGGTCTTTGCTAAGAACTTTTTCAAGAGGATGATATTATCTAGGGTACTGGTGATAGGGCTTGGGGAAGATCTTGTAGTCAATAGATCAGGCACTTCACTCGTTCTTTCAGTCATCTGAGTGGAATCATAGGGCTTTGGTGACGTGTTTGTTGTCAGTGATTTTGGTCTAGAGCTTACCCTTTTAATATCTCACTAGCAGCTTTGCTTTTCTAGTAGCTAAAAGAGTAGGTCCACTGCCAATGTCAGTTTAGTATCCTCTGTAATTAAAACTTTGCAGAAAAGTCTTCTTGCTCATTTGTATTATTCTTCTACACTTCTCATTGTTCCATGAGCAAGCTTTAGGGGGATCGGGCACTGCAGGGGATCTGAATCCTAATATCGAGCAGAGTGGGAGGAAGAACTACACCCTTACCTTAACTGGGACACTGATGTAAGCTTATAGTAATGTTTTCTGTTGGCAGAATTTCAGCACAGCTTGTCCTACTGAACCTGGCCAGTGTCAATGATGGCAAGACTCCCAAGTGCTGCACCGCATGCCCTGTGGATCCTTTTCTTTTCATATACAACAACAGAAGGTGCGTTTGTCAATGTTTTAAATTATTATACTGAGGTTTTTATCGACAGCATTTTCCCATGACTAGTAGGCAACACCATTACCATTAATTAACTAATATAAAATGTGTAACTTCAAATGTCAGAAATATGCGTATACTAGAATAAATTATTAGATTTTTTTCTTTTTATTGACCTTTTCCATATGGGCAAGAAAAAAACAGGAATTTGCAGGAAGGAGAAACTGAGGTTTGGAAAGTCCCCATTATCTAATCTCTGTTGGACACCTTGCTGCAAACAGGGTGCTCAGCAATGACCCAGGGACATCGCTGTAGAAGTCCCATCAGAGTAGAAAGCACTAGTCTCTCATTTGCTTATTTTCATAACTGCCACTGTTCGCCATGCGGGACCTTGAGGGAGCTATGCTCATGAAATGGAGCCTGTAGATCTACAGTTAAAGGGCATCTGTCAATTTGCGTTCTCCAAAGTGCGCAGAGTTACTAAGTTGGAAAATTTAGCTGAGGGGATTTGAACAAATTTTGCAGGCGCTTGCTGTCAGACATTATGTGCTCTGACTGGTGCCTGTACAGGGGCAGACGACTGACGTGGTGTCCTATGTGTTCTTCACTACACCATTCTTTTGGTCTGGCAGGACATGTACCTGCATTAAGTCTTTAATGCTGCTTGTTAGCTAATGGTTATTTTCTGAAGGTCAGCTGGCAGGGGCTGAATATGAAAATGTTTTTTTCCTTGTATCTTTTATGATATTTGATTATAAAGACAAGTTAGATATATAAAATCATGTTTTCCGACAATGCATTTTTATTCTCTGGAAAATGAATCTTACATTTTGCTTTCTGTAGCTTTTAAGTAGTTCCACAGTAGTCTACAGGTTTTTGGGTTTTTTTAAAAAGCAAACCGAAATAGTTAAAAATAGCCTGTCTCTAAAAAAGAAGGTTTATTAGCTACTTTCTTATGTACTATGAAATAGTACAATTTGAATTAATGGGAAGGAGTAGGGTTTGTGAGAGCACATTGGCTGAGTCATCTGATCTAGGTAATCTCACATTCTGTAAATGATCTTTATCAAGGCTTAATTTTACAGATTTCCCCCCCCCCCCCCCCCCCCCAGTTAACTACATGTTTTAAGTTTCTTCAGCATGGTATTCTAGTTGAGGATTAAAAAAGAAATCTAGTATTTCAGTTCCCTTTTTTAACTACACAAACTGAAAACAAACTCTGTACTGTATGTGGTTTCAAAAGGAAATTCTCAAATATCTGAGGTTTAAAAAAAATACAGTGTAGCAGAGATGGAAAAGGGAGAAGGTCACAGAAGAGAATACAGAAGATAATTTAGAGTTCTGGAAAGACATGAGGACACTGAAAGGCAAGATAAAGTAAAGCTGCTAATCATGATAGCTTAACACAGCAGGAAGGGCTTTGTTTAATTGAAGTATTCTTGAAAGTGTAAGATCGTTAACACATTGAAAAATCATGACATTCAACTTTAAAGGGCTTAAAATGTTAGTACTTTTAAAAGTGCATCTTAAAGTGGAAAAAAGAAACTAATGATAAAAATACAAATGGCAACAAAACATAAACAGCAGCAACAGGATAAATAGGTAATGGTTCTTTTAAAATAAAAGAGCAGTGTGAGCTACAGTATTGCAGAAGTTTAATCTTTAACTTGTTGCTCTTCTGATGATTCTTGGGTTTTTTTGAAGAATCAGGGA
This sequence comes from Gymnogyps californianus, assembly GCF_018139145.2. NCBI lineage: Eukaryota > Metazoa > Chordata > Aves > Accipitriformes > Cathartidae > Gymnogyps > Gymnogyps californianus. The sequence continues at coordinate 304,276 of NC_059485.1, read as the reverse complement.
CCACACAGAACAAAAGGGAACTAAATGTGGTACTGCCATCTAGAAAGGATATGAGAGTGACAGTTCTTATCTACAAGATAAATATCTAGCCTTAGTAACTAAAACAAAACAAAACATTTTCTAAATATTTGAATGCTAATGAAACCGTGAGCTGCAGTCAGTTCTAGGTTTATAACCAGTCAATATACCAGACAATTTAGATGATGATTTTTATAGAATTTTAAAATGGTTCCTTGACATTGCCGTACAACCTCATTTGCGTAAGTGAGCCTCACTAAGATTATTGAGCTTACTCAAGTCATCCGGGACTGCTTGGTGGTCAGGTTTTGTGCGAGGCCTTTTAGAAAGGCAAGTGAAAGTGATGTGTGGATTTTAATGAGGGTGAAAGACCATACATTCACAGTATTAAACAAGTTTCTTTGAGTCAGGTTTTCACTGAAGTACCAGAGGGTCTGGTGATAGATCCTGTCGTGTGTTATGTATCATGTCCACTAAAAGGCATCTGACCATCATGTTTATTACATTTGCAGATACTGTACTGTATCAGAGTATGCAGAAGTTATATCAGAATAAATAACACAAGTGGACTACAGAAAAGTAGAAGTGTAGGAAGGATAAAATGAAATTAGGTATTTTTGACAACGAAAGTTTTTGCTTGGGAGGAATAATCTGAAACTTAGGTACCCATTGGAAAGAATAAGCCTGTGAAGCAGCAGTGGCTGAAGCACAAGGACCTTACAGAATGTGAATTGTTGGCAGCTTAATCTTGAATTTGCAATGTAAATTACAAGAATGGAGAGTTGGTAATGTGCTGGGCCATGTAAACAAAATTGGCCCTTGTATAATTGCCGCAGGAACCTTCTAGCAGACTCTCTTAGAAAACTATCAGAAAAATATCAATTAATAGGATTCTAAAAACCGGCCAAAGCTATTCTAAATTTTTATGGGGAATTGAGATGTAGAGCAGAGGAGAAGGATTTAGATCTGTAGAACTTGTGCAAGAAAAGGGAGATATTATTAATATTTACCAATAACAGAGAAGTCAGACATCAAAGGCGGCAAAGAATTATCGGGGATGATAAAAGTATTAGCTATTTGTGACTGCTGCATTTAGAAATGATCACATTCCAGTACTACATTTGGCACACTGTAAGTCCTAATAACAGCATGACCTTACTGTCACATAGCTCCTCCTCTTCTGTTCCTTGTTTCACTCATGTGGAGTGCATTGAAATAATGGAAAATGAGGCTGGAAGGGATACTGAGGATTGTGTATTCCATTTCCCTTTCTAGTTCCAACAAAGATATTTTGACCGATGTTTTCTATTTTTTTCTTAAATACTGCCAGTGAAAGAGATTGTAAACATGAACATTGGGAGTGCAGAGACTTTGGGCTTTTCTGTACCCTCTCAGTGCCTGGAACAATGTGACTCTAAATCTCTCCAGGTCTCCAAACACTATCATAACAATGAAAAGTAGAAGACAGAACAGGAGATACTGAGTGAAATTAAGAAAAGGTGTATACTAGAAGAAAGCATGTGACAGGAGGATCTTCTAGGCAATGGGGAACTGCTGTGGGGAGGCAGAGGGCATGCATTTGGGAAGCGTAGAACCATTGTAGATAAAGTACGAGTACATGCCTGTAGGCAGTGATCTTGGTCTGACTCTGTTAATTATCTGCATTTTGGCTTTTGAACCTTTTGTATTAACACATAGAATGATGCTGTTTTATAATTAAATGTTGATGTGTTTTAGAGCTATCAAAATCAGATTTTCTTGGTTGGAAGACTGTGTTGGATGAGTTGCGCCTTTCTATTTCAATATTACTACCGCAGACCTTCTTCCTCTCCAAGTCCATAGACGTTGTCTCCGGAAAGGTGGAGACATTTGGTGACATGCATCTCTTTCCAGAACACGAAAAATAACAATGCTTTCACTTAATTTATAGGCCGTTGGTAGCTCTGTTTAGATGGAAAAGTTAATGTTTCTGCTTAGTCCAGTTTATTCTTTTGATTCTCTTACTTCTCGTCGTGTGCTGCTTCTCCCTAGTTACGGCTGCAGGACATGTACAGGAATTTGCATGCTTCACTGACTACGACAAAGAGCTGGTTTGTCACTGGAAGGTGCCTGCACAAACGAATTGCTCCAAAGAATTCCTGCTCTACTACAGGAACGAATTTTTTTTTCTGCCGTAAGTGTTTAATAAGATGTTAAATTATCATTGTTGGAACTTCATATATCCTATACCCATTATCAACTTTGATTTCCTCCCTCTACCATGGGTGTCTGGGACAAAATGTCATCCAGATTATTCTTCTTGCCAGGAGGAAAATGGGTTGCTGCAATTAACAGCGCACTCTGTTCAGTGGTCCACTCTTCTGCAGACCTCTCTGCACTCTTAGTACAGAGGAGTGATCAAGTCCTACTTGTAGGAGTGGTAGGGCTCTCATAAGTTTACCCAACCTTCCTTTCATGTGAAATTTTACTTCCTTCAGGAGAAATCTTACCTGATTTACCAGTCTGTAGCCTGTGTGAAAGGTACTCTTCCCTGGAGCCCAGGTGATTATCTCAGCATACAGTCTAACTCCACATTCAAGCACAGACTGTTGTCCCTGTTCTGCAGCAGGGCCAGTCATCATCTCCTACAGAGGAAGATGCATCTGGGCTCTCCTGTTCCTCTCCATATGTTTTCTCCACACAGACATCCAAATAACCTCACTTTGTACACTGTAGTAAACCTGTTCCTATACTAGCAAGCTGTAAGTCTGCTCCTTCAGAGGTTGAAGTGTGATGAAGGGTGTTAATTTTTCCTCTTGGGATCAGTCCTTAGCCTTTCTGTCAAGTTTTTCATTTGTGCGATACAGATATCCAAGGGGTGTTTGGGGAGGGTGGGTTGTCTGGAAGTTTGGGGGAGCTCAGTTTTGGTTTGGATTTGTTTGGGCTAAACGTTTCTAGGAACTAAGCTTGTTTGTCTCAGATTTGATTAGCTCTACGCATTGGGAAGCTTGATTTCACCTTTTCAAGAAATAGTGTGCCACACTCTCTAAACATCACATAATTTTCTGCCTCTGTTTCAGAAATCATGTGTGTGTCCCTGAGAATGGAAAAGTCAGTTTAAGGTGCACTTGCACAATATATCCGGATTATTTTGTATCAGGCCTCACATATATTCTAGCTCTGCAATTCAATGGGACTGATATGTGGAATTACAGTGTTACACCAGCCCTGGTTGGTAAGAAACTGTTTACTTTGTCACCAGGACCTCTGGTTCCAGGCTTTGCAATCATAGCTAACTCCTCATTCATGTCACTGGAACAGTTTTTCCTTATCAGAGGTGAAGAGTGCCATGCTGGCTTAAATGCAAAATCCATTTGGCTTAGAAACCTGATTCTGGAGTAGATTCTTAAGGAAAGAGTATAAGTAATAGGGCAAGCAGAGAGTGATTATTCCTCTAGCTGTACCCTCTCAGCTGCCAGCCAGCAGCAGTTTGGGGGATTAGACGTGTCTTTAGTGCATTTTACTTGTGGCTGTAGAATTCAAGGATGAAGAGGAATGTGCTGCTTCCAGTTTCTAGAAAGACACTAGGCTATCCCTACTGAAATTTCTTCCATTCCTGTCTCTGTCATACTCTGATTTTTCATGCTAGTTGAATCATCCCCCTGAACAGAGATTTTTACGGTAATTGCTGTTGGATTATAACAACCAGTGATAAAAAGTTAATTACTGTGCTCTTCCACAGGACAGAGCGTAGATACAGTTTATGTCTCTCCATAGGCACCTAGTTTGTTTAGAACAGTGTGCTTGTTCATGACACTTGTCACCTCAAACACTCAAAGAAATCGTTCACATACCTTAGGCAGATGTTCATCTGCATCGATGAGCTGGTTCTTTTCAGAATACTTGATTGTCACTGCTGCTTATCAGCAGAGTAAGCAGGAGCCTGCATCAGTTTCTAAGAGACAGGTAGCCAGGACAGCCTGGCTGTGAAGTTGTCAGAAGCTCTGTGCCTGCCCCACGGCACAGCGTGCTATTGTGAGGGCACAGGTTGTTCCCATTTTTCCAGGCTGAAAGCTGCATCCAGTGCACCAAAAGGTTGAACTTGCAGTTTGTTCAGCCGGCTTGAAGATTCAGTGCTTGTTAATGAATACCTTGCAGTTGCTCTGTTTTGGCCTCTATATCTTTGTGCTACAGCATAGTGAAAAGGGCTAAGTGCATTGACTGCGATGAGATTCTGGTTGCTGGTGAATGTTTGTCTCTCTGCTTCTCTCCATCAGTGCTTTCCCATTGCCATGTTCTCCTTAATTGTATTTTTTAACATACAGTTAAGCCAAGGGCCCCCAAAAATCTTGCCATTGAGAAAGTTGAAAATGGTAATTTCAATCTGAGCTGGGAGGAGAGCTACTCTCCTCCATCCATGCTCTCTGGACAGCCGGTCATCTATGAAGTGAAATACTGGAGGAAGCAGCACCCGACAGAGGTAAGAGACAGCCGGTCTCTTCATTTTCTGTCTCTCTGGAGCTTTCAGTTTTAAAAAGTCCTCTGAAAAGTCTTGAAACCATTTCACGAATAATGGTGTAAGGGCCAGCAAGGGCAAGCCCCACAATGTTCCTGATCACACACTTGCCACAGGTCACATCGCCCCAAGGTGGTTCAGCTGGGCTTTAAAGGATTGAAACTCTTCTGACTGCCACCCCAAAATGGTCTGCTGCTCACAGTAGACAGGGCAGAGATTGAAAATACAATGCTTCTGTTCCCTGAACTTCATTTGCTCCTCAGACATCAGGAAGCTGGAGGCTGTTCTTGACTCCATGGCACACTTGAGGCATTTCAGACAGCCTCCTGAACAATCCAGCACTTTAGGGCTGGGCTGCTTCTGGTAGGGGAGGAACGTGCATGGTGGCATGTCACACAAACCACCCGCTCAGGACAACAAAATGCAGTATCACACACAGCAGATGAGGTATACAGTCATTCATTTGCTCATTTGTGAAAGGTCACTGAAACACATAACACTATTGTTATTCAATTGCTGTCACTAACCCTTCACCTCATAAAGAAATCAAAGTGAACTTTCTCATTTTCTTTTCAGGTTTCTGTAAAAGCAATTAACTACCAGGCAAAAAGCTTTGAAATTACTGCAGGCTCCTTGAGGAGAGGCTATGATTACGTTGCAAGTGTGAGGTGTAACTATACAGACTACCCGGCCTACTGGAGTGAATGGAGTGAAGAAGTTGAATTTCACTATGGTAAGTATTGTAACAAATGGCAGCTTGATAAAAGGATGGTATAGTTTTATAAACCACGTTATATGTACCCTGCTGCTCTCCTCTCAGAGGAGAGTTATGGAACCATCACCTTCATCCTTTTAGATGTATTGTGGATACATCTGTAAAGGCTTCCAAAGAGACTAAATGTAAAAAGGCAACTCCTGGGGAAACTAAGGAAGAGAAGACCAAGGGAATTTGAATTGTTTAGCCTTGTGAAAAAAAGGCTGAAGGGGGATGTGTTTATTCTCTATAAATATTTCATGAAGTAGACACCAGGGAAGGAGAAGAGCTATTTAAACTAAAGAACAACATTGACATAAGAGCAACTGGGTATAAATGAACAAGAGATGTTTAGGCTGCAAATTAAGCAATACTTTAACCGTCAGAGGGCTTTATGAAAATCTCTGAAGAGCAACAGAGAGGACGAGAAGCATAGCTGCACTACAGCGGAGATGATAATGCCATTTTAGGGACTGTGTGACAGGTTTGTCCCTGAGAACTGACAAATGGCCTCACAGTACATGTTGGCTCTCCCAGCTCCTAACACTCACAGTAACTGACTGCAGTGCCTGCATTGATCTTTCAGACATGCCACGCACCATCGCCACTGGTAGCTTGTATGTTCTGTTGTTTATCTGCTGGAGGTTTTATTTTACATCCTCTAAAGGAGCATTTTTTTAAGGTGCAAAAGAAGAGCAATGAATTTCGTATTGCCAGTACTTGTATTTATATGCACATACACATGTAAATGTATATGTTTATTTAACAGATTACCAAGTAACAGCTGAAGACATTCTGCAGATGGTTGTTCCGGTATCCTGCATACTGATCATGGCAGTATCTGTAATTTGTTACTTCTGTTTTACCAAGTATGTATCATACTGTTCACAGGTTTTATAGAGTAGCAGTTTGCACAGATACCAGTATTGCTATTGATTAACTGAATGTCTAGTAGTACGGGAATCTAATGTTTTGTTTTTCCTCAGCACCTTTATCGGGCTGTCTATGAGCAAGCATTTTATAAACACGAATCAGTTGCGCTCTGTCATTTTCTGAATAGATAACTGAATATTCTCTATTAATCTTACTAGAATGGGCTTGTTACAGCATCCAAAACAGGCTGCAGTTATGAGGTTTGTCAGTTTTGGACCCCAGTCTTTGCTGGACTTCCAGTAATGATGGTTAAATATCTGTATTTCTTTTTAAATTTTTTTAGTGGTAATGTGAAAGTGGGATCCTATCCGTTTCACACATCATTTCAAACATGATTAGAAGAACATGTGACCGTGGCTGTGCACCAAACATAAACAACTTTGCACTAGTTTAATGAAAAGCAGCACTTGGAGATGCACAGAACAAGCACTTCCTGTTGCTGCAATGCAGACGGCTGAGAGGGAGAGAACAGAAGAGAGGAGTGTACACTGAAGAAGCCAAAATGCAGTCAGAGCAAACAATTTTAATTCTTCCCTTGCAGAGTGAAGAAAGAATGGTGGGATCAAATCCCAAATCCAGCAAAGAGCCATTTGGTCGTAAAAAACGTCAAGGTAATTCTGAGGGCTTTGCAAAAAATACCTTTTCCTGATCACCAGAAGTAGAATATGTAATAAGTGCTGTTGTCTGGCTAGTGCAGGGGTACTAAATACAATTCACGTGTCCTAAATCTCATTTGTATCTTTATTAGTTTTCAGTTATGTGCTACTTTGATGAAATTAAGTTCCCTTTCCATGACTTAAAGCAGAGTCATATGGAAAACCAAATGTAAGTAAGACAAAGGAAAAAAAAACAACCCTCTGCTTTACAACATAAAATAGTTTCCTATTACATAAACATTAACTGTCCTTTCCTTTTGACTTTCAAAAACAGAAGTTGCAAGAACTGTCTGGCTCAAAGTTTGCCAAGCCAAAACTTCAAGGGAAAAGATAACATCAGAAATGTTGAGAAATCTTGCAGTTGCCACAGCAAGTCTGGAGAATGGTTTCCAAAAGGCAGCAGTGCAGTTTTAACCCCTGAGACAATTCTGGTTGAAGAGTCTATAGAAATCTGTGAATGTTTAACGGACATTGAGGCTGAGAGCCAGGAAGAGACTAGCGACCAGATCACCGTGTTTGAGCCTTGTGAGAGCAGCGTCAGTGCTTTCAGAGAGCACACTGAACACAATGATGCACTAGCTAGCATGTTTATTGAGCTCCTGGCAGATGAAAACAACATGCAAGACAATAAAGACCCAGACATCATCACAGGCGAGAATAAAACCTTTGAGAAACTTGAGTCAGAAAATCCATCACAGCAAAATCCAAAGGAAAGTGCAGCCCAGAGTCAGCAGCCACGTGATATTTCTCATACAGTCTCCCTTTTCACCAAAGCCTCTCAAGATGATTACAATTGTAGTACAGCCAGCAGGAAGTCAGAACAATCAGAAGAATCCTTTGAATCTGGCTATCAGAGCTCCAGCATAAATTCTGTTTCTCTGGATACAAGAGATCTTCAACATATGGTTCATGACTCGTGTGTCCTGATCCAGGAATGTCCAAATAAACCATCCTTTGGGACCAAAAAAGACAGAATAAGCAACCCTGCATACAAGAGTTTTGATACCCTTGTTTCTCCATCCGTGAGGCTGTGTAGCTCTGCATATAAGAGCTTTGACACCCTTATCTCTCCATCCGTGGAGCCCTGTGGTTCTGCCTGCAAGAGCTGTGACAGCCTTATGTCTTCATCTGTGGAGCCCTGTGGTTCTGCCTACAAGAGCTGTGACAGCCTTATGTCTCCGTCTGCAGAGCCCTGTGGTTCTGCATACAAGAGCTTTGACACTCTTGTGTCTGCATTCAAGGAGCCAAGTAGCTCTGCGTATAAGAGCTTTGATACTCTTATGTCTCAGTCTGTGGCTAACAGTAGCCTGACTCTGTGTTTTGAAAATGTGAGCTCCTCACCACCTTTGACACAGTTTTCAGAGACACCAGAACTTAGCTGCAGAGATCGAGTTTATCGACCCCCTAGCAATCAGACATGTTATACCAACTACAAATCTCCCTGCACTGAGCTTGATTTTCAAAACACCTGTTCAGAACATACTGATTTTCCATCTTTCTCCACACGTGCAAGTGATAGTGCTTCAGCTTTCCTACCAGAGGAAGAAATACATAAGCAAGTAACATACCAAAATGTTCGAAAGAAAGCCAATGTAATTTCTTGCCCCATTGGACCTCAACCGTCTGGTTATCAACCTTTTGCTAGTGCAGTTAAGTGTAATGGTACATACTGTGACAATGACAGTGAGGTTATCTCTAGGTCACTGTATGAACCCTTTGTTCGTCTTTTGTACAACAACCTGAGAGAAGCACCTCCAGATACCATAATCTGTGAACCTGACCAGAGGACAGATGACCACGTGTGTTTGACGGTACAGGGTTCTGACTGCAGCACTGTCCCAGGTTTAGCGTCTAGTGAGAATGTCACACAGACCAGTGATGGCAGCCTTTGGATCATCAACTCTAATGAGCTGTCTAGTGATAGCAAAGATGAAAATACTAGCAGAGATGAACAGCTGTTGCATTTGTTAGAGATGAACTGTCAAGATTTTAACAGCAGAGAAAGAACTGTAAAGGGGACAAAACCTAACGGCTTTAACTATACTGGTAAAGGAATGCAAGAGAGCAGCAGTAACAGACTAAATACTGACTTTCACTGCCCCACGCACAACCACTTGAGGAAACTTGGAAATGCAGGGGAAAATAAAGAGGTGATAAAGCATGCGGTAGGCAGGAGGTGTGGCTCAGCAGCTAGCTTACCAGAGGAATCGCTGGACAGCATTGGGCTAAACTTAGAAAGAAAAACTGCAGAGCCCCTGCAGCTCCTGGTCTCAGACAAGTTGTCACCTCCTCTTTTTGTGGATAACTCCTGTCCTGATTCTCACACCATTCACAGTGAGGGTTCCAGACTGGCACCTGCAGGTAAAAAAAGACCAGTAGAACTATTGAGGGAAAACAACAGGAAGAATGAGAAAAAAATGAAACTTGTACAAGCCCTGGCCCAGGAGGACAACTGCTACATGAAGGTAGCCTAGCCACACGTGCCAAGACTGAACCAAATCAGTCTTTGGAAATAAACTGTATGGCAAATGGAAATGTTGCTTGTTCTTCCAATCCTGCCTGAAGTGAGGGCTGCTACAGTTCAGGCATGGATTCAGTGGGTTGTAACACTCATGCCTGCTGCAGGGCTGGCAACCAGTCTGTGATGCAGGCCCCTGGGGGACAGGAGGGGTTAGCACCTAACGATTGCAGCTACAACTCTGTCGGGGGGGGGGCGAAGCCAGAGCTAAAGTTTCTATGGCCGTGATTGTTCTCTAAAAGTGAGCAGCAGCTGCCTGAAGCAGGAGTTCTTAGTACTGCTCCTGTGGTTATTGCCCTGGCTCTCTATGTTGCTTGGGAAGCACACAAAGGTGATGTGGAAGGTGCTGACACGCCTGGAAGCGGGACGTAGGTGCAGGTCAGAGGGGACGTGACTGACTTGTACTGACAGCATCACACAGCTTCCATAATTTATTTATTGGGGGGGCGGGGAGGAGGGAGGTCCTGTGTGCCTAGCCCCAGCATGGGCTAGTTGTTTGTATACTTGCTCAATCAAGACCTGAAATAAAGATTACTGTCGTTTGGGCTTAAGCAATGCTATTATTGATACTAGTTTCTTATTCTGTAGAAGCAAGCAGAGTTATTTCATACTTCTACAGCTGTAAATGGAATCAGACATTTCTAAGCAGTGTATTCCCAGAAAGTTTATCCAGTTTGTGGTCAGACTCCCTAAATGGATGGAGAATTTTTCGGCTTCTTGTTCCTGTCCAGTCAGAATGGGAATTATGCCTGCAGCTTTAAGGCAGCATATACTTCTTGTTGGATAATTGTTCCAAAAGTTTTACTCACGACTCTGAACTTTTCTGGGGCGTTATCATATATTTTGGTATGGCAAATTCCACCCTAGTATGCTGGCAGTGGCACAAAACAGTTAACAACCGTTAAGTAATTTTATATGTATTAAAATGTGTATCTGTATTCTCATTATTTAGAAAACCCTATTTACATTGCCATTCATAAGGAAGGAAACTGTAATGCTAAGCACAGAAACTGGTTTAACGTGTTTTGTAAGTAAGATTTTTGTACTGCAAATCTCTCTCCAAAGTTCAAGTTGGCCAAGTAGTAGAGGTATCTATGCATCAGTTTTGCAGCAGTAAAAAAGGGTATGTGAGCCCTGGAAGGAGACTCGCAGTGAAGTGTCTGTATTTAGATGTGATAGTTAATATTTGTATAGACACTGGTTTGTAGCTCACTTTCACTAAGGTGGTGGTTAGTGAAAGATCTTACTGTTTGTGGCTAAGGTGCTGATGAACATGTTATTTATTTGTTTTTACTGAAAATATCAGGTTGAATTTTATTTTCACTCAGATGAGGTTTAATTCCATCAGAAATACTCTTTCTTTGCATGAGGGCAGTCACTGCCGTAGTTAACATCAGCACAAATTCTGTGAAATGGGAGGGCTGTGATGCAGGCAGATGAAGAGGCTTTCCAGGACCCATCAACCAAACCCACACTGAAATGGTGGAACAGGAAGATGCATAGAGGCCGTGGTCTGCCTCATGAGTAAGCTGACTCACTTCCCTAAATCCAAGCAAAGTCAAGTTTAAGCAAAATCCCACAGCTAGTTATTGCAGCTGCCCGGAATGGGTTACTCACTGTTTACTCTAGTAGCGCAGGGCTGTTAAGGGAGGCACAGGGACAGCAGTGGTGCTTTCTTCCCCTTCTGCTCCTGCACTCTCCCTTGTGCTCTTTGTGAAATCCTCCTGGAAGGCTTGCACTTGGCTGGAGCAGCCAGGAGAGGTCTGCTCAGGCCAGGGTTGGAAAGCTGTTTGCTGCAGCACTTACCTGTTGAGCCCCAGCTTCATTCTGCCTTTCCCTGGCTTTTTTTCTTCTACACAGCTATACCCTCCTGTCTGCTCATTTCCATTGGATGGCCTTCTGTGCGTGGGTGTTCTTCCCCTTCTCTCCCTTCAGTGTTTCACTGGTGAAATCAAACTAACTCTTTGAGAAGGGGGAGCCCTACTCCTACGCCTTTGCATAACCCAGAACTGGCGATAAACACTGGGGCTGGCCGGGCGGCTGGCCAGCTCACCCCCCGTCCTGCCATAGGCACGGTGCATGACTACAGTGGGAGCTAAGTTCATGTTCCGTCCTCCACTGCCTCCACTTTTGCCATTCGGAGCTTTTGCCAAGCTATAAAATGCAGGTGGGTTTCAAATGACAGGTTTCTGGCCTAAGATGATGATCTGCCCGGAGTGTGTGGGAGTCCTGACTTTGGGCTGGCTCCCAGGACTGCCAGCGAGGTGTACTGGCCTGAGCCACAGCTCCCGGGGACCAGCCTGTGCTTGCAAAGGCAGCTTACCCTCCCGAGAGAGGAACTTCATTCCTGAAGGCTGGGACCCTCCAAGCATGTCCATGTTAGCTAGTGGAGGGCTCCTACCAGGACAGAGAATTACTGGTCGTAGTAAGTGTATTTTCAGTGTTTTTCAGTTTGTTTTGTAAGACTGCAGTGCAAGTGGAGGCTTGTGCCAAGTTTTAGCCTAGTTATAATGCCATTTATTACTCACAATCACTCCACCTCCACATCTTTCTCACCTGGCTGCCGACCAAGTATTAGCAACCTGACTCACCATGAGTGAAATGGGTTCCTGAGAAAAGCAGGCGTATTCCCAGTTCGGGAGAAGCTAGTTCTGGTATACTGCTTTTCCTTTGCAAAGACTGCCACAGCCTTGCCTTTTTTTCTTCTTTCTGAACAGTGTTGGCTCCTTGGAAATAGGCACCTGTACAGAACAGCTGTTGGCAAATTCCTATCAATCGCAAGGTTTGTCATTGCCTGTGGAAAATGAGGATGTGGGGTCAAGTTCTTGGGGGTAGGGACAAGTTAATTTAGGGTGAAGGAGGGGTCAGCTTTATAACTAACTTGCCTCTGCATCTTGCTTTGGGACCCTGCATTGTTCAGGCAGGGTGCAAGGACATCCAAGTGCTTATCCATCATGAGCTACAAACTTTGTCTAAGAAAACAAGTTCTTTTAGGTGTTGTATTCTAGCAGTGACGTGGCCAAAGGAACAAAGGGTGAGAGAACCAAACGAGGGGGTTGTGACTTCCAAACCCCTCCTCCCTAATGTTTACCTCTGACTGTGGAATTATGTGATGAAACTCCTTGGTGAATAGAGACTGAGAGGACAGTTTACTTTCTCCTAGCCGTGTCTTTTCTGTAGAAAAACGCCTTAGGGAGCATGATTTGTGCAGTTTGTATTCTAGCTCTGACAGAGGTGCTTCTGAAGTGTGTAATTTTGCATACAGTTGCTTTCACGAAGAATAGGTGTTTTTGACTAATCCTCTGGGCAACTGTGGCCGTGCAATGCACAGGCATATGTGCGCATGCACACACACACACAGATCATTTCCCCCTCTCTGCAGATTGCTGAGTATGAGATCTGCCCCAGGCTCCCACATGGTGATGTATCATGATCACACATTACCCGGAACTTTAATTTTTTTCACCACACCGCGATGACTGAGGCAGCCATGTCATGCCGTCAGCTTTTCATCAGATGTTGCAGCCACGGCACACACCCCTCAAGGCCCCCCCGACTAAACTGCGGTGATGAGGTCAGAAGCCAAGAACAGCTCAGCGTGAACTTGCTGACAATCGGAGCAATGAGACCAATGAACTGGTCTGGTTTTCCGCTGCAACGCTGTCGTGTCTCAAAGCAGATTGCTCCAAAGCAAAGGAAAAAAACCAGCCAAGTGAGGAAGAGGGCACTTTCCAGGTACCTCACTGACACACTTAACCAAAGTTAAAGCTTACTAAATTGCCATACGTCGGTGTGTTTTCCCAGAGTATGTAATAACAGCCATCAGCAGCACCACTGGTTTGCTAAGTCCTGACTATTCTCATTCCTTTGACAAGCTGAGAAAGCAATGCTGAGAGGATCTTTACAGCTCTGCTGTACTCTGGCCAGAGGTGCTTCGCTCTGTTTGTCCCTTCTGCTGTCCTGCTTCCATCCTGTCCCTTCTGTGGCTTTCTACAACATGGAAATTTCCACACAGCTGCCTTCTACCCCTCCAGCAAGACTGCAAGATGAAAAGAGAAGAAAAACTGGCTGCAGCCCTAGATGAGCAGAGTGGGGAACCGACTGCTGTGGCACATTTAGCTGCACAGGGGGAGGAGCAGCGGTTGTCTTCTTTTTTTGCTCTTGGCCAGGATACTTTCTATAAAACTCTGACCATCTGTGCAGGAGACCTAAAATTCTGTATTCTGAATGCAGAGAGGCAATTGTAATGGCAAGAGGCGGTATAGTACCGGCCTGTGACCCGCAGCCTGTCTTTGATAGAGGGATGACTGTGCTAGACCTGCTCCAGTCCATGGAGTGTGGCAGGCGTCCTAAGGAGCTCCTGTCGCAGTTCAGTGATGGATCAGCCGCTTTCATGGTCCTCTCTGTGCTCCATTGTGTAAGAGCAGGGCATTCACAGCAGTGTGGTGTTTGTCCTCTGCTTGAAGGTTACCGAGTCGGTGACTAACACATCACTGGGACTTTCCTACTTGCTGCTGTTTCCCCAGCTCTTAGACATGGGGGAATTTGCCATAAGCTGAAGAGTTTGAGGTTGGCTGCTTCTCCCCAGCTCAGCCACTGCTGGTTTCACTTGCAGTGAGCCACCTACACAGCAACAAGAATTATAACAGGGTGAGAAAGCACTGGACTGCCTTCTGGGGGTAGAATTTCCACACCTGGCGCAGGGTTGTAACCAGTCGCTGGTTCTTGTCTTGGTGCTCTAGAGAGTCGCTCTAGAGTTGCTGTGAGAACCAGGTCTGTGCTGGCCATGGTTGGCCCTGAAGTTAGTGCTCTTGGCCCTTGGTGAGTAGCCAGTAGAGGTCTTGAGGAGCTGGCTCTGGCAGGCTCAGGCTGTGATGCGCTCACTAACCAGTGCATGTGTCTGGCAGGCTCTGGGCTTGAAGGTTATGCAGGGCAGTTTGTTGCTGCGTGGTCTGCTCCCCCCCTGCCTAGCTGGGGCGCTCGAGACGCTCGTAGTATGTTCCTCCACAACGTGAGGGAGGCAACAGAGCCATCAAGTGCCTTGTTTCCTCCACAAAGGCAGGAATTAGGACCCAGAGTTTAGCATGTGCTACCTATTCCATGGCTTCATTCTGAGCTGTGCCGGGCCCCTACAACACTGTCATCCAGAAGCATCAGGGATTCTTCCCACTTCTGGTCAGGCTGCCTTTGCTGTTCCTATGACTTGTCTTAAAACCCTCTAGCTGTGCTCCCCAGTGTGAAGGACCAACACATTCAACTGCTGTCCGTATTGTCTCTATATTGCATGTTACCTGCCATTGTTTTAGCTTCTTGCTGCTCCTAGCACATCACTTTCCAACTTCTGCACACGCACAGTGGCAGGGTAAGGAATGTGGAAACTAGGCTATGCAGAGCTGGTCACAGAACAGCAACCAGGGGATCCAAGCAGCTTCCTTGTTTGAGCAACAGCCTCACACCACAACCAAAGCCACTGTGGAGCACGGAATCCCCCGGCCCCTACATTTTGTAGGAACAGCCTTCAGACTCCTTCTCTTCTTGCTGAGCACTGTAGATGCTTACCAGTGCTGATTTGGATGCAGATACACTGAGGTGATGCAATTTCATCACATTAGTCCCTGTGCTCTAGTGGAGCCAATAACCCCAAGTTTTGGCCTTTTTAGCCTCAAACAAAACAAGCTCCTGCTTTCTGCCACCTTACAATGAACTACCAGCATCATAGCAAAGCCACAGCTTCACAAAACTTGGGCTGCCCCAAGAAAGTCCCACGAAGCCTTTTGGCTTCTCTATGCAGAAATGTATTTTGAATATTTGGAAACATTGCTTACTTTGGAGCAATCTGTTTCCATGAAAATCCTGTTTATCTCCAATATTGTTAATACGCCCCGACATATTGCAAGGTGCTTTTCATAACTCTGCCTGTTTGTCCATCCTGCACCCCCATCCTGCCTTTTCTCCTGAAGACGTGGTACATCCCTGCCAGTGACATGAGAAGCCACCAACTGTGTTAGGACCGCATGTTGTGTGGGTTTGGGATGGAGCCAGCAATGCTGCTGGAGTCTGTGGTCTGCCATGCGATCGTCTCCTGCAGCTCACTGCTTGCCACGTGGAGGCAGCATGCGATGTGAGCCATTAGGTTTTGCTTTGAAAGTGCTTCCACAGGCAGAGGTTGAAAATAGCCAGTGTGTTTTTCACCCTACTAGAGGTGCCCGGAGCTGCCGAAGGCAGGCTCAGTTGCTGTACCCAGCCGCAGGTGTGGAAGGCCTGCTGTAAAAGCTTGTGGCCAGGCAGCACGGGCGGGGCATGCTGATTTTTGGCAGCTGTGGTAAAACAAAGATCCCAGAGGCTCAGGTGAGGCTCTTGCCATAAAGAGCTGTATGCCAGCAGCAGAGCTCTGGTCTTCATGCATCCCCGCGAGCAGAGATCTGGGGCCAAGCTGATGGACGTTGGCTCTAAATGGGTCAGTTTCTGCTAACTTGCATGAAAGGAGCACGAGTTCTGCCAGCACTGCTGATTCAGGTGAGCGCTGCGGGAATGTGCGATGGACTTGCTGACCTCGTGCAGAGTCAGTGCTCTTTGGAAGCACAAACACAGATGATGTGACCTGGGACCAGTCTGAGAACGGCTGTGATAGGGGAGGGTGGAGAGGATGGGACACATCAGCTGAACAGACAGGAAAAGGCTGATGCTTAGTTTGTGAAGCTGCAGGAGCCCAGCTGCGGGCAGGGCTCTGACAAATACATGGAGGGAGAGTACTGCCTGCGGGCTATCCAAAGGGGTCTAGGCTCTCAGAGGAGGGTGGTGTGGAGGCTGTCTTGGGGAGAGCATGCTTTCCTGTGGGCTGAATGTGCACAGTGTAGTGAGGCATCTGGGGAGATGCTCTGGGCACATTTTGCATGGTGCAGATGAGGGTGATGGGTTTCAGCCTGAGCAGAGCTATAGGTTTCTGTTCCAGATGGTCAGGGTGAGTTCACAGGCACAGTCATTCCTGTTTCTGTTTACCAGCATGTGTCTGGTGATTTCCTAAGAGAAGATACGAGCCTCTGTGCGATCCCCTCTGTGTGAGCAAGACGTAGACAGTCAGAGCTCTGTGAAGGTAAGCCCTTTTCCTCTGGCAGGAGCCAAAGTGATGTCCTCCTACTACAGCCTTCATGCAGAACGGGTTCAGACTTGATGTATATTGGGGAAGACAAGAGGGTGAGCCCAATGTTGGTGGCTACAAAGAGGCAACTGGCAAAGGCAAAAGGGGGGCAGGGGGCTGGGGTCTCTGTAGGTGGCACTCAGCATTCCCCAGACCTAAAGCAATGCACTCCTTCCTCCTCTGTGCAGCATCCTGTGCAGCTCACAGGCGGCCAGCTGAGGGGCTTTGTTGTTTTTCAATCTGCTGCTTTGCTGACTAACACCTCCGCTTTCTGCCTGGCTCATTCATATTTTACCCCATTTCCTGAGCTTTGAGGTGGTTTCTTCTATTGCTTTCCCTTCCAGTAGGACACTGTTACTCATGTCTCAGCTGTTCTGCCATTTTTTACTCATTACTTATCGTAATGTATGGTTATCTTCCTCCTAAATGTCACCAGCCAGTAAAGCTGCCTTTGACCCTAGAGTTACATCAGGTCTGTATCTTTGACGATGCTGAGGATATTGCTTTAATTCCATTGTGAAAGGAAGAAAATACAGAGGTAGTACTGTTTGTGTGTGGTTTTTCCCCCCATCATGAACTTGATAACTGCAAGTGTCACTAATTCTCTCTTCTAGAGAAAGAAATTGTCAGCTCTGATTGTTATTTCCTCTGTGTGTATTTATTCTTGCTGATAAATACATACAGATGTTGCCCTTCTTCCAGGCATGGCAAAATACTTTTGGGTCATCAGTAACTTTAGCAGAATCTACCAAGCCTTCCCTGGTCTGCCCTTCACACTTGCTTCTTGGTGAATACTGCCACTGCAGGCTGGGCTGAGATTACAACTGGATGAAAGTAGTTGCCTCTCACATCAAATCAACATAAATCCATGGCCATTGAACTGCTTCAGATCTCCAAGTGCTCTGCCTTGGGGGCTGGATTCAGCTGCCCTGAAGTGCCATGGAACCTCAGGTGTAGAGGAGTCGGTTGCCCACACAGCACAGAGTAGCTCTACAGCTGTGTGCTCTTGGAGATGATCACTGCACACGGAGCCCACTGACTTGCTTTGTTCCATGCAGGAGGTGTATTTAGGTACTGTGCTCCAGGTGGCAACAAGTATCAGGGCTCCTAGAGATCCTGCACGTGCGTCCTACGTCATGGCTCTTCCCAGGCTGGATATGGTGCATACAGTCCCTCTCGGTCACTGAGAGAGATCTGGTGGGTCACACTGTGCTGGGCTTCCCAGGACTGAAGAGCTCGGCGTATGTTAAGCATTTGCTCTGCAGGAGCAAGACTACTTGTTGCTCTTCACATTGCGGCACTCGCACAGTTTCACACGTGCACATGCATGTACTTGCACATACACACATGCACACATGTATAAGCACAGTGCTAGATGACAGAAGAGAATCAATCATTAAGTTTCAACACAGCCATGCATGATGAGCTACTCCAGCCTTCTGGCAGGCCCTTAATGCTTCTTTTGGCTTTATGCTTCACCAGCAGTGAGCATCGCAGAAGGGAAACTGTACACATCTGAATTCTGGCAGTCAGCAAAGGATAAACTTTTTAAAATTAAAATTAACTACCTTAGAAAAAGAAGTTCCAGCTGCCACTGCTGCCCTCTCCTAGGGCTCATTACCTACCTTCAGTCCTACCTCTCTTTTCTTGTTGCTATACAGTAAACACCTCCATGCCTCTGACTCACCCTGGGGAAAAGAGATGGTTTGGACCATTTGGGCCAGGGCAGGTGGCTCTTGACCATGCTTGCCAGGTAGTTGCTGGTAACTGGGCTGGCCCGTGTGCTGGTTGTGCGCTGTTAACAACATGCGCGGAGACGATCCTGTTACTTAGCCCAACAGCTATTCCTCGTTGTGTTTGGAGCAGAGTCTCTGTAAGAGAGACCAGATCTTCCTTCTGCATGCTTTGTGGATCACTTACAGGCGTGGTGTCAGGCCCAAGCTCCTAGAAAAGACACGTCTCGGCTGATGCCGCCTATGGGTTGTGGAGATTGTCACTGTTGGGTGCAGTGTGGGATAGCACAGGGTCAATTAGGCTGAGCAGCTAAGCTAGACATTTCCCAGGCAGTTAGTAATATTTTTCTCGTGAGAATAGCAGACCAGGACAGTGGTGCAGCTTTTGCTCCATTGTTACACAGGACTCTCCAAGGTGTGCTAGCACCATTATTTGTGCAGAGGAAGGAAGGAAGGGGCAGCATGTGTGATCAGTCCAAAGAGTGGTAGTCTGGCAGGCACAAGCCACACTACTTTTAAAACATGCAATAATATGCATTTGATATTACAGAGCTAATATTTAAAACAAGAATACTGGTGGTACTTTAAGACCAACTGCTTTATAAACTTAAACATATTGCACCTAAATGCCTGTTTTTCTCAAACTTAACTCATTAAAAATGAAAAATTGCTTGTTGCACCACTTTCTGTATAACTGCTTAGGCTGCAATTATTCTGTACTATTATCCTTTTGTTGTGTATTAACTGAATCCCATGTTAGCTTCTCTGATAGTTTTGGTTTAGACCTGCTGGCCTGCTTTATGGCCCAGAATACTCTGTTTCCTTTTATAAAAACTCTGGCATGTTGTCAATACTCTTAAAATCTCCTGGGAACATCCCCTGACATAGTGACACCTCACCTTGTTCCTGCCTATATATCAGCATAGAAATCAGAGCTGCTTTCTTTTGCACTGTTATGAGCAGTTTCCCCATGACTGCGTATTCATTGCTCCAGACTGGGATCAGCAGCCTTCTAAGTCTGGATTTCTCCTTTTCAAACAGATGTTATGTATGCTGGAAGCAGTAAGCTCCTGATTATCTTTCAAATAACTTATCAGTACATGAGAGAGAGACAGCTGCTACTGCTGAATATGGAGCTGAGACCTGTCTTGAGCATCTTCTGACAATCTCATGCCCTCCATGGCCTGCGATTGCTGTGTCCTTGCCTACGTGAGGGATGGGATTTATTTTGCTCTTTAACTACTATAGAAATGTATTGTACTTAAACTGACCAGCCATGACTCTCCCATATCTGTAATTTCCCTTACAGCTATCTGAGGAGCCCTGAGGTCTGGGTCAGAGCTGGCCCCTGCCGGCTCCGCATCTGCTGCCCCAGGCTGCCGGGCTGGCTTGTGCTGTGCTGTGCTGTGCTATGCCAAGTCTTTGCATCTCCTCTCGCTGTGCGGTGGGTGCAGTTGGGCTCTTCAGCTCAGCAGGTCTCGGGGCTGAACATAGAGCCCACCCACCCTGCACCCAGCTGCTTTGTGCCCGCTTCACTGCTGCAGTCTCCTTGGGTTATTCCAGCTCCTTGTTCTTTAGCCTCCTACCACCACACTACGCTGTGTGTGCCAAGTCCCCTCCATAGTGCTGCTCCTTTCCCTCTTGCACAAGGAGCGTGCACTGGGCTCCTTGCAGCCCCTTTTAAGGTACACGGAGGTGAGTTGACCTACCCTCCCTCAGTGTCAGCCTTGCAATCTGCAGAGCTCCAGCCCAGACACAAGCTGCAGGCATGAGATCAGGGTAGGGGTGAGCCCCTCTACCTGTGCAGGGGCCAGACCACCTCCCCGCCTGTGGTCTGAGGATTGGTGCTGTTGCCCTGATCCCAGGGGCCGTTTTGGGGGCAGGTGGAAGCAGGGCGCAGGGTACTTGGCTGTCTCTGATGTGGTACACGCTGTACTGTATAGTTAGGCTTAACCATTTAATGCCTTGACACTGATGCCTCCCCACTGCAAGGCTCTAACTCCACCAGCCCCACTATGACCTTTTAGATCTGAGGCTTGTGAGTTTTTATCTGCTCTCCCACCTTTTTCTCACATAAGAGTAAGAGAGCAGAGCAATACAGTAATAAATGTTGTGTGGGTGTTTGGACCCGAATTCATTGCCTCCTCTGCTCACCACATCCTTCTATCGGCACAGTAATACTGATACAGTGGTGACGTCAACCGCCATTTATCACTGTGTATTCCAATACACTACAGCCCTTGGTCGTGCACAAGTAGGCTTTACTCTTACTCAGTGCTGTTGAGATCCACCTGCTTTCCAGCTCCTGCGCATGCAGTGTCTGCAGTTGCAGTAATGATTTAGCCAGGCCAGCCATGGAAATGTTGGAGGGTTGAAATGGACAGCTGAAAGGACAGGGCAAGGTAATGTCCACGTTTCCACCCATTTTCCCTGCTGCCAGTTTGTTACTGCTTGATATCTGTGACTTCACTGTAAATCTTTCTTATAACTGACGTGTCCCTTGTGCCCCTGCTGTCATTGCTGTTGGCCTCTACTGGAGAGCTAGAGAATCCTTCTGTCTCCCTGTTGCTTTAGCTTTGTGATTAGATGGCAGTGTACATTGATAATGAATTTTTTTCAAGAAGAAAGCTTGGTTTTGCATATAACTGGTGGACTGAGAGACTTCGACTCTTTTTTGCTTGGGTGTAGCTATGACTTTTATTTTCTCATGCTTGGAAATACCAGACTCTTTTTTTTTTTTTTTTTTTTTTTTTTTTTCTTAAACGGAGTTCTTAATAAGGCTTTTTTTTTGTGTGTGGAATTTTTGTGGAGACACTTCACATTGTGAGCTTAGACTGCATCCATCTTTGGCAGCTTATAGCACCATATTTCCAGATCTGTAACAAAAATAATCTTTGTATATGTCTGTGTCTGTATTGGTCCTATTTCCTATTCTCTGGTATATTAAAACCTTGTAGCGTCATTTACATGTGCACATCTAAATGAATGGCTAATCAACTTTATTACTGTGGTCTCCCGCACTGTTCCTAGGATGCTACAGAGTTTGCAGCAATAGTGCTTAGCAGCTGTACAATGCTTGACATTTTATAAGAATTAAGTAACTGTGTTTCAAGGATGCATGAAGCTGTCTCAGAGTCCCCATTTCACAGACAGAGAAATTGAAATGAGGTGGTAGAAAGGACTCAAGGCCAGGTTGGATGGGGCTTTGAGTGACCTGGTCTAGTGGAAGGTGTCCCTGCCCATGGCAGGGGGGTTGGAACTGGATGATCTTTAAGGTCCCTTCCAACCCAAACCATTCTGTGATTCTATGACTTTTCTAATGCCAGACAGAGAATAAGTTCCTGCCTCTGCTTGTTGCCCACTGCCATTCTTCCCTCCAAGTGAACAATCACATGAGCAGGGTGCTGACAGATGGAAGCAAATGGGAAGGGTGTAACAAATGCAGGGATGTAGGAAAGGTGGGGGTCTTAATCATAGAGTGGGGTTGAGGCTTGCAGAGGGTCTGACTGGAGGAAGCTTCAGAAAAGGGGCTGCTACACATCTCTGTGAAGCCATGAGGTCTTCCAGCCATCAAAGACCACAGAGACACTGCTGCAGAGCTGCATCTTTGCCAGCTCTTCTGCACACACATCCATGTCTTGTCACAACAACCTGGAGCACAGCCAGGAGGTCAGACACACATAGCACTGACACCTTCTGTGGTGCTCTCAGAGGTAGCAGTCCTTCCCCACCACACTGAGGTAGGAGAACTGTGTAAAAAGTGAAGGAGATAAGTGTTGGACTAATCTGTGGGCACTGGCAAGGGTAAGAGATGGGACAGTGGAGTCCCAAGTGAGGAAGTATTGTCTCCTTGCTTCACCTGTGTTAGCAGATCCTACTGCTTTTCTATCTTATTTTTACTACTGTGCTCTTATTCAGGAAGCTTCCTTCTAGATTACAACCTTGTATGTTAACCTCTCTCCGGTGTGTAATGGCAGCCTCTGATATCTCCATAAGACATCTTCCCGATGAGCTGCTTGGGCTTGTTGCTTTGACTTTTTCCTGTTCAGTCCTTCCTGTCCCATTGGATAGATGGTACTATCCTCTGAGCAGAGGAAGGAAAATAGGGAAGACACTCTAGAGAAACCACAATCCAGTAGCTAAAAGCAACAGAGACTTCCTTTGCATTGCTCTGTCATTTTAGGCAGGAATGGGGGTAAAATGAGGGAGCTACAGAAATATCATGAACATGAAATATTGGGGGCACTGCCAGTTGATTCTGAAACAAGCGGTGGGTCTGCAGAGCTCTCTGAGGGCCCAACCCTTCCTTCCTCTGCTGAAGAATAGGCAGTGAGTTGCCTTTCTTGGCCTTACAGGGTGGCCGAGACTGTGGAGCGTGACAGTCACAAAGCAAAGTGATGCTGAGATGGGCTTCTGCAGCAGGGCACAGTATGAGATGGCACTAGTCCGTCCTGCAGTCCAGAGCGTGTGCTGGGTTACAGTCAGTGAGAGGGCATGAAGGCCTGAGGAAGAACAGCAGCAGCTCTGGGGACTGTGCACTCTCTTGGGGTGGGAACAGGCCCGTTTCGGCAGGTTGTTGGCATCCTAAGCTGGGAGACAGCTGAATATTCTGAGCCCAGCAACAATAGGTTCTAGGTATTTCGCAGGGAGAAGGACAATTTAAAGAGGCAGCGGACAATCACTGTCTCTATCGTGTCTCTAGGGCTAGTGACCTCTAGGCCCCAGTGGCCGGTTCATTCGGCACAGCTCTTCTGTTAAATGTGCTGCAAGGAACGGGGCCCTTGGTGCTAGAAGTCACAAGCAGATGCTGCATCAGGAGACTGCCCAGCTTGAGGGCGTCTGTTTTCATGGGGCAGCCAGTCTTAGCATGAAGGGAGGTGAGCAGGTTTCAGATGGCAGGATAACAGCGTGTCTTCCTCGAAGGAATGAGAATTTGGAGAAGAGCAGTGGAAGGATGAGTGGGAGCACAAAGCGGGGTTAGACAGTGGGCTGTGTCTTAGTAATCGGGGATGGCACCACCAAAAGTAGTGGTAATGACAACAGTTGTTATACAGAGAAAACTTGGAGAATTGGGACCAGCGGGATCAAGAAAAGGTGTTTCCTCCAGGAAATGTATGATGCAGCAAGAAGGGCTGGAGTGTGGGGAGAGTTTCTTCCTGCCACTTGCAGCAGGGGAGGGAGACTGGCAGGGTGCCTGGGGCTCCTTGCTGAGCTGGAGCATGTGCTTCATCTGCAGGATATGTTTGGCAGGAAAGGAGGGGCAGCAGTAGCATGGCTGCTCCCACCGCAGGGCTGAGGTGCTGCAGCCATGAGGTGTTTGTGGCACCTCCTGAGTGAGCCTTGCTGATCTCATCTGGACACTGTGGTGCCTTGAGAGCAAGTCTCTGAGCTCACGTGGGGCTGCAGGGGCTTTTTGGTGGCTGCTAAATTTATTTTGCTTTCATTATTTGAGTAAACCTGGGAAATTTTTAAATACCACAAATGTTCCCCAAGTGGGAGAGGCCTCACTGGCACTCTGTCTACTGAGTGACTGTCTGGGTGTTTGCTGCTGGTGGGGGGGAGGCACAGGCACCCCAGGATCTGGGTCCTGCACCTGGGCTGGGGCAACCCCCGGTATCAGTACAGGCTGGGGGGTGAAGGGATGGAGAGCAGCCCTGCCGAGAAGGACTTGGGGGTACTGGCGGGTGAAAAGCTGGACGTGAGCCGGCAACGTGCGCTCGCAGCCCAGAAGGCCAACCCTATCCTGGGCTGCATCCAAAGCAGCGTGGCCAGCAGGTCGAGGGAGGGGATTCTGCCCCTCGACTCCGCTCTGGTGAGACCCCCCCTGCAGCACTGCGTCCAGCTCTGGAGCCCTCAGCACAGGAAAGACATGGACCTGTTGGAGCGGGTCCAGAGGAGGCCACAAAGATGATCAGAGGGGTGGAACACCTCTCCTACGGAGGAGGAAAGGCTGAGAGAGTTGGGGTTGTTCAGCCTGGAGAAGAGAAGGCTCTGGGCAGACCTGATTGCGACCTTTCAATACTTAAAGGGGGCTTACAAGAAAGATGGGGACAGACTTTTTAGCAGGGCCTGTAGCGATAGGACATGGGGTGATGGTTTTAAACTAAAAGAGGGGAGATTCAGACTAGATCTAAGGAAGAAATGTTTTACAATGAGGGTGGTGAGACACTGGCACAGGTTGCCCAGAGAGGTGGGAGATGCTCCATCCCTGGAAATGTTCAAGGCCAGGTTGGACGGGGCTCTGAGCAACCTGATCGAGTTGAAGGTGTCCCTGCTCATGGCAGGGGGGTTGGACTAGATGGCCTTTAAAGGTCCCTTCCAACCCAAATGACTCTATGATTCTGTGACCTGCACCAGGCCCTGCCAGGAGCTCTAGGTATCTTTTGGTGGCTGCAGCTTGCTGCCCAGTCTTCATCCATATTGCTTTCACAGGTGCCTCTGTGCAATCTAGTGCAGGGGGTTTTGCAGAGCTCTGGGGCTCTGCAGAGACACTCCTGTGTGTCCAGTCACTGACAATGTTGCTGCTCTGTGGCGTGGCATGTGGGCCCTCCCTGCTGCCTGTGCATCCTTGCAACTTGCTGCCAACAGAATTATGTCCCAAAAATGATACAGGTTGCCCCTCCAAAGTCTTGCCCTCAGGCAGCCTAGCCCATTTCAGAATAGCTTGAGAAAACAGTGCCAAAATTTGTACCGGGTATCAACAGCCAATACTCTGCAGGGAGCTCATTTTAAGTCTTTCTGTGCACTTCTGTGTGTTTCTGTAAATGTTAAATACTGTGAAAACACAGCCTTAATGTGTTATGTGGCTTGAGGGCCTGGTCTTGGAGCAGGGCCTGTGGGCTGAGCAGTCATTTGTATGTTTCCTCATACTGTTGTAAACATCCTGCTGTCCTCTTCTCTGAAGACTTTCCTGTAGGTTCTCTTCACCAAACTGCATCAGGACAGCCGTCCCCTGAAGTGAGTGCTGTACATCATTCTCTTCTGTGCCACATGGGAAACTTATTTTTTTTGTCTGGTCTGCCTTCCTGGAGTCCCTTAACTATATTCCATGCTTATTTAACCATGGGTAGGCCAAATCAATGAGTTCTCACAAGCCATGCTCATACAGACCCACAGTGACATTCAGACTCTATTTGACTAATTCACTGTACAGATGTTTAAGCCACAGCAATGTCACTTCTCCTAGTTGCAAGCCACTTCTAGTTGCAGGAAACCGATGAAGAAAAAAATGGGTTAGCACTTAACCCAAGTGCCTTCCTGTTGCATGGATAGGCTGAGGCTGCAGTCACTTTGCTGCTTTCTCTGTGCACATGCTGCTGGCAAGGAGCAGAGATTTCACTGGCTTGGTTTATGGCCAGTTGGCAGGGCTGTTGTCCCCCCCTTAGCCCATGGAGTAGGTACATACAGGAGAGCTGAGATGACTTGCCTAAATTAGGCACTTTACTTTTAGACATTTAAATGAAAGCAAGATTAATTCCACCTGAATCTTCAACATAGGAGTAGATGGCTGAGCTGAACTTTTAATTGTTTGGTTGGTTTTTTTAAGGTTTGGTTTTGTTTTGGTTTTTTCCTAGGACATCCAGGCAGAACCAACATGAGGAACAAACTGTGGCTCCAGAGTATTTCCTTCTTCCTTTTATTCCAGTACAGTAAGTTCCCAGATATCTCTTCTGGGCTGTAGACCTACAGGATTTATCTTGGTGGCTGTTGATGCAGGCTTTGCCAAGATGTGCCTAGCACAAGGTTGCCATGGGACAGCAAGCACAAATGGGGTACCAGGGGAGAGGGTTCCATGGGATAACGAGTTATGGAAGAGGCTCCATGGGCAGTGGGGGACAGACACAAGAAGGTGCACAGCTGGGCAGAGCTCAGCCAGACTGCATACTACTCCAGGGAGCAGACCCAGTGGGCAGAGTGCAGAGGTAGCGCCTGCCTTGCATTGAAATGTCTCCTGTTGACGTTGGAGTAGGATTTCCTGCCCCCCACCCCCCCACCCCCCCCCAAAAAAAAACCAACCCACTTTTGCCATAGGAAAGGTTCTGGTGGCCAAGACCAGGATATCCCCAGGGCTTATGGCCGCTGTTGGCAGGCCAGCCAGGGACAGCGGAGTGAACCTCTCCTGGTCTGAGCCCCTTTGCTCAGGACTGCACTGTGCAGTCACTCCCCCTCTCTTGCTGGTTCCTACCCACCGTGCAAGCTTCAGTTGACTCAGAGCTGACTTTCTGAACAGGTCAGCTGGACAGAAAAAGGCAGCGACAATGGTGTCTGCAGGGAGCAGGTGCAAGTTTAGCATTTTACATGCTGCTTCTAGGCAGAGCATTGGACCTGCTCCAAACCTAAATTAGCAGAAGAGATGAATTCAGAGTTAGATCTTCCTGCCATACAGGACCATTGTGATGTCTGGTCTGAATTTTGTGTAACACAAGCCAGGGAATTACCCTGTACTAATTTCAGTTTGGACCAAACTAGATCTTACTGTTAGAAGTACTTGATTTTTGTTTCTGAAGCTGCCAAGGATGGACAATTCATCTTAGATCTAACTGGGTTTAGGACACTTAATTATTCCCTTCCCAGTACAAAGCTGTCCTCTTGTTAATTTTGTTAACAGATTCTTGCCCAAAGATACACTTGCAGCTTACCAGCTACGTAGGAATAGTAGTCCGTTTGACTGATTAACATAATAGCATAGCAGAATGGTAATTAGCGATGCTTATTAATACTTGCTGCCCTCTCTAAAGGAAAGCAAGGGTTTTATAACCCCGTTTTTGTAGGAGAGTAAAGTTAGGCTAAGGGAGGAAAAGTATGTTGTTCAGGACTCTGGAACAAACAGTGCTTGTATCTGGGCCCTCAGAAGAGCCTATTGAGGGCTCAAAATGAAAAGTTAAAACTTCATGAAAATTTCAGAACAAAATTCTGAAGTCAGTGTGAAATGAAAAAGTCAAAATGAAACAAAGTGACAACCACATAATTTGAATCACTTACAGTTTAATAAAGCATATGTACACCCTTGGGGCCAGTCTGTCACAAGAATCCCCAAATTTCTTCTGTCACTATCCTGACTCTTTGGGGGGGGTCTCGTACGCAAATCTGAGTGCTGCCCAGAGCTCAGGTAGGGAGAGCAGTGTGTGCTCTGACGCAACAGGACTAGGAAGAAACTTTTGTGATGAGTGAAGTCAGTGGGAAAAGTTGGACTTTGTTTTCCTTTGAACTTACTCTGGCCTAGAATTAGGCTGCACCCTCCACTGGACATGCCTGCTGTGCATTGTGGCTGTAAATGCAGAGGCAACTTGTTTGTGAGGACTGTCATTTGATCTGGAGGGTGGAACAGATGTTTCTGGTCCATCAGTGCACACACTGCGTGCATTCCATGTTGATTGTTCTCTGCATACAACATTCTCTTTAACTGTAAAATCAGGTATTGTGGTTGTTGAGCATATCACGTAGGCCTGCTCTCATCTTATGCAAACAACTCTTCTGAACACAAAGCGTGTTGAAGAAAGGGAAGGTAGGAAGCAGGGAGTGCAGCTTCTCTAACCAGGCAAGCAGCAGAATGACAAAGGGAGGTGCAGCGTGGTTTGCATCAGAGGATTTGGGTGCCTGATGGCTGTGAAGTAACATGTTCCCATCAGGCTGGGGGCAGTCCTGATGGTAGGGGAGGACCCGTGCTTGATTTAAATGCGTGTAACAACCTTGAGATTTTCCCCTAGATGATGCCAATTTTATTCCCATCAAAAAGGGGTGATACTGTACGTGTAAGAGATGAACAATCACTGTAGTAGGTGTGGTTTGCACCAGCGTGGCATGCTGCATCTCCTACAGGACTTTCCTCACTCAGTTATTCCTAGTGTAGTAGCAGTGGCTCTTGTCAGCCCAAGATGCTGTCAGGAGAGGACTCGCCAATCCAGATATTTCTCACTGTACTGCTGTCTTCCCTGCCTTGAAATCCAGGGATGTAACTTAAGGATGTGTTGCATACAACAACAGTGCTTTTGTACAGCACATATCCGATACTGACACGTGACCAGAGCTCCTGCAGAACAATTAGAAGAGCATAAATGCGGCTTTGTGACCACTTTCAAATTAGCTAATTTTCGTAATGACCAGCGTAAATTCTACAACTGCCTCTCAGTTTAAGTGGTTAATAAATTGTGCCTATCACTTTAATATCAGCATGATTTATGGAAATTATAGTAACTACAAATTTGCAATATTTTTTTGCCAAAATTCCATGCAAAGCACATTCCGAGCCTCTGGAGCTGGACATGAAAAGTATTGATGCTGCAGATATCAAGCTGTAGAAAATAGTAAGCAGAGAGAATGGTAAAGAAAGAATTACTAAAATACCACTTTTTTTAAACGTGCAAAGTGCCATGTAGATGTCATAAAATGAAAACTAGACTAGCAAAGAACAGTACTCAATTTAGGAAGTGGTATCATTAAAATGTTTGAATATGCTACTGTTTCTGATTGGGTAATCATGCCTCGTGCTACATAAGCTAGGACTCTTGCAGAAATTATATGTGACTCTGCTGTAGTGACTGTATAAGAGGGGACAGAGATAAGTTTGAAAATTCAGTCACAATTTGGGCATTTCCTGGTATTTTGGCATGCCATTTGCTGCCACAGCATTTTAAATAGATTTTTGTTTGACGCTTATCTTGCTGTCAATGACTTGCCTCCCTGTAGAGATGGAACACATCTTATGGTCCAAGACTGGAGACTTTCGGCGGGGCTGGCACAGAGTGGTCTGTTCCCTTCAGATTTAGTGGGAGCCCTGAGGACTGTGTGTGTTGATATAAAGTTCTACTTGCTTCATCATGGAAGTTGATATTGTGTTTTCTCTTTCCAAACCTACAGCTACGTGTTGTGAAAACCTCACTTGTTTTGTGGACTATGTACAGACCCTGTCCTGTATCCTGAGAAATGACGTGGGTGCCAGTTCATATAACCTCACTGCAACATGGTACGTCTCAGTAGGACAAGCACAGTGCAGTCAGCAGGAACTTCTAACATGGCCATAGCACAGTGGTGTCCTTCTGTCCTCTTTGTTAGGTAGAATTCTTGCTGCCATGCTCATTTTTACTTTGTGCTTCACACTCCAGTTATCAACTGGCTTCTCGCCTAGCAAAGGATCCCTGGTTCCTGTGTCCACTGACTGCACTGCTTGCCACCGACTGCTACACTGACTCTGGCTTCCTTGGCATTGTTTTCTCTCCTGCTCTGGGAATACCTTGCCCTCTGCTGCTGTTAACAATGGACTTTCACTTGTGTGTGCTGGCAGGGCTCACAGAGCTTGTCCAAGCTCCGTATGGCTGCTGTTCTGCCCCAGCAAGGAAGTGGGTGCAGTCCTGGGCTGTGCAGTCCTGGGCTGTGCAGCCCTGGTGAGCACCTTTCCTTTCCACAAACACTTCAGTATCACTTTCCTACTTCTCTCAAAGATGCTGAGCTGAGCAAATAGAAGGGAAAAAAAAAAATCTGTCAAAGTTCAAAGACAAATTTTTATTTTAATATGTTGCCTCTTTTTTTCTTATTAATTTCTATGCCTGGTGGTTCAGCAACAGATTAGTCCAACTACAGCATGTGGTAGATGTGGACTTGTTTGTTTATTTTGGTGGTTTTAGGGTTCCTGGGGAAGATCCAGAAAATACTGTGGCTGCCTGCAGTCTCCTGCAATTGTCCAGGAACACCAGTCACACACAGTACATGTGCACTGTGGACATGACTGAACTCCTGGCAGATTTCAAAGTCCAGGTGGATGTTACAGAGATAGCTGATAGGCAGCACGTGATTTCCAAAGGCTTTTATATGGCAGAGAACAGTAAGTACAAAAATGGTGGATTTGATAAATACTGTCTGACCTTATGTCTATCTGCTAGGAT
Source organism: Gymnogyps californianus (assembly GCF_018139145.2). Lineage (NCBI taxonomy): Eukaryota > Metazoa > Chordata > Aves > Accipitriformes > Cathartidae > Gymnogyps > Gymnogyps californianus. The sequence goes on along the minus strand of NC_059485.1, from coordinate 274,152 downwards.
AGTCTGGGTAAGGAGTGAGCGTGGCGGCCAGTGGTGGGGGGCTACGTTCGGTGTGCACTCATCTACACAGAGCACTGTGCTCTTATTGTTGCTATTGTAAACTACAGAAACATTTATGCTTGAGGCTGAGCTTAGAGCTGGTTTGGCCCCAGCCTTTTCGTGGGGAAGTTCCTTTTCTCCATGAAGCAGTAGGTGATAAATTTCCACCTTAGACCAGTCTTATACCTAGACTATGCAAGTGTTTGTTCTTGGCTAGAATCTAAAGGGCAGGAGGAATTGCTTTAATTGCAAATGCCGCGAATGTCCTCACAGGAGGCCCAGGAGGCTCTTGCAGTGGACACCTGAACCAACATGACAGTAGTGTGGGTGGCACAAGGTGTCCCAGACACAATGGAGGTGGCGCTTCCCCTTTCTGGGCCAATTCCTAACCATCTCTTCTGCATGACAGGAAGACTGGGTGCAATCATATAGTTGACTTGGTGGAATGCTGGTGTGTTCTGAGTTGTGCAGCAAACTGTGAAGAAAAGGGGTGGTTAGCCAGGCAGATAGGTACCATGCAGGCATATGAAAAAGGATTTTTCTACTTTAGATTCTTCCGAAATTAAACTTTACATAAGAAGTGTCATCTTTTTGACAAATGCCATAACATTTCAGGAAAGCCCCTTGCCCCCACTGACAGACTATAGATTGGGTAGTGGTGCTTTGCATGTCTCCTAGATGTCCCCGTACAGAGACATCATAGCTCAGTGACAGACCCTGCAGACTAGTGCTGGAGTTTGTGCATTACTGCTTTTCAATATATGAAAACACCCTGCAGGGGATACAAAAGCTTGCCTTGTAGGCACGTATGACACAGGGATTTGCACCGGCTTTATGCAGTGTCCACTAGCCTCAGCTTTTCGTGGTGTCTCTGTCACATTGAGGGGTATTTCCCTAACTGTGCAAGTGACCACAACTACACGGAGCCCTCCTATGTCATGAGAAGAACAAGGTGCTCTACTCTTTACATCTCCCAGGAGGTATTAGCCCCTTGTGCTATCTTCTCCTGCTCCTTAGGTGATGAGGAGGTTCAGAGAAATATGGGCCTGACTTCACTATGCTGCTGAGGTGTGAGGTTCTGTGCATGGCTCAGGACTGCTCAGCCTGAGAGGCATGAATGTTGTGGATGTTGTCCTGTGTAGGAGGGCCTACCCCTGCCAGGGCAGTTTTGCTCCCTACTCACTCTGTATTGCTGGTACTGTGCTGGGCCATCTCTTGTCTGCAGTAATGTTATGAAGGGTAACACTATCCTGTCTTCCAGTCAAACCACAGCCTCCGTTCAATCTGACCGCTGTGTTCTCAGAGGGTTACAATATTTCTTGGGAAACCATCTACCAGAACTCTCCTTTCTACTTTTTGAATGAGGAGCTGGAATATCAGCTGCGTTATAAGAGAAGGACCGACACCTGGGAGGTAAGTGAGATGTCAGTTTACCATCAAGTAGGAGGTACCAGCAAAAAGGAGGCCAGCACAACCGGAATCGGAGCACTGGTGTGGAAGAAGGGTTTTCATGGTTTAGAAAAGGTGTCTCTTTGCTTGCCTGGACTGAAAACAGGCAAAACTGAAAAAAGAATTGAGAAGCAGAAGCTGTTTGAGAAGTACTAGATCCTGTGGGGAATGCTGATACTTCACTTGCTTCTCATGCTGTCCTGCATGGAAGGATCCCCCAGAGCCCCATGCAGCTACTGACCAGCCAGAGCATGGCCTTGCAGAAACAACATGAAAGCAGAGGAGATTACTTTGCAGGGCTCCTCACCGTGCAGCAGTGAGGGTAAGGTGGTAGCAGTCACTCCAGCCCTGAGTGTTTGGTGTTTAATCATTCACAGACTCAGAAGACTAAAGCGGTCCATGAAGATAAACGGACACTGGTGATCCTGCCATGGGAACTCCAGGCAAACACTGAGTATGAGTTCCAAGTGAGAGCCAGACCCCGAGAAGACACTGGCTACCATGGATTTTGGAGTGAATGGAGTCCTCCGCTGATGTTGAAAACCAGACCTGCCGGTACATACTACCAGCTCTCCTTGCCCTTCTAGTTGGTCCAATGTCAAAGAATGCTTCCAGAACTCTAATCAAATCTGATTAATTAGAACAAATTCTGAATAGTCTAGTAAAGACAGGCATGTTTGGCTTGCTTACTGAGTACATGAACCCCAGGTCTGGGCTGATATGTGCTGTCTGTATTGACCTTCTCGCTGTGCTGCAAAGCCCACCTTACAGCACGGCCCATGGGAAGAGGGTTTGGTGGGGCTGGTTGTAGCTTTGGGTGCCACAGCAGGAGTGCAGCCTCTAGCTTCCTTTCCAGTGTCAAATGTCCAGGGTCCTGCTTGCAGCTTTCAGAAATGGGGGAGATCTAGCAGAGGTGCCTCCACTACTGGGGCTTAGTATTGCCTTCAGCTGAGGGGAGCGGGGATCCTGCTCTCAGGGCTAGGTTCTGTGTCTGGACTCTGATGTTTGGTCATGCTGGGCATGGCTGTTTCGTTTGGTAGCCACCACTCCCACTGCACAGGGAGTGCACAGTGCCTTATGCACAGAAGTACACTGGTGCTTGTCATGGTGGAACAGAGGCTATGAAAATAGGGAGTCTTTGTTCAAATAGAGCAGGGCAGGATGACTGTGGTCAACGTCAGCAGCATGTGCTGAGCTTCCGTGCTCTGATCTGCAGCTCGAATTGAAGTATTACATGGTGCCGTGGCAGCAGGGTCAGGCTCTGTTTGCTGAAGTTTATCTGAGTTCTGGGTCTCAAAGGTGCTCCTTTCCATCACAGGTGGAGGGCAGCCAACAAGCACTCATCTAGTCAACACCTTTTTTCCACGTCTCTGGCCAGCTGCACTCTCTTTTCACTTCATGGATCATCTGTGGAAGTGTTCCTAAACCAGGAGGAGTCAGAAACAGCAGGGGTCTTTATAGCAGGGAGCTGTCCTGCCCCAAGCATGCTGGCTGGCTGTCCGTGGTGCAGCCAGGCCATAGGGCAATCTTCTCTGAGCATCCTCATTCAGACCTCATGTCTGGAGTGCTGGGCCCCAGGTGACAGCCTCAGTGTCCCTAAGAGAAAGTCTGGGGTAGAAATCGAGGGTGTCTCCTCACCATCTGCTGCTTATTGACCAAGGTAGAAATGCAAGGTGAGCCTGAATGACCCTGTCTCTTTCTCCAGCAGTGACACAGACAGCAGGCATGGGATGGCTGCTGCTGTTTGGTGTTGTCGTGGCAATCACTGCCTCAATCACAACGTTTCTGGCCAAACAGTGGAGGTAAGAATGCTTCAGGAAGCTGGAGTAAATGCTCCTATTCTGTCTTGCTAAAGATGGGGTGTTCACATGCAGCCTTCTCTGCATCTTATATATCCATGCACGGACGCGGCTATGGGCCTGTGAGGGCTCCAGCTGGTGTACTGCCAAGAGCACCCTGCTTTTCTCTGGGGCTCTGCTGCCATTCAGCTGGTTGGGACAGGACAATGGCACATGAGGACGGAGCAGAGGCCACCCAGCCTCCTGGGCTGTTCTCCTGGTCCTGTCTGTGCTCTGCAGTTGCCAGAGGGGAGCAGTAGCCAGGGCTGGCCTGCCCCTTTCCAAAGCTGATGCAGGCCCCTCGATGCTGGCTGGGGGCCTCCCTCCTTTTTGGAGGGAAACGTGCCCTTGCAGAGGGATGGGGGGCATGCTGCCACAGAGGAGGGCACTGGGCTGGTGCAGCAACAGGACTGGCACAGCCCATGGCCAGAGAAAAAGTGCGTAGGGCAGAGTTCTGGCCTGCAGGTGCAGACCACGAGCCAGCCCAGCCTGAGGGGAAAAATGCATTTCCAGCACTTGGGGCTTTTCCAAGAAGGAAAAAATTGGAACCTCTTTCCTTAGCGCAAGAAAAGAACATTGTGTGCACGAGTCCTGAGGGCTGAGGCCCCACCTCCTGTGAGGCTCACGAGAAAGGCCATTAGATGGCTCTGACAGCACAAGACGTCCTTGGATCCTCAGCCACTTGCTAGCTTGTGAGGCCAGTGAGGCTGGGCAGGTGATTTCAGCTGCTTGAATTGGATCTGGAGATGCCTTGCTTTGCATCTGTAATGTATGCTTAAACCCAAAGCCTTTCTCTTTTCTCTTCCAGCTTGTGGAAGAAGATGGCTTGCATCCCAGACCCTGCTCACTTTTTCAAACCTCTTTACCTGGTGCATAATGGAGATTTCAAGGTATAAATGGCTACACAAGCAAGTGGAGCACGTGAAAAAGTTAAACTAAAAGGCCCATCATGCTATCCCGGGCAAGGGATTCTCATTAGGGCAGTGGAAGGGGGAATGTCTGAAGGGAATGCCAAACGGCTCCAGATGTAAGGACCAGAGCTCTCCAGTGTCTATTCCATGCCACGAAGGCCTTTATGTCACATCTGTGCTGCTTATTCCCTGTAGGTGCTGTATCAGTGGGCGACCTGAGCTCATACGTGATCTGTGAAGCCTGGGAACCTGAAGGGAGTGGACAAAGGGGTACCAGGGCAGTAACTGAGATTTTTCCAAAGCTCCAGTCCCATGCTGCCATCAAGGCCATGGAGCAGACTTCAGTGTAGAGCCAGATGTCCCACTCCAGCCTCTGCAGTGACATGCGCTCAACATTAAGCCTTGTAGTTCTCTCTGAAGAATTACTCATACAGACAATAGCTACACATATCATCCTGGAAAGATGGCTAGAGCTTTGGGGGCAAATAACTGCTGTGTGATAGTACAGTGCAGCTGCCTCCCTATGAAGGAAGTGCCTTTGAGTAGCTTTGCGTAGCCCTCCCAAATTCTCTTCTCATTTAACGCCAGCCAAACTGGCTCATGTGACAAAATGGTTTTCAAAGACTGCAGAGTTTGCTGGAGTTCTCAGGATACAAAAGTAAAAGACCATTGAGCATCCATAAATAATAGTTGTATTAAGCTGAAGAGGAACTCACAATGCCATTATCAAACTGTAAAAGTGCTGGCAAGTGAGTGCAGACATCACTGCCTCTTTCTGAACAAGTTCCTGTTGTTACAGCAGCATGATCAGAGACACTTCAGTGTCTGCTTTTTGTTTCTGCTTTTTCTTAGACCCTCTGGGAGAGGGACACCAGCTGGGCCCTAACGATCTTCATGTACTTTCCCACTACTGCATGGCTGATGTTTGCAATTAGGTTAAGCAAGTAGTCTTGGATGGGTGCCATTCAAGCTGAAGCCTGCAGTGACTGTCTCCCTTCCTTCCTGCCTTCCTCTTTCAGCCCTATTATGGCTTCCCATATCTGCACCAGAGGTGTACTTGCATCCTCTTGTGAGGCGGTTGGCACTGGTAGCTCTCAGGGAAAGGAACCAGGACCAGGTGGACTCAGTGTGGGAATTCCTGAGAGTCATGGGCTAGTGCTCACAGTGGAAGTGAAAGCACCCTGCATGCCAAGAGCCATGCTCCTCTGAGGGTGAAGCCATGGGGTATTCTGTTCTGTGGGAATTACATTCTTGCTAGTTTCTAGTTAGGCTGTTCAGTGCTGCTGGGAAGGGAATGAGCCTCAGTTGCTAAAGCTGAGTTGCTCCTTAATAAATATGCAGATTAAATCAGCAGTTGCCCGCACAGCCACAGCACAAGAAGCGTAGGCAGGGGGTGTCAAGAGGATGTGGTGACATCACTAATATGTGAATAGACTTGTCATTTTTGGCTGGCAAGAAACCAATTGATGCAGGGCTCATTCAACTGCATCCTGCCTGCATCCAAGCAAGTGATTAGGTTGTGTCTGTGAATAATGATCAGCAAATTGCAATAGTAATGCTCTGCAGACAACAGTCCTGGATTGGGTAGGAAGCAGTGAAAATGTTAGAGGAAAAGTTAAGACATAAAAAGAGAAGGGAAAGCAGAGGAACATTGTTTACTCTTGTGTGTACACGGGTCCTTTAGATTCATGTTGGGCGGGAATTTGCAAAGAACAGTCAATATAGTCAATAATAAGCTCAATAGTCAATAATAAGCTCTTTGTAGCTTATGTTAAAAATAAATTAAAATAGACTTGGTACTTCCTGCTGTAATGCATATTTTTCCATGTTCTGTGTCAGAGGGTAATAAGCTCTGTTAAGCTGTTCTCTTCCCAAATACTTTGCTCATGTCTAGTTACACTGAGTGCAGTTTGGGACAGGAGGCTGATATGATTAAGGGAGTCGGACTGCTGTGGCAGCTCTCATGCAGCACTCTGTCAGAAGCCCTCACAGTGTTTATGAAGCTCAGTGTTGTTACCTGTTTTATACACAGCAGAAAGTGGTGCACTTAGAAGAGCCTTGACACAGCTCAGCCCTTAGGCAAGAGTTAGACAGGGAGCAGAACCAAGTCTTGAGTCTGTGCTGTGCCCAGCCTCTGCACTGCAGAATCCTCTAGTAGGACTTACTGGCATTCATTAGTGGCACTGACCTAGAGTTTGCTGTGATCTGAATGTCTGATTCAGTGACTTCTTCAAAAAGAATAGAAACTTTTATGTTGTTCTTAGATCAGAGAAACCCAAAGGTGCCTTTACTCCCTGATGTGACTGAATGCAAGGGGCTCGTGATCTAGAGATAATGCATGGCACAGGGCAGAATGTAATACTAATGGTGATACAGAAGGGCAAGACTCAATGTGTGGCACTCCCTAATCTGAGTAGGTGTTATCTGCAGCAGGCAGTGGCTACAGCTCTTTGAGGTCCCCATCCCCTGCCTACCTCTGCTTCCTTCTTGTCACTGTGAGTGAAAAGTCTGGTCTGGGGCATGGTTGCATACAGAAGATCAGGAGAAGCCTTGCCCTGATCCCCTTCCTAGGGAACTGAGGTGTGGGAAGTGACAGAGCAGGGCTATGTGTGTGCTGGGTGCAGATGCAGCACATAGAGGGAGAAGCTGACCATCCTTCCTGAGAGAAGCAGTGTCCAGGACAAGAGGGCAGGTGTCATGGTTTAACCTCAGCCAGCAACTCAGCACCACGCAGCCGTTTCCCCCTCCACCCTCCCAGTGGGGTGAGGAGGAGGAAAGGAAAAAAACCAGTGATGCACAATGCAATTGCTCACCACCCGCTGACCGATGCCCAGTTAGTACCCGAGCCGCGATCCGTGCCTCCCGGCCAACTCCCCCAGTTTATATACTGGGCATGATGTTCCATGGTATGGAATAGCCCTTTGGCTAGTTAAGGTCAGCTGCCCTGGCCATGCTCCCTCCCAGCTCCTTGCACACTTGCTTGCTGGCAGAGCATGGGAAACTGAAAAATCCTTGGCTTAAGATAAGCGCTACTTAGCAACAACTAAAACATCAGGGTGTTATCAACATCATTCTCACACTAAATCCAAAACACAGCACTGTACCAGCTACTAAAAAGAGAGTTAACTCTGTCCCAGCCGAAACCAGGACAGCACGGGAGACTTGGTGACTTGGGTTGGGACCTCTGACTGATGCACAAAGGAATGCTGCTATGGGCAGTGGCATTCTTTGCAGTATAGAGAAAACTGCAAAGCCATGCAAACCTCTCAGAGCTAATTATTTTCAATTACTTGAGTCAGTTCTCCTGCAGCTGCCTGTGTCTGGTAATAACAACATCTCATACCCTGCTATTTTGGAGAAGTCAGTGATTTTAGAGTTTGACTTTGCCTCTAAAAGCATAAGAACTTTGGTCATTTCTGTGGAACCTTGAACCTGACAGTACTAACCTCTCCCTCTCCCTGCCCCGTATGTCCTTTTATGCAGAAGTGGGTTGGTGCATCCCATAAGAAAATGACCCTCGATTTCTTTGAATGGGGAATAGTCCTTCCAGAAGTCCTAGAAGTTTACACCATGCGTCCTTCCAACAGCACGTCACGGGAGGAGCTGCGTGAGCTGAGAAAAGATCTGCCTTGCAAGCCCTGTGTGTCTTGCCTGACTGCACCAGGTCAGGATAGCCAGTCTCTGCTGTCTAGTGTGAACGGTAGCAGTGGGACTCAGGACCAGTCATATGGGCATTTGTCCATTGATACTGTGACTGTGGCTGGTGAATTTACACCTTGTAACTGCCAGTGCAACTGTAACCGTGTGTACAGGGGACATGAGCATACCATCGAGGAAGACAGTAGTGCTGGAGAAACCGGTTACCCCAAGGTTAACGTTGATGATGAAGACAGAAAGATATCCAGTGACTTGCATCTGGCTGACCTGAGCACGCAGGACAAAACACTTGCTTCCGGCTCTGTGTCCACAGGCCACCTGAGAAGTACAAGTGTCCCAGCCCACCAGCAAGTAGAAAGGGCTTTGGAAGGAGGGATGGGGAGCATCCTCGAAGTCCTTTGCTTGCAGCCTAATCAGTGGGATTTGGAAAATCCAGGTTCTCTACCTTCTCCTGATGGTGAAAGTGTTTCCTACAGTGAAGGCTCCTGTGACTTCTTCCCTCATATTGCAAGGCCTGGTGACAGTTACCCTATGATCTGCATAGATTTGGACACTATTGACAGTGGATTTGTGGACTCGGACTGTGGGAGTCCAGTTGACTGTGAATTTGAGCAAAACAGTCAGACCAACTGTGGGTCCATCCCTCTTGAGCGGGAGGAGGAGGACTTTCCACGGAGCTATGTCAAGCAGTGGGTCTCCTGTCGCTCTGACAGCCCTGTCAGTGGGACACAGACAAACTAAGGACTTGGTGTTGCTTTGCAGAGTGCAGGGCCTTTTCCATACTGTGCCAGGAGCAAAGTGTTAGCAAAATTCAGGAGAGAAGCAAAGTTTACTTTGTATAAGCTCTATTGCATACAACTGAAAACTGTTAGGTCCATAGAAATATAAGCCTATTTCTATTGCCACTTATCCTGTTAATGTCTCAAACTTGATGTGATTGATTTTTAGCTTTTTTCTTTTTTTTTTTTTTTTTTTTTTTAGAATCCTAGGTCAAACCCCCTTATAATGGCAGAAAAAGCAACTGTACCTTGAAAGTTACCCTTTAGCTTATGTAGATGTGCAATTTTTTTTGACAGTAACCTTATGAAGAGTACAAAACTTTAAATTCTTTATTTTCCCTGGTATTCTCACATGACTTGAGAGTTTGGATGTACATGGAATCTTAGAAGCATAACCCATGGCAAGCATGTTTGTTCCATTAAAGTTCCCCTACCCTTTCCAAACAACACAGGTGGTGTTACTTTTCCTACTAATATCTTTGGCTCTTTGAACCCAGCTGTAATAGTTTGTTAATTATGGAGGGCCCCAGCCCTGTCCATGGGGTAAGATAACAAACAATTCTCATATAATCTTCACAGAACTGTGTGTCCGAGAGGCCAAACACAAAGAAAGACTTTGCCTTTTCAGGTGGAGTCAGCAAATGAAAAGTCTTCCAAACACACGTAATTCCAGAAAAACTCTTGCTAGCAGGGCGTTCTACTGAATCAGCATCTCTCCTAGCATTTTCCAAGCATATTAACTGAAACACTGAGCAGCTTTTAGAACTATGCAGAAATTCCAGAAATGTTGTCCTATCTGGATGTGCCTGCAACTCCATCTTCTGCCTTGGACCTGGTCTGCTGCAGTTAACAGGTCAGTAGCACAAAGTCTGAGCAATTTCTGCTAGCTAATAAAGGCAACCATGAAACTGCTATTTGCACTGTAACTGTGAATATGTTTCTCTCTGACATCTCTGCATCTCTGTTTTGTTTAGGATAATTGTCTTAAAAACTTACTGTAATACTGGTACTCAATGTGAAGACCTACATCTTATGTAGGCATAGTGCTACTAACCTATGGGCTGCTTGCCTCCAGAAGATGTTATACTGAGAGAACCTTTGTGGAGAATGATGTATGTTTCCAGTGCAGTAATAATCTGTTGTTGCTGTGATACCAATAAACTCTCTTCCCTCTCCCCCATCTCTTACCCAAGACTTTAGCCAACCCCACAGCTCCCTAAACAAGAGGGAACACTGTAAGGAAGAGAAGCTGTTTCTTTCACAGGTGAGTGCTGGGAGAGTTTTTCAATGCATCCACATCCCTTGTTTGATTGTGCAGAACAGCCATGGTCTCTGCTACATTGATTTTGAACCTACAGGGCTTAGCTTTGCCCGTGTTGTTATTACTCCCTCAATATACCCCTAGCTCAGGGGCTTCCTGGGCACTGCTCCAAGATACCAGGTTTTTTGGTTCCTTCCCTCCTTATTTTCCATTTTTCTTGTCATCTTCTGTGATAAGTCGTGGGAGGTATTGTCTTAGCGTGCTTATGCATCCTCCCTGCTGTGCTGCAAGTACCCTGCATGCCCTCCACGAGGCAGCAGAGGATCGAGCCAACTCCACCTCCTTGCTGATGAGCTGAGCCTGTCCCGCGCTGTCCTACAAGGTCTGCTTGCATCGTGTTTATGTCTGCAAATGTGTACTGGGCAGAAGCATCGCTGATGGTCTGTAACACAGTTTTCTGCAGCTTCATCTTGCAGCTACTTGCACTTCAGAAACTACATTGTGGTAACTGGCCCCAGGCTGCTTAAGGGAGGAGGGGAAACTTGCCTATCTTTCTAGGGCCCTTTTACATCTCAGTTCTGCGCACTCCTTGTTTCTGTTAGTATCATTGGCCCCAGAACTGCTGAAGGAGCTGTTTCTGTTATTGCTACGCTATCTAGCTGCACATCTGGTAGAAGGTGGTGGTTTGGTGCTATGTTGGGCTACAAGTTGCCTCTGGTCACCCTAGGAGGCAGAGAAGAGCTTGCTTTGATAAGTGGCATAAGGATATTAAAATAAGGGAGACTGTTCCCTTTGAAGCAAGCTGTAACAATTAAGCTTTTGGCCAATGAGTTGTTGACACTGTGGATGTGGAGGGGTTTGAGGTAGGGTTTTTTCTGTGGCTCCTAGCAGCAAGCTGCAAATGTCCCTGACCTAGCGATATCAAATTTGGAAAAACTGTGTTTCCCCAGGAATGCTAGGGCCATTGGTAGTATTGCAAGTCCATGTTTGGTTGGGTTTTGGGAGGCCTCCCCTGCTCTCAAACAAGCTGTCTCTAAAAGGTCTCACTCCACCCTTCTGTGACCTCAGTAACCCACAGCGGCAGATTCCTGAACAGCAGTGTGAAACACAGGAAAGAGTTATGATGATAGTGTGGTAAAGGCATTTGATGTTTAAGTGCTTGGCCAAGCAGGCCTGCTTAAAAGAACAGTTTGCAATAGGCTGCCTAAGCCCTTCACTGCAGGGAAATCTGCTTAGCCACTCCTGCCATGCTCAGGTAACTGGGTGATCTAACTTTAGCCTGCCTTGCAAAGGTGAGGTTAGTCATGCACTGAGCAGTGGGATGAAGTAGTAAGAAGATGCCAGCAGTGCCACCCATGTAGACAAAGCCCTTAGATGGCTGTGGTCTGCTGCACTTTGCACAGTATTCACAACAATCAGGGACATGATAGTGGACTTCAGATGTTGCACTGACCAGAATAGTGCCCTTTTACTGGGGGACTTGATGAGCAGAGGATAGGAGGGAGGTCAAATCTCACAGATTCTTGAGAGACAGCATGATCGTGATACACAAGTGGTCCTGGACTATAGTACTGACCATCTACTCTGATAGACTAACAATGTGTTCGCTAGCGAAGCATAGAAGCAGGTAGACACAGAAATCCCAGTCTATATGAGTCTATCTGATGCTATCTCAGGCTCAAAAATGTGCATTATTGTACAAGCCAAGGAATGCAGCACAGACAGAGCAAGTGCTGCATGTTCCAGTAGCTTCCACTGTAATGTGATGCTTCTCCTATTTACTACATTTGCCCCTCTAGTGATCCAAAACCAGAGGAGATAGCAAAACATGTGCATTTGGTACTGGGCTGACAGTAGACAAACAGTGAATGTCTGTCCGAATGGAGCACTCTCAACAACAACAAAAAGAACTTCAAGGTAGATGCAACTTAACACAAATCACCTGGTGAGAAACACTGTTCACCTGATGCAAGCTAATTGTGGGACAGGTGTAAATGGGTCCTAGAAAACATGAAAGAAGGGTCTGAGTGGCCTTTGGAGAGCAGGAGTTCAGTTAATCGTCTTTGGGCTGAGTGGCCCTTGGGGTACGGGGGAAGTATGAAAAAAGGCAGCTTGCAGAGAGCTGTGATGTTCTTGTCAGAAATACTGCTCCGTGTTTTGGAATAGTAATATGAAAGGAATCTGGGAAAAGAAGTTTGTCCTTTGCTGTTTGAGCCAAACTGCTATTGAACTCTTGTACTGATTTTTCTGTCTGCCCTGTAGGCAGAATATGGTAAAAGCTGTGAGTCTTACACGGCCATAGCATCTTTATGGTGACCTGCAGCAGGAGGCTGGGAAGATGCAGGGCTACAATTTGTCTCTACAGGAGATGAGATGTTTTCTGCTGCAGCAGGTGAACTACAGGCATCTGGACAGTTCTGAGGCAGCAGGTCTTATTTGCTTAAATGACACTCTGAAGGCTGCTTGCATTTTAGGGGCTTTCTGTCTCTGCTCCTGTTGACAATTGTTGTAACTATAAAAAGTGTAATATACATTTAGATGGGTAACCATGGGGCCTCTTGGGAGCTGGCAGGAGTCTTACTGGATGGGGAAGGCCCAAAAGCAGGTACTGGGAGAAGCACCATAACTCAATCTGTAGTACCAATTTGGAAACGTCTGTCTCCATTTCTGCATGGTCCCTGCCTTCCTGTCTCTTGGCCCCTAAAGCTAATACCGGCAGACTGCTATCCAGTCTGTGCTTTGCCTGCTTCTCTCTGCCCCTTCTCTGGCGCTAGACCCATGCACATGACTGACTTGATGGATCCTGACTGTAACGCTACCACTGCAGCATTGCAGCTGGGTATGGAAAGATCCGTTCCTTATACAGTCTAGGATTTGGACATGGAAGTGCTGTAAGGCTTGTTTGCCTTTGCTTCCAGAGTTGCCCCTTTGAGCACAGTGCAGCAATAGGCTGTGGAGGAAGTACGGGACAGGGCAGCTCAGGCATGCCTCAGGTGTCTGAGCACAGTTGGTCAGAGGCCTTGGATGGAAGCAGTCTCACGTCACGTCCAGACAGGGCTAGGAAATGGCTTTAGGTCACTTAGAGAGCTCTTCCGTTAGCCTTTTTTATATAAATGTTGCAAGAAGGTACTATATTCAGCAAATTACTTGGCCTTTTAAATGTTAACGCTTTAACAGAAATTCCTTAGTTTCTCCATCACTAATGAGTAATTGCAGATGCAGCTACTTTAACTCAATCTGATAATCTGAGCAGTTTTTCATTGGTTCTTGAGATTATCTTTAAAATCAGGCACCGTAAGCTCTGCTTTATTATGCCACTGCTGCTACTGCCTGATCATCAAACCGCACGGCCTAAACTACCAAGGGACAGAAGCAGTGCAAAAAGTGAAGTTTCCTTTGAGCTGGTAAGACAGTTTAACATATTTCTGTGCTATGCATGCTAGTAAATAATGATAGGATACATCTACTGAGCTAAGATATTGAAAAATAATTTCTTTACCTAAATGTGGAATTATATGTGGTTTCTTGTACTAGGAACCTAGAACAATAAAATCACCAGAAGGGTGTTCTGCTCTTTTGTTCCGCTAGTTTGCTGAGCACAAAACCACACTATTGCATTAATTCTGATATGGATTGTGCTAGAAAGAAGCACCATCTTGAACAAATGATTTTTGGGTACTCCTCTCTGACTGAAACAGATGAATGTAAATGAATCCAGACAAAATAGCCCTCGGTGTTTGGGACTTTGTAGGCAAAAATTTGCTTTTTTAATGTACGTGTATATATATGTATATACGTGTGTGTGTGTATGAATATCTCTTTACTGCAGTAGTCATCCTTTGTAGCAGCTTTTTTCAGCCTCTGGGATCCAAGGCTGTCAAATCTAAAAGTACATAGCTGTTTGTGAGCATCAAATTGTGGAAAAATAGCTCTCCAAAGATGAAGGGAGAAAAAGACTGGTTATACGGGGTTCTCTCTGATCATCTGTGCAGATGGGGAAATCCTACTACTTCTTCCTTATTCTCCAGCAGTTTGCATGCTGATCATGTGAGTCTACTATGTGCACTTGACATGCTTCTGTCAGACACGTGCTTAGAGGCCGAGGTATTCAGGAGGTAGATAATCTATCACTAATTTTTCTTAAAGGACATACAGAATATTTTCTTGTAGGCAGGGATGATTGAAGGAGTGCCCATGATAAACAATCACACTTAGTAGCACAATGGATCGCTCTGGAGAATGTGCACTTGGGGCTAACCTTAATGGATGGAGGGATGTGCATGTTGGTAGAGACACGCTATTGCCTGTCGCTGTTTTACTTCATAGGTGTGAATCAGTGTCCTGCCATTCTTTAGTGCCTGTTGGTGCTGCCTCTGGAAGAGATTGAAGCAAAGGGAGGGATTATGGCTAAGGGAGAGCAGGTCATTTATGACTGATTGCTAAGATGTAAGGAATGGAAACTGAGTGTTCAAGGGTCCAGGTCTGCTGTGCCGGCTCCCACTGTGCACCACTCATTGTATCTTGCTGTGGGATGGAGAGCAAGCAGAGCACATTTTGGAACAGCTCAGAGTCACTGCCAAATCAGAGCCTGAAGCTTCTGACTTCCTCTAAGATTTAGGTGAGCACAGCAGACAGTATGAGTGAGCTGCAACAAGAAAAATTGTTTTGTCAGTGCAATCTACTCTATATAAAAGGTGGTAGCAGAGGTGGGATAGAACCTAGGAGTCCTGGCTGTCTGCTGTGGGCTGGCGTATAATATCACTACATGTATCAAAGGGTATTCAAGCATGTTGAAGAAACTTATGCACACCTCTCCACACAAAATCCTTGCTCATGCTCTTGTATGACACTTCAATTTCATGTTTTATCAGGCCTTTGTAAAGCTGATCTTGTCTTACTCGTAGTCATCCAAAGGTTGGAGATGCAAAGGTCCCTTTTTGTGTCTGTCACTTTGAACCCATTACATTTCTCTACACAACTCTTCTATCTCCCTTTCTCTATCACATCAAACATAAGCTTCTTGTCCCCACTTTCAAAGTCACTGACAGCCTCTCCTTGTCCTCTTGTCATCCCTCACTTCCATATCAAGAAGTCAACTCTTTATGATGCGAGCTTCCACCTCCCACTAGATCATCAAATCAACTCCTCCTAACCTTCCTCCATGCTACTGCTTACACACTGAAGGTGCTGCCTACAATTCTCTTGAGCTACCTCAACCTCATTCTTGAAGTCTCTCCTTAAAGCTCTGCTTTGCTGAGTTGGTAAAACCCAGATGATCTAGAGGCTACCCACATGCTGAGACTCTGCTGTCACCTTCTTGTATTACTTGCCCTTTCAGTGGTATCTATCAAACAATTCATGTTACCCTATAAATTCTTAAAAGCAAAGGTCATCTTTTTATTGTATGTTCTACTGAACTCCAAATGTGGGGGTTAGCCAGAACTTTGAATATGGATTTCTGGTAATACAAACAGATATAGCAATAACCTGTCTTTCTGTTGATAAGCAGTTGAGAGCATTTGGAAAATGTGTTGTACAATTTTGGTTAAAATGACTTGAAATGACTTCTGGGAAATGGAGACAGCTGATGGAACCACAGGAGGGGAAAGGCATGGCAGCAAGGCCTCATTTCCTTGAGCAGATAACAGGCAGACGAACTCTGCCCTGGAAACACACAGAAAGGATGGAAACACCATTGCAACCAGCTTGAGACCACCTGGGAACTCGAGGTCACCAGTCAGCTTCTGGTGCTGAACCAACACCTGGATTGGTGGCAGCATACCTGGTGTATCATTTCAGGGCTTTCTCTGAGACATTTGGTCTCTTTCTTTCCTGCAGAGTGAAGGTGGTTCTTCTCCCTTCCTCTGACACCTCCTGCACCTACAGTTTTCACAGGGCTTTTCTGCCTTCCCTCACAACTCAGCAGCACTGCAGAAACTGGGCATTAGAACAAAAAAAAGCATCAAGCAGCCTGGCTAGGAAGTTGATTTGTCTTCCAGTCCCCCAGCTGCTGTAATAGTGCCCTTGCTGCTAGCACTGGATATAGGGCATGCCAACGAGATGTTGCCTTGCAATGGTGCTGGCACCTTATCGGTTTCTGCTTGGTTCCTCACTTGATAATCAGCTTCTTGCTTTCCTCCTGCTGCAGAAAGAACTGGCAGTGTTCAGAGATGATGGTCACTGGGAAGAATGATGAATGCCTGCTATGTCACCGAGAATCCCTTCACCCATGCATTCTCATTGAAATTGAAAAGTGCTTTTGCACTTGCCTCATTTTTGTCCCATTCTGTGGCTGTCTGCTGTCCAGCACCAACAGGAGCTGAGGTTTGAATTGACCATGCCCACTTTGCTACATGGCCTATAAAACCTTCATATTGACATACATAAGACGAAGAGAATTTCACCAAAGCAGTCATTTTCTTCTGGGACTTGCTAAGACAGTTCATCTGTGGTCAGGCTGGGCTATCATCAGCTCAACCTGCCTTAGGGTAATGTGGCAATTCTTCTCCCACAGCTGGGTGACTTGAACCAGGTAGGAAGCACAGTAAGTATGAAAGATGAGAAAAGGCATTGGAGCATCTCTAGGATTCTAGCAAAGTTTGCAGCTATTTTCTTGCAAGGCCAAACTCACTGCAAGCATCAGCAGACATTACTCAAATGACCTCATTAATATGTCTCTAGGCTTGCAATTAGTATTTCCCCTGAACACTACAAAATGTACAATTATTTCCTTTCTTCATAAGTGGGAGGTGTCTGGCAGTTACTGAGAAGTGATAGGGCCTGTTTGTGAACCAGCTTTTTAGGATGTACTATAGGTTTACCTTTGCAAGGCTGAGGATTGCCGATGTTAAGAGGAGAACACTATCATGATCACTTTAGGACAGACAATTATAACTAAGTCCTGCATCAATGTCACGACTTCCATCTGAGCTAAGGATTTATTTTTTTTAAGATACCTAACCAAGAGTTATAGACTACAAGTCTTGGATCATATGCTTAGGCAAGAAGTTCCAGCAATAAAGGTAGTTCCCCTTTGTACAAATTCTACACTTTGTTTCTGTCTAATTGTATCTACCTTCAGTGTCCAACTACTGGATTCTTTCCATCTTTCTCTAGTAGATTAAAAAAAAAAAAAAAGACTTTTCTCCTACCTGAAATCTTCTTCCCGTGTAAGATACTTATGGCTGCTGTGAAATTACTACTTAGCCTTTCCTTTGATTAAGTTAAAGAGATTTAATTGGTCTTTAGTTGTTCATTTCTGAGGAAAGTTATCCAGGATTAAATTATTCTTATAGCCCTTTCAGAACTATTTTCACCTTTTCAGCAACTTTTTGTTTAAAGTGTGGATCCCAACAGAAGAAATTAACTAATAATGGTGTTATGAATGCTACATGTAGCTGCAATGACACTTCTTTTAATTGACATGCATCCACAGTCTGTGTGTTAGCTCCTCTAATTACATTAATGTACTGCAGAATCTCATTCAGCTGGTTATGTGCATTTTCCCCAAATCATTTTCTGATAAGCCTTTCAGAATTCAGAGTTCCACAACCTACTTATGACTAACATTCGTGGCTTCTAACACACAAATTGGCATTTAAACATGCTGTATTTGTTTCCAGATGAGCTAGAAAGCCAGGAAATGTCTGACATGTTTCAAACATTGCAGAACTGAACAAAGAACTTCGGGGGCGGGGGGCAGTTTATCAAATTAGTAGCAATTACCTGGAAATATTCTGTCCTGGTTTAGTTATCTTGACCTGTGTTTGTTTGTTTGTGTGCCTGAACAAATTCTTGTAAGCACACGTATAATTCTACTTAATGCAGCTCTCTCTATTTCATATTTAGTCAGTCTTAACTGTATTTATCGCAGAGATCGTATGCAACCCTGATTAGAATGATAAGCAGGAGAGACTTCATGCCTCCCAGCCTCCTTCAGCTAAAAGCAGCTAATGGTGACGTTTCCTCTTGACAACCCCCACTCTGAAGAAGCTCTGCAGCAAAACAGGATATTTACGAAAACCCCATAAATGAAGAGGTGGTGAAGTGGAAGCCAGAAAGATTCCTTTTCTCTTGATCAGTTTCTGAAACATTGTAATTATTTTACTATTTAATTCAGAAAAGGGACACAGTAAGCAGGCATAATTACAGGAAAGAGGTTGATATGTGGATGCTGCTGTCTAGCTTTGTGAAATCTGGGACTGGAAGGATATTTTTGGTCATGGAGTCCAGCTCCTGCTACTGTAGCCATCAGATCATTTAATCCCTTCAGTAAAACAAACCTAATGATTGAAATACCACAATCCTTGCTAAGCGTAGGCTCTTTCTCACTCACTCCTATTCAAGACTACTTCAGACCCTTTGTGGGTTAGAAACCACAATCTTATTCTATAGCCAGGCTATACCCATTTGGTCTTGTGCTAATGCTGTACTGAGTGTTTCTCCTATTCTGACACTTCTCTCTCCCTTTTCCCCAGCTTCTTCTGAAAGAGAGATCATAACACCTGGCAAATTTTGGTTGTTTTTTCTTTTTTGCAATAACTAAGCCAAGCTCTTTCAAGACAGAACATTCTCACAGCCTCTCGTTACCCCAGCCCTAGAGCTCAGTTCAGTGTCCGTGCTGGGCAAGCAGCGCAAACAGTGTTCCTCCAATATTTTTTGAACTTTTCAAGTAACTGTTTTTGTCTATACTTATTAGTGGTCTCTGTCTTCAAACTCACTCCGTGTTTTCTGGGTTCCAGGCTGAGTCATGGGCTCCTTAGAGCAGCACACTGCCTGCAGAGGTGCTGGGCTTGTTTGCTGCTTTAAGGTAATGGCAAATATTGCAAACTGGAAGCATCTTAAAAAAACACCATATATTGCTGAGTAGATCAGGTCAGAATTCTTCATATTAAACTTTGTTTGCTGGAAAATCAGAAACTTTTTATGAAAAAGTATCATTTTAAATGAAAACTTCATCAGGAAAGAATTCACAGAATGGAATTTCTGGTTAAAAAGAGAGAGAGGGAGTCTAGCATAACCTTGTAGAGAGATAGCGTTCCATATTGCAGAAGATACACTTCAAATATCCTTACACAACCCTTCGGTAAATTGGGGTAATGACTAGGCCTTAAGTATTCTATATCCCCGATGAGTGCTTTGACCGGGAGCGTATCAGCTATTGTCTCTGGTTTTTGGAGTTTTCTTTTACGGCAAGGAAATACTTACGGGAAGGAAATAGGATCCCAAGATTCCCACACTGCAGATGAGCAACTTGGCTATCTGCCTGGAATTGTAGCTTCGTGTGTGTGTGTGTCTGAGAGAGAGAAAACTATGACAGTCTTAGTTTTGTTCAGATATGAAATGGGTGAATTTCTAAACCAAAAAATCTGTAGCCTAAAACACCCATTTCTATCCCCACTTTTGTTCCTGACCTCAAATCCTTTCACACTAGCTCAGGACAACTCCAAGTGGCTTGAAGATAGGCTCCCTCAAAAGTTTTGTGGCACCAGCAGCTCAAGCAAGTGTTCCTCTAGTGAAGAGAAAGGGGAGGTGCAGAAGACCAGTTACTTGACTCCCTCAAGGAAAAAAAGAAGTATCATTAAAGGCAGGCAGCAGTGTTTGTGGTGTAGATGGCTTTCAGCAGTTGACTACTGCTGATGGACAAGCTTATGAGAGAAAAATCTATTGAAGCCTTGAATATGCAGAAATTATGTCTGCTCCGGGAGGCCACTGAGCTGCAAATGTCTAGAGCTGAGAATGTTCTCAGAGAAGAACATCTATGCTTCCTCTATTGCTACAGTTTTCTCTAAGCATCTGGGTTTGGTTACCGTCAGAAACAGGATACAGGGAAACATGAACGTTTGTTCCAACCCACTGTGGCTCTCTACTGCTCTTAAATTGTCATAAACCAGATGCCAAAAAATGCAGGAAGAAGGAAAGATGGAACACCCACACACCCCCGATGAAATGGCAGGAATTAAAGATTTCCTTTCAGGCAGCTGGTGCTTTAGATTCCTGTGCAAAGTACTGCTTACTGCCATGAGAAGAAAAGTTCCTATAGAAGAAATGATATAGCCAAGTTGGTGCCCTGTCTGACAGTCAAGGTCAGCTTGTGTCAGGGCTGGCAGAAGCGTGTAGCTAAAGCTTCAACCTGCTGGTACAAATACTGACAAAACTGCTTCTAACAATTGTTCTGTTTTAGATACTGTCTGGAATGGGAGGAGACGTGTGGCAGGTGGGCCTCCATCTGTGCATTGCTGCTGTGCTGCTCTTTGGTGGAGGAAGAGGGAGAGGTAAGGAGATCTGGAATAGGTCCGCTGTGGGAAGAGAGGCACAAGTATGTGCTTATTTTTCATTCACAGACCCTAAGGTATGCGACACAAGATCTTGTGACTGCCCTTTCCCGGGTCCCAGGAACTGGTACAGCCGGCTGGCAATGCCAGGCCTAGGGAACGGAGCACATACTGGACAAGCTGGGCAGCAGACAAAGTGTGGCCACTGCCCAAGGTCCTTGCCCTAAGATCTTGCACTCATCTCATGCAGTGAAGTGCGGTACAAGAGAGGAAGAACGTAATGAGGAAGGCTAGATGAGGTGTCAGTAAAGGAACCACTAGCAAGTAACGCATTTGATGTACCGAGCAAGGCCTCATCAGGTGATACACGAACGCAGCTCTGGTCTCCTTCCTCTGCAGAGTTCCCTGGCAGCCTGAGCTGCCTGAACAACTACGTGACTACCGTGAGCTGCACGTGGGCAACAGAGGAGCCCGTGGGCGACGGACCTTTCCACCTGCATTTCACCAAGTAAGAACTACACACGGAGAGCCGTCTGTGGCAGCCCCGGCCCTGGCATGGGCAGGACAGTGCAGAGGAGCAGAGATGGGGCCCGGCCGTGGGCTCTGCTCCCTCCACAGCAGGAGAGCTGTGGCACAGCTAGCTCTGCCACCTCATCACCCCGCTCCTGGGCTGCCTCAGAAGCTGCTCCCTGCGCACCCTTTTGTGGGCCCACAGCCTCGGGGGGTGCAGCAGAGGTCCGGCACACACAGCTGTGTGATCTCATGCCGGCTCAGGGCAGTCCCTCCGTCCAGTGTCCCCTTGGGGCAGGGGCCTCGCAGTGCAGAGAGCCTTCCCATCCCAGCCTCCGCTCCCCGTGACCTGGGGACTTCCAGGGCCCATCTTACATGAAGCTGCCTAATCAATTTCTAATCACTTCTTGTCTTGTTGCCTAGAAATTAAACCCCCAGTAGTTTAATCTAAATCAGGGGTTTTATATATATATATATATACACACACACACAAAAGGATTTTGAAAGTCCAGTGAGTTATAAGCTTTAATAAGAGATTTAGAATATTATGTGAATAATTTTTCTTCTAACAGAAGAAATCAGGCGAATAGTTTGCTAGGTGATAGGATAATAAGCATTGTGATATGCTAATTTGAGATGAATGTGTTTAGATTATGTAATAACATTGTCTTGACTACCAATAACTAGTGAACTGTTACATGAGGGTAAGCCGCACTGACATTAGATGCCTCATATATTCTGGTAAGGTTACATAAAAAGTAGCCTAACTCTTAATGATACTGGATTTTAAATCTATGAAAAAATGCCAAGCTGATAAACTGTGGTATCCCAGTTTATTGTGGGGTCACATGCAACATGAAAAATTTGCTAATAAATGGCTACATTAGATAATTTAGTAATAGAAGACTGTTCTTTGGAGCTATTTCCCCAAGATGATGTTTTCTGTCATTCACCCTGTTATGCTGCGCTGAAGCTTGTGAATATTAAAAAACCCAAACAAACAACAAACCAACCTCTGACATGTTTTGCTGTCAGTACTGGTTTGTTTGTAGCGAAAGAGGCTTTAATGTACAGCTTGTTAGATCTGTGCTGTGCACTTGTAACTAACTGTCCACACGCTCCTACCCCCCTACACCAGCTGCTTTCCTGGCAGCAAAGCATAGCAGCCCTCTCACTTTCAGAGGGAGCAGTGGGCAAGTACTGGGCTCTGTGTGCAGCTCCTGGGAGGTTTGGTGCTCTCAGCAGTGGGGTGTGAAGGTGTCTCCTTCCTCCCTCTTCAGCCCTGCCATCCAGCCAGCTTTAGCATTGCTTTCTCTGCTGTCTGCGCTAAAGAGGTTCGTGTTCTTCCAGAATGTGGTGCTGTGCTAAGCTGCCACCCATCTTTCATAAACTGAAAAGCACTTAATCATATGACTTAAAGGGCTGAAAATTTCTTTTTATTCTTCTAGCCTCTGGTCAAAGGGCCACAATGCCAGCTGCAAACTGACTGCCAGAGAGAGCATGCAGAATCAATACCACTGCACAATCCATTTAGCCAGCCAGATCTTGGAAACAGATGGTTACAGAGTCTCTCTCCAAGGCAACTTCTTTGGACGTAATCACACGTACATTACCTTTCCAGAGTACATTCCCCGCCAGCACAGTAAGTATGAACCAGGGCAGCTGTGAGCTGAGACTCTGTCTAGCAGCTTTGGAGTAGGTCTGATGTGCTCTCTAACAAAGGGCGTCTCAAAGACGGCAAGTGAAAATAATGGAAACAAGCCACACTGCCCATCCCTGGAGCGTGCACTATGTGAACTTCATCAGTAAGGATGCAGTCCCAGTGTCTCTCCATTCTGACTTTTCCAAGACTTTAGAGAGAGCTGGCTCTGGAGCACCTTTCAAGTATACTTCTCATCTGCATCATGTTTTCTTGTGCCATGGATAATGTAAAATTGGATTGCCTCTATAGCTGGTTTTTTCCTAAGAATTGAAGTCATGAGGAATCAAAGTCATGGATCTAATTCAATGTCCCATGGCCTGGTACTTCAGAGAAATGCTCTAGTATTCGAAATCTCAGAGCCTGTCTATATTAGTGGTATGTTGGAAGAGCAGAGTGTGACATCCGGAGAGGTTCTTTGCTTGCAGGACTACCCCCAGGGGCTATTTGAGTTATCATTAATTTATGTCAGTTCTGTAGCTGTTCTGACCTACCCTGTAAGCTAATTTGGTCTGCTGCTGGTCTTAGTATCACTCTTTAGACCCAGCTTTATCTTCCAAGACTTCAGTCAGCCTAGTATCATGCATCTCCTTCTGTGGTGTTCATGTCCCAAATATTGTGAAAAAACCTACCTCTCTATTTGCAGTAAAACTTGATCCACCTTTGAACATCCAGAGCAACGCCACTGCCAGCAAGTGTCACATATGGTGGAGTGTGCCTTGGTACCTCGTTGAAATTCTTCAGTATGAGTTACAGTATAAGGAGTACAGCATGTCCTGGGAGGTAACTGGATGAGGCACACACTGATACTGCCTTGCTCTTTGGGCGCAATGGCCTTGCCACTCAGCTCAGGGCCTTCTGGCAGCTGACTGTGGTAAGCTGGCCTTTCTGGTTGTCCACATCAAGGCTGAAAGATTTTATATAAAACATCAGTACTGAAGATCAGCAGATCTTCTTCTCCTGAACCCTGCATTCAGAAGTCATCCATCATCGTGCAGGCCCTCTTCTTGCATCCAAGGAAAGAGGATTTAGAAAAGAAAAGGGGGGGGAGGGGGAGTATTTAAAAGACCATCCCTTTGCCCAGCCTTGTTAACAGAAATTCTTTGTAATACTTTGCAGATCGCATTGAACAAGACACCACCCAGTTCACTGCCACAGATAGAAATTGAAGCCGCAGAACTTCGCACTGGCATTGCTTACATTGCACGAGTTCGCTGCAAAGTTTCTGAAGATGAGGATTCGTACCATAGCCAGTGGAGCGAGTGGAGCCAGACAACAGTGTTTCAAAAAGCAGGTACAAAGAACGTTGTTTTTACTTTAATTCATGTCTTATCGTGTCAGTTTTCTAAAAAAAGGAAGATGCCTGGTAAAATGAAGATTTTCAAATCAGAACTAGCTTCCTTCAAGTTTTCATAGCCAAATCACTTTCCTTGAGGTCTTGAGCAGCCTGTTTCATTTGCATTGTTTGGTTATTTGGGGTTCTATCTTGACTTCCAGACTTTTTATCAATTATTTTTGTGCTGATTCTTTTCCTAGGTGTACCAAAACTGTCTGAAAAGATCCTAAATACCAGAACTATGCAGTTCTTGTTCATTCCTCTGAGTTTTGGCACTCTACTCTATTTATTTTGGAACTGCAAGCTTTCTTCAAGGTATGTTATAGTTTTTCATTAAGTTTCCCTTGATATTTCTGGCCTGAAGAGGGTAAATCAAGTGTCCTTATATCCCTTTTGCTTCCTGTTTCTGCTGCACAGATTCAGTTGTTTTCAAAAGCTCTTTTGACAATCTTGGGATATGACATGTTCCTTGGCTGATGATAGCTAATGACCCACTACAGAATCCTTAAGGAGACCAAAGTGCCTTTGTGGCACCCAAACTCAGCTAAAGCTCAAGGCTGAGGGTCTCTTGGAGTTAAAGAAATTTAAACCCATGGAAATTTTTTGTTAAGTTTCATGTAGATAAATTAAAAGTGCAAGTACACAGCAGTCCATAAAGGTGGTTAAACTGATGTCAATGTTAAGCTACTTGTGACGTACCTGGCAGTAGTCAGTATGTAAAATACCAATACAGGCAAACTACACTGACTCAGATTCAGTGTTTCTTAGGTTCTGGGACCAAGTTGTACAGAGAAAAAAGTGTCTGTAGAACCTTGGTTCAACCATCCTCTGCAATTTTTTATGCTGGCAGAGCAAAGGTAAATGTCGTACCTCTTCCTTTTCTGCCTTGACATACATTACATTATTACGCTCCATATACATGTCACTCTTAGAGAAACAGAATACGTGATGTCCATATGATAAAATATTTTTACAGGATAGACTCTAATGAAGGGACTAGGATGTCTGGCAGAATTTCTCTGTCTAAATGTAATGAAACTAGAACTCTCTAAAACACTTCTAGAAACAGTGGTTTAGATCAAATAAGTTGCTAAACAAATGCATAAATAGCTCAGTGCATCTAATGAGTAATAGACTAGTATTGAGTGCGGCATATAGCATTCCACAGAAACTTTTAAGACTGCGCTTCAGGCTAGAAACATTAAATGCATGCACAGGAGGCAGACAAACAACTGCATGAGATGTCAGAAACCATGTGAAATGGGCTTCTTATGCAATCTTTCTGGCATAAGTGTGGGGCTTTCATCTAATCAGCGTGCTAAATCACCGAGACAGAATACTGAAAAATTGTCTGTTTTTTTTTTATTTTAAGTGTTGTTTTCTCACTTCAGGGCAAAAAGCCTCTCCTGCTTTAACATTCCCACACCAGCTGCTTTCTTTCAGCCACTCTATAATTTGCACAATGGGAATTTTAAGGTAAGAAATAAGTTTCATTTCTTTCTTATCACCCTCAGTTCATGAGGGGAGGATTTTTTTTTTCTGGGATTAATCATTCTAGATCCCGAGCAGAGTTACTGACACATGGTTCTGGCCTCCCTGGGAGTTTGTAGTTTTGCAGTTTCCTGCCTCCACATACTAGCTACACCCTGAGAGCTTCTGTCCAGCTTCTCTCTCCTTAGAAATAAACCCCCTCCAGTCACTCACTCCCTATCCATGCTGAACATGAAAGATGCACCCTGTCTTTGCAAAGCCAAAGCAATATAAGCAGCTTGCAGTATATTCTGGAGGTGAAATCTTGAAATTTTCTTGTGAAATCTTGTGAAATCAGCAGCTAGATTCTCTACCATATTACTCTAACTTTGCCCAGTAGATTTGCACTAAACCTCTGGATTATCGTGCCAAAGCCATACAGAAAGAACAGTTATTTTGCAAATTCTAACTCTAAGCAAAATGTCCTGAACTTACTGATCCTTTCACTAGGACTGGGTTGGACCTAATGAGGCTTGTAGCCAACTCAGAAGAGAAGAGGCCAGCAACTCAAACAAAGTAACTGCAGATGGAGTTTCTGATCTAAACACCCAAGAACTGATTTCCCAGATCTCCTTGAAACCTATGGAAAGCACAAATCTGGTTGCTGCAGAACAAAACTTTGTATTTGCCTCAGGTCCAAGCCAGCAGTATGTCCCCAGCAGGTACGTAAGAGCAGAAGAGATAGAAGTGAGGCTGGGACTACTGTTTGCACAAAACCACGCTGATGATACTGTTGGCCTGAAGATCTCTGAAATAATGAAAGCCAACCTTGAGAGCCCTAGCATGGGAAGGAATTATCCCTCTCTCTCACAGCATGGAAAGGGTGACTTCCTTATGCTTCAGGAATCTTTGGAGATAGCAAATGTGTCCTTCAGCGGTAGTGACTATTGTACTTTGTGTGACAATGATACCACAGGAGGTTTGATTCCTGCTGAACTACTGAAGCTGTCCAACGGTAATAGTCTTGTCAAACATCAGAATGATCAGTGACCTTCCCTGAGGAATACTGCCTGCAAAGATCTTTGTGCTGTCCTCTCACCTCCCAACACTGTCTTCCCAAGTGGCTTAAATGGTGACTGCGCAGACAATTACAAACGTATAATTTTTAGGTAAATCCTCAATTTCTGTCCTTCAAAAGAAAATCGTGACCAACTTCTCTGCCTAGCAAATACTACCCCTGCAGGCATGGCAAGGTCTGACTCCACCAACATCTGCTGTCTCAGAAGACACATGACCATGCCCTTCCCTGAATTAACCTCCTGGCAGCAGTGGAAGTCCAGCAACCTCCTTGTCTAAGGAAGCAGCAGTAGACCTGCTGTTTTTCCTCAGGAAGGGCTATTGGAATTGTGTGCCTCTCAGAAGCAGCAATATTTGCAAGGTAGTGAACCATGATTTAAACTCCATCATTATTTTAAAACTATGTACGATTCCTCATAAAACCATGACAAACAATTTTTGCTAAAGAGGGTAATTTTGCTTCTTAATATGATATTGATGACTTCAAATGGTTCCTGACTTCATCAGAATTTATAATTGCACTATTTAAAGATATTCAGGTAGTGGGCCGCCTTCTTTATTATCCTGTATGGCTGTAACTTTTTATTTCGCAGTAACTAAGCCCCATGTACTGCTTTGATTTTAACAAAAATTTATTCCAAGGTTATGTGGCTGGGCTGATCTAATGGAGAAAGGTGAAAAGCAAGAATAGCACAAACAAGCTTTATTTAACCACAAAACAGGCCAGGCCCACTGCCTCTCCAGGACAGTTTCCAGGTTTACTTTCTGCCCTAGACACAGAAAATTCTATATGTGATTGATTACCTACCAAGCAGATTCCTGGAGTCTTAGTTACATCTCCTAGATTTAAAGGGCTCAGGAGTTTTAGCAAGCGTACTGAGATGTGTACGCGTGCATCTACACTAGCTGGCACATGCATACATAGTCACACACATTCATTCCCTCCTCTTTGGGGGTACTTTCCTTGTCTCTCTGGTGACTGTTAGCACTGATTAGCTTTGACAATGCAAAGAAAGATTTCAGTTATAAGTAACAAAGTAGATTGAGACACCCTTCCCAAAAACGTGTGCTAAGCCAGAGAACTATTGGGGGAAGTATTCATCTGGGAGAAAAGCAGCAACAGAATGAGGAGTTCACATCCAACTTGTGTGACAGCCACAGGAGGTGCCAGCAGTGATTTGTTTTCAGTGTTGTAAGCAAAGACCTTTTCTGATATCTGAAAAAAATATCCCCTTTCTGGTCCTTTGTGCTTTTTAACTTGTAAAAACTATATTCAAGGGTGCTTTTTATACTATAGCACAATCCAATGGCAGGAGAAGAATGTGATGTTACTGTCATTAACAGTTGCTGTAATTTCCTCTGGAGAAGAAAATCTATAAAACAAGACCACATGCCTGAAAGATTTTGGTGATCCCAAACTTCTAGACCCCCTACTGTGGCTTGAGGTAGTGTCCCAAATTTCAAATCTTCAGAATCAGAGGGATGCTTCCTGAAATTTTCAGATCAATTGTATCTTAAATCTCTCAGATCTTGACAGCCCTTGCTTATGAACATATCTGCACAGAAACTGAACCAGTTTCATAAAATCTTGTTCAGTTAACAAGGTATTCTGTACTGGTAATATTAGCAAAAGGAGAATGGGAACAATTATATTCAGATATGAGTAAGGAGCAGCAGGTCAGGCTATGGAAGGGAGAGCACAAAACTTAAGGAGATAGAGAAGCAAAAGGAAATAGGGAGATTGAATGTAGTAGGAAATTACTTGAGAGAAATGAAAAGTCAAAGATGCTGCTGCCAGTGTCCATCAGGCCAGGACAGGAAGACTACAGGAACTGAGTCTGGAGACGATGACAGGCTGATGGTTAAAGGGCTGAAACGATATTGCAGCGTCAGCGGTTCTCCAGGTGAAACTCGTAACAACTTTGAGCTGCTTCTGCTTTTATGCAGCTACTTAAAATGGGAAAAGTGCAAAGAGGAAAGGTACCATAGAAAATGTTAGTTGTTGTAGCTAGAAAAAAAGAACAAAACGCCTCTGCTTTACAATTAGGTGTTTGGAACAATCAAAGCCTCATTTTTATTCAGCCAATGAAAAACTACAATTTTTCTAGAAAAGCAGTGTATAAAACCCCATTTTTCTGTCCTTTTGCTTTGTGTTTTTGTTTTGGTTTTGGGTTTTGTTGTTTGGGGGTTTTGTTCGGGTTTTTTGTGTCACGTTTGAGGCTGGTATTAGGTTCAAGCTATGGTTTTTCACAGCTTCTCCCAGATCTGAACTATTCTAAGGCTGAGTTTTGCTTCTAAGTGTGATATATATCCTTCCAGTGGAAGATAGAGAACTTCCAACTAGTAAGGAGACATAATGTGGGCTCTGGTCAAGCCTTTGAAGCCTTTCATTTCTTGGGACTACCGAGTGCATGCTATGTGTATCATCGGCACCAAGAACAAAGTGGCCAGTATTTTCCCCTTTCTTTTCTTCCTGTTGAGTTTTGCCAGAGGAAACAATTTCAGAAGATGTACAAGTAATGCTTGTAAGCCACCAAGGAGTTGAAAATGTTCTGTGACAAAGATTTTGGTTTAGTTGTGGGTTTGATTTTTGGTTTGGGTTTTTTTTTCCTTAAAGTGAATAAAGAACTAACACTGTATGATTATTCAGAAGTAAATAAAGCAGAGGAATTAATGCAAACTTTTTGATTTTTCAGAAGTTAGTGTCTGAGAGCTTTGGAAAGAACTTTAGTTTAGAAAACATTGACTATATGAATCATTAGTAAAAGTTGGTTTGAAAATATCATAGAAGAAGTAGGAGGGGGAAAAACTAGATGCTCTCCCTAGTTTGCAGACTAAAGCACTAGGCCAATGCTGCTGCTATCACCATCAACAGAAAAAGGGATAAGAAGGCTTCTGAGTGAAGATGTATTTTACAGCTCATAAAGCCAAGGGGGAGCAGCATGGTGAGCTGTCCCATGGTGTCTAGCATGTGAGCACCAGTTTATTTCTGCTAGTGCCCACCCAACAGCTATACCTCTGGTGAAGTATTGGTGTTCCCAGTACTGAGTGATGGCAGCTGTATCTCCGTCAGACATTCTGCTGTTTAGTCATCTGCACGCTCATTTCAGGAGGGGTAAGAAGATCAGACTGCATGTTTCTCAACAGTACAGGTATCACAGCACTGACACAAACTCTTCTTGAAAGAGCAGCAAACAAGTCACAAACATGAAGACACAGCACTCAACCTGTTGTGTCCTCTCGGTTAGTATGACTTGACTTCACAGTGTGGCGTCTAATGCATCAAAGTAAAACGCAAGTGTCAAACAGTGGTGTTTGGCATGCTGAAACATTCCCCACAGCCCTGAGCTTCAGGGCTTAAGATCATTGATCTACAAACTCCTGCTCAAAGGTGCAGAAGCCTAGCCTGTGAAAGCAGTCTTTTTTTCCTGAGACTGCCATTAGTCAAGGGCCAAATAAAGCCATAAATCTTTTCCCAGTTAAGTAAGCAGATAGGAGGAGAGTAATTCCAGAGACAAGAGAAACAACCTTGCTCTTGTTAGTTTACTTTTGATAAATTTGATCATTGTGTAAACAAAGGACAGAGAATGTTGGTTGGACTCAGAGCAGCACCATCTTACAAAGTGCCCGATGTGAACTCTGTCAGTTCCAGCTCCACAGCCCTATCACTCCATCATTCCTGGATTGCTGTGCTCCTGTGAGTCATGAATCCTGTGCTGCAGAAGTCTTTCTCTATCGCCACAGGCCTTTCCAGACAAGCATAGTCCCTTGAGTCTCCCAGCATCCCTCAGCAGGTGTATGCTCTTTCACAGAGCCATCCACATGTTCACTCATCTAGCCAGTAAAAACACCAAAAATTAAAAATAGTCTGTTTAATCTTCAGTAATTTAATCTAATCTGCAGATCTTTTCCTGCTAGAGGCACAGCACTTCTGAAGACAGAGGCGCTAATCAAGTACAGAGATTGAAACTATCAGTTCTAAAGCAAGAACCATAATATTTGATGACATACGTATTTATGTACTGGTGATCATAACTGGAAAAGAGGAGAGGATGTTCTTTTTATGCTAGGAAAGGGAATGAACGCACAGGGGGTTTTGTTTGTTTGTTTTTAGCAACATGCAAGCCAAGGATTAAGTTGCAACACAAAACTACAGCACTTGGATTGCTTCTTCCTTGATGCTCACGGAGCCAAGTTAATTGACAAAATCCAAAATCCCAGTGTCAAATCTTATCATTTTAGGGCTGGCGAACAGATTGATTTGATCAACACACTTCCTATTTTCAGTGCATATTGGAGTGCAGCACAGAAACTGCTATGACAGCATCAGCTCTAGATATCAGGTGCATGTGCAACAGCCCGGTACTATGCAGTAGTTGCCTCTGTCTAGAAATAGTATATTTGTATTCCTGTGGTACTGCAGGCCCAACACAACATGGCTTTTTGAGCCAAGCTGATTCACATGGAGCCTAATATAGGCAGTGCCAGAACACAGAAGTAACAGTCATTACAGTCTAAACGCAAGTAATGAGTTGTCTTTTGTATTATCGTTTTCTAACATGGTCTGCCAAATGCTGAAAAAGTTGTGAGCCATAGGCAAGTCTAAATAAAGCATTAGTTTAAGAAAGGAATCAGGGCATCAATGTGCACAGCTTAGCAAAGACTTTTTCAGAACATACTTTTACATTCAAAAACAGACAACAGATGTATTCAGAATGAGATTCACAGTACCAGAGAAAAAAATGAAGACTGCTTTCACATAAATCAATAGCATGCCTCACCTGGTTTCAGCATGCAGAACTGGTTACCCCATCTTTATAACAAGATTACAGTTTCCAATAGCTTGCACAGTGGTTCCCACAGCGCAATATATTGCAGTAGGAGGTGCACCACTGCCAAGCACATAGGTAATACAACCTTTTGACTCCTAACACGAGTTTCTTCTTTATACAATTAAAGATCATATACATCATTTAAAGACTACTGATCCCTCTCATCACCCTCCCTTACCTTCATGCCCCAAAATCTGCACTGCTGCTATCACCAAACTGAGTTTTTTTGTCTGCTGGACATAAGGACGAAGTTAGTTATTTAATCAGCATTCTGTGGGAGGGAGAAGACAGGACGCATTCTTCCCTGGCTGGGAAATCTTGGACCAGCTCTGAGCAAATAAATGCAGTCAGCTCAGCAATATTTCTGGGGCTAGATAGTCCAGTGACATGGAAGTACCTGCCAATCTGAATGGAACTTGTGTACATGAACTGAGGAAAAGTCTAGGGGTTGTTCATAATATGCCTATCTCAGATCTTCTGACGTTTCTTAAAGTTTCCCATTGCTGTAATATAGTTGCTTGCATTTGCAAACTGTGTATTAAAAATTAATTTATGTCTCTGGGTCTAATTCCCAGAGAGCTACATGTGATTTTGCACCTGTATGGTCAGTTACAGAAATGCTTTCCGTAGCCATGTGATTCAGAGACTTAAGTGAGAACACAGCTGGAATACATGTCTCTGTAAAGAGAACTGCTGTGTGCAGTCTGGCTTAGGGCTGTGGCCTAAAGTGCACCAATAAGCCTTAACTGGCCTGACCAGTATCACCTGGGACTCCCACCCACATCCTCTGCCCAGGGCCTGGGAGCTCCATTTAACCTCCATTTAGGCCTGAGTGACACGATTTGTCTGCAGTTCTGTCTCTGTGTCGTTTCCTGGATGGCCGCTGGACCTAGGCTTTAGGTAGGTTATATTTTGGATGGACCCCTTGGGTGGATGCTGTAGCTCGTCTCCGGTCCTCTCTCTGTCCCTGACCCCTGGGTGGACCAGTGTTGTAGCCTTGTTTCCAGCCCTACCTCCTGGAGAGACCTTGGACCTATGTCAGAGCTTTGCCCCCAGCCCACCTGCATCCCTGCTGCTCCTGGACGCCCTGGTTGGACCCTGGACCAGGTTGATCGCCTCGCCTTGTCTGGGGCGCCAGTGAACCTCGTCACCAGCACCGGGCTCTGCCCGCTTTCCTCGGAGCCCACGGAACCGCCTGCTGGCCGGTGAGGCACCACCCGGGCCGCGGTGGCCGGGCTGGCTCTCCCCACCACCCTGGGGCACCCCGCTCCCTCGGGGCTCCCCGGCTCGCTACCGACGCCCTCGCCGGCAGCGCCCCGCCCCGCCCCGCCCGTCCCGCAGCGCCCCGCCCCTCCGCGCCCCGCCCCACCCCGCCCGTCCCGCAGCGCCCCGCCCCTCCGCGCCCCGCCCGTCCCGCAGCGCGGCATTGCCGCCTGCTGGAAGAGCCCCGTTTGCAGAGGCTGCCAGCCTGCGCAGCGGAACGTTGAGGTCCCGCTAGCGCTTCTGGAACGGCTCTGTGGGTCCGCTCCGATCTGCTGAGTTACTCCTACCTTTTCCCTCGGCTTGGTAACTGAATGTCTGTCACCAGGGGGATAGCAAAGATACACGCAATTCTTAAAAAACCACTGCAATTCACTCAGCGGGGCAGGGGAGGTGCAGTTCACCTCTCTGAATACTGCAGTGAACTGTCTGACCCAAGGCAACGCATTGTTTCCTCTAGGAAAGGAGTTTTTCCTTACATCTGTATTTTTCTGCAACACTGTGTACTCAAAAAATCTGGTCAGTCATGTTCAGGAAATTAAGTAAGGCTGCAATCGGTACTGGAAGAGAAGAGGAGTGACTGCTTTTACACACTGGTAAGAAATGGGAAGGGGTAGAGCTACTTAAACAGAATGACAGGTTTAGAAGTTTAAACGTGGTCATTGTGTAAACTTCAGCTTAATCACAAGCCACCATATACTAGATATGTAGTTCAGAGAGGTTCACAGAACATGTCTTCCATAAATTGACTAAGATTAGACTTAACGTAGATGAATGCTCCTGATCAAACACAGAAATGAGGTTCTCCCCAAACATTTTGTACTAGAAGTAGCTGGAGCAAAACATGTAAGCAGCTTCAAAATGTGTATCAGTGTATGAAGGGAATTCTATCTCCACATTCACATTTGGGGACCATGGAAATGGGATTTAAATTGTGCTTAAAACAGGATCTCTACAGTCAGAGACAGAAAGGGAAAGATATTTTAGACACCTAATTTAATTGTCTAGGTTCTGCAAGTGCCAAAGAGTTCTCTCCTCTGCTACTGTTATTGGTGAGAGGCTACATCAGTTACACCTGCTTTGTGAGTTATGTTTATACCACTGATGTTACTTCTGTTGATTTCATTTTTTCTCTGCATTTTGTGTAGCACTACCCTCCTATTTTAATTCCCTTTATATGGATTGCTGCACGCTTCTTTTTATTTTCCAAAGATAATGTTTTTTTCTTAACATAAAACTACATTTGAAAAGTAGTAGAGAGATTATCTGTTAACATGGCCTCCACAGCTTCTACTGCTTGCACTGTGAAATGCAAACACGTGCACCACATAGCAAAAATGCTACAGTAGAAATTAACTGCAGCTGTAAAACACCGGTTTACTTTTTTGACAGGAATAATGGTTTGGGCATACCTAAAACTAGAGTAGGCTTTTTCCAAGCTGTCTCAATTTAGAGGTCATGTGACAGAAGGTTAGCACCCAGGGCTGCAGAGGAATGTATTTGCACTTGAATTTGGTTCTTGGAAAATGACATTTTCTGAGTGATGCTGTTGAGGTCGTATAACCTTGCAGAGTAGGAAGATACTTGTAACTTTAGTAGGCAAAAGCATAAGGTCCTCTTATCAAGAAAGGGTAGGCAGAAGATTTGTTGTATTATTTTTAAAATTTTGTAAATAAACAGGGATCATGGAAAATAAAGACTTCTGGGAAAACATCAATGCTGAATTATGGTAAGGGAAGTAGGAGAAACTCTGCCAAGTAGCAAAAAGCTTTTGTGTAGCTTAGGGCATTAACGCTGTACACAGTGTTTTGTGGCTACTGAATGTTTTGTCGCTCTGCTGGTTTTCACATATGTGAATTCAAACAGATCCCCCTGGCCAAAAGGCAGATTCTTTTCCATTTGATCTGGCAAAATTTTTCTCTCATCTGTGCAGTTTTGGCTCTATAACTAGACAGTATCATAATGGTCCACACAGCTGATCGAACAGTCGGATTTATGTTTATGTCCTGGCATACTTTTCTAAGGCGCAAAAAGTATCAGGCTCGTCACAGAACTGGTAAAATCTATGGACTGCGCAGAGCAAAGTTTACAGTTATTATTTCAAATGGCACACAGCTGAGAGTTGTGAACACAAAGAAAAGGAAGGAATGAAGAAGGGCAGACTCATAGCAATATTATATGACTACTCAATTAAGCTGTATGCGTCAAGACAGTTCTGTTCAGACTCACTTCCTATTCCAGCAGGGCTAACGTAGGCAGACGCGATATTCTGATTCATTTGTATGCCTGCTTGTCTGGGCTGTGGATCAGCCATACAGACTGTACATGTATCTCACCATGTACGAGCTGAGGCAAACACAAATCAGGCAACAGCATCGCTATAGGCAATTTGCTAGGTTCTGCTGCTTAACATCAGACAAACTGTAGCATTTTCCTTTATAGAAAAACAACGAATGGTGCCTTCAGAACAGAGGTAGTAAAGCACACAGTAGCCT
This sequence comes from Gymnogyps californianus, assembly GCF_018139145.2. NCBI lineage: Eukaryota > Metazoa > Chordata > Aves > Accipitriformes > Cathartidae > Gymnogyps > Gymnogyps californianus. Next base: position 239,265 of record NC_059485.1, on the reverse strand, counting down.
CTAAAGCTGCTTCATGAAATACCAGTATGTCATATCAATTAAAGCATTTCAGCATGGAAAACATACATTGATGCTGTAAAGAGAAGTTTTGCTGTGTCATCCTTTGAGATGAAGACAATGCTGCAGAGTCCAATGGCTTCATCTTGCAGAGTTTAGGGTACCAGACCTGCTGGAAAACTTGTACAGTAGAGATTTTTCTCTTGCTTAGTTGAAAACAAACTGAGAAACTAAAATTAAATAGAAAAGGGGGCAACAACAAAATCTACGAGTTTATCAGCAGTCTGAGGAAAAAGGGAGAGTAGAGGCCCAGTACTGAGCAGGAAAGGGAGTGAATAACAGATGATGTGTAATGGATTGAAGGGTACAGCACCTTCTTTTTGTTTCAGTAGAACAATAGAGTTTAACAATGAAGATAACTAATATGATTCATTTTAACAAGTTGATAGCAGCACACACGAAATTTGAGTTAAACCCCTTAACAGGTGTGTTAAATTCTGCAGGGCCAGACAGAATTCGCCCTAAAGCATTTTTTGCAAAAACAAAAAAAAACCCAAGAGAACCATAAATAACTAGCCAAAGCAGTCTCTGCAACGTTGAAAACTATTTCTGAGAAGCTGTGCAGAACAAGAAACCTAGAGGGCTTTTGAAAGATGAACAGTCTCATCTTTAAATGTAGGAAAAATAGGGCCCAAAATAATGATAAACCAACAAGCCTAACTTCATTCTTTAAAATTATTCTGGAATTAATTACTAAAAAAATATTTTTAAAAAATATATAGAGGATTAAAAAGTGAGAAATAATATAAATTGACTCATCAACTTCCGTCTTTGACAAGAGAGTTTACTTGCTGATGATGGGGAAGAAGTAGATACTATATAATTCGACTTTGGTAAGATTTTTGACACAGTTCAATTTTAAAGGAATACTACGGAAGCTAGCTGGCCTAAATGATACCACCTAGACTTATGAACGAATGATTACACTTTTTGAAAATGCATTTGAGTCTAATCATTAATAGTTCCCCATTAAACTGAAATGGCATTTCAAGTGGTATTCCAGGAGTCTATCCTGGCTCAATCTTGGTCTGATTCAATATTTTCATTAATTTTGGTGACAAAATAGGAAGTATGCATACAAGATTTGTGACATTGTTCTGGGAAAGATTTTAGTCATTTTGGGAGACAAAAATGAGGAGAAAAAATATTTGGACAAATTTTAAATACAGTCTAAATAACATGAAATTCCATAAAGTGCAAAATACTGCACTTTGAAAGAGAAAGCAAATGCATTAATATAAACTGGGAAATAACAGGTTACTAGCAATATATTGAAATAGGACGTGAGAGCTGCACTGTACCATAATATCAATAATGACTTAACAGTGAGATGTCACTGCAAACAGACAAATACTATTCTAGCACATAATAAGAGACATGTAATTTGAGAATGGTAGCAAGTACTTATTTCATTCTACTTGTGACAAATGAAGCCGCAGTTGAACAGTACATCCAAGCCTAGGCATGATACCTTCAGGAAGATGTAAATCAGTTGGAAAGAATCTGCCTATGAGAGAGGCCAAGAATTTGGATACAGTCTGAAAAAGAGTGAAGGGATACTTGAAACAAAAAGCACCCACACCCCCCTCCCCCACACGCACCCAACCTATTGGAAGATTAGGATCAGTTGTTCTACTTGTCTGCTGAAGAAAAGGAAGAGAAAATCATGATCCAGGAAAGCTGATTTAGGCTGGCCATTGCAAAAATCTTTCTAAAGGAAGTAGTTCACCTCCGGGACACTGTGGCTGCCCTCGCCCTCCACCCCATCCCCCATTTGAAGCTAAATATCTGCATCTTGTAGATTCTGATGCAGTTCCGTAAACTAGACCGTCCTTTCCTGCATCATCCTTTTGAGCAATCCCTCACAATTCAGTCATCCCTTGACGAATTCAAACTGTTTGCTACAAAGCGTCGTGCAGAAACGGCCCATCCCTCCCAGCACGCCTGTGATGCTGGCGGTGGTTGGCATCGGGCGCGGCTCACGCCTGCGAGGGAGCGCGCTTCCAGGGCTTGTGAGCGCAGGCGGGCACGAGCGCGCTGCCTACCCGCACACCTGGAAGGGCGCTTATTACACGGGGTAGAAGTGATTCAGTTCCCAGACCGCAAAGGACAGCCTTGTGATGAAAACTGTGTGTCGGAATCGGTGAATCCACACTCAAGGGGGACAGCGAACGTGTATTTTTCCCAGAGAAGGCAGATTTTTAGGAGTGCACATCTGTACTGAAATTGCATTTATGACGCATTTGAGCTCCCGGCTGCAAGGAGGACTCGCTGCCCGCAGCGCACCTTCACACGGCGACGCGCCGGCCGCAGCGCAGCCAGCAGGCAGGCCGTGTGCCAACACACCCCGCAGCGCCGCCGGGCGCCGCCCCGCCATCACCGCCCGCTCCTGACGTCACCACGTCGTCGCTCCCGCAGCACTCTTGCGTCGTGGCACGAACCCGGATGTGAGCGCAAGGCGGCGGCTGGGGAGGCCGCGCCGCCCTCTTCCGCCCTCACCCTGCTCGGCCTACTGACAGGAACTGAAGCCGGCAGCGTCATCCCTACAACTGCGCGTGCTCAGCGTGGCCGAGGACGCTGAGGCTGACGGGGGACGCTGCGTCCGGGCTCGCACGTGAGTAGCAGGTGACGCCACCAATGACCGAGCGGGCTGCACGGAAGTCCTGCCCGCGGCGGAGGGGGGGGTATTGTTGTGGGTGACGTCACGGGCGGAGGATGCGGGCGCCCCATTGGCTCGGGCTCGGCGGCCGTGCGCTGGGATCTTAAAGGGCGACCGGAGCGCGGGCCGCGCCGGCCGGGCGGGGCCCATGGCCAGCACCAGCAGCCACCTGGTGAGTCGGGGGCGCGGGGCCGGCGCTGCGCCCGCCCGGGGCTGCTGGCGGCCGCGGTGCGCTGGGGCGGGGGGGGGAGAAGTAGGCCCGGGCGCCGGGGCCGGCCCGTGAGGGGGAGGCCACCCGTGCCCTACACGCTGCCGGGCGGCGGGGTCGTGGTGGGGTTTCGCGGACGGCCCCGCCTCCTGCCGCCCGCTCGGACAGGGAGGGCGGCCGGGCGAGCGCTGCCCTCCGCGGGGCCGGCCTCGACGCTGCGGCTCCCGGTCCTCGTTCCGCTCCCGCCCCCCCCCCTCCCCCTCCCCTCCGCCTCCTGGGTCGCTGCGGGCCTCGCGGGAGGGCTCCGCTCCCGCCCCGGGCGCCGGCGGGGCCCTGAGGCGCGAGGCGAGCGCGGCGGCGGGCGCCCCGAGCCCGGCCCGCCGGCGGGAGGAAGCGGGGCTGGGGCCGAGGGTGAGGTAGCCGCCCCGCGGCCTCTGGCGGAGCTTCGTTCTCGGTTCCGGGTACGGGGCGCTGGCGTGGCTTTGCCGGGCCGTCTCCCAGCGGGAGAGCCGGCGTTGTCGCTGCGCGGGAGCCACCTGTTACGCTGTGATCGATCCCTTTCGTAGCGGAAACAGACGCGCGAGGAGGATCGGGAGGGTCGTGGTGGGACGCCGTTTCAAACGCAGTTGTTCACGTTAGTCGGCGTAAAACTCTAACGTTTTGTGAGCACTGACTAATATAAGATGGAGTTGTAGCTGATACACGGGAGTGGTAATGGTAAATCTTAGTTTGCATTGCAGATTATACAGTTTAGTTAGTGTAGGAATTCCCTTATGAAAAGAGTGCTTTTTACAAAAGTAACTGCCAGCTTTCGTTGATGTCGGCATAACTAACTGGCAGTGATATGTTCCTTGTCCTTGCATGCATGCTGCTGTGCTTTTGGGTCTCGTGTTCTTTCTGTCGGTTGCAAGCTGCCAAGCTGCACTCTTCAGCACTTAAAACTTTTTCATCAGTTGGAATTGGCTAAGGAGGGTCTTCTGCATGCAGACTGACATAGCTGCGTTGATTCCTGAAGTCCTGTTTCAGTGTGCGCTCCTCTTCATGCTCAGTGCTTTTTTCATCAGCGTGTTACACATAATCATATTTGTTGACTGAAGACGGGAATTATTATGTGGCATAGCCCTACAGGGGAGGACGTGAAATACTGCATCGAGGATTATGAAATAAAGCAATGTTTGATTATTAAAGGAATTAGTTTTGCTTTCCTGCCACTTGCTAGAGCTCCATATAGCTGCTTCTCAGCATCAGAGATGACTTCTGTTTACTTGGACTCTTTTAAACAGGGAGTATGCTTCCCTTTGTGCTTCTGTCCTTGCTTGTTGCCTCTCTTTCCAGGTTTTTCTCTCCAAAATACTTCCATTTCTGTTCCTTTTCTATATATGATTTAGGTCCCTGTCTGCAAGAGAAACATAGAGAGAGAGAATGAATGAAGAACAAGGTTGACAACTGTTTTTGTTAAAACTAATGTAACTTATTTTTAATTCCTCTCTTCCATCCTGTTTGATATTTCTCTGGTCAGGTGAGTGTACTGACTGGCAGTAGCAGATAGAGGTGGCTTGATTCAGCTAACCTTTTTGTAATTCAGATGATATAAAATATGGGAAATCCAGTATTTCTGAGACTCTGAGCAAGTTAATGTTTGTGTGATGGAATTAATGACATTAATGAATTCTGTGATTATTTTACTATAAATGCAAAAGACTGAGGGGAGGAAATAGAGCACAGCTTTGAAAGGAATATTCCAGCATTCCTCTGCCAAAACATTTAATTTTTGTATTTGTGTATGTGGGGACAATTCCTAAAACATTCTACTGTTTTCTGAAGATGTGGTACCAAGGAGAGAACTGCACTTTTAAGAAGGAAACAACTTTAGTGCTGCTTTAGTTGCAGATGTCAGTGTGGTCTTAGTTATTTGCTGTTAATGTCTTCATTATAAGCATATTGGGTCTCATATAAAGAAGTGCTCTTCCTCTCAAAATGAAGAGTCTGGAAGAATGGTTATTTAAATCATCATTTTCAGCAACATCTTCATTGGAAGATTTAGCTGCTCTAGTGATTATTAGATTCTACCAGTGTTTCTGACCTGATAAAACCTGTGGTATAGCCATGGATATATCTGAACGAAACTGCTAGCTTCCCGCCCACCCCCCCGGGTGGAACTAATATAAACTACACTTTTCAAAGAACTGAGCTCTTAATAGAGTAAGTTCTGCATCTATGCTAGGAATTAGACTAGGCTATGGTAAGAGTTCTGTTTGTAGGTATTTGTAGGTATAAAACTTTCAGACAGGCTTGAGGTTACCTATCTACTTAATATTCTCTTCTCTTGGGTTTTCAGCATAAGGCTATGACTAGTCTTTATCACTCATGCATAGGCTTTTAACTGGGATAAGTTTTCTGTAAATCTCTTGCCAAAGCAGGCTGCAGGAATAGGAAATAGTAAAAGATACAGACGTTGAGAAGGCGCTCAAAGATGAAAAAATGGAAGAAGCTTAAAAAGAGCAATTTCAGATACGTTCATATTTCTAACATAGGAAGTGCTGGTAGCTAGTGGAAAGGAGACGATCCAGAGAATAATCTGGATATAATAGTGATGATCAACTGAACAATGAATCCCCTGTGTAGGTAGGCTTTTTTTTAAAGCAAATTATTCTTTGGGTTATTGGTCTATTACTTACAGTGCTAGAAGTAATATCCGTTTCGTATACCTCTTGAAACTCTACAAGTAGGTTGCTGTAGCTGGACATTGTAAGACACCCTGCAGACCTGGGCTCATTTTACTTCCGTAAAGCAGATCAGTTGGAAGGCAGCATTGCAGGAAAAATTGGGAAAGGGATGCTGACTGCTGAAGTACTTGCAGGAATTTTGGTACAGAAGGCATGAAACCAGGGGCGCAGTCACTTTGTTAGACTGAAAAAAGTAATAAACTGGCAAAGTAATAAAAATAGGTTTGATCTATGAAGACGTGAAATATTTTAGCAATCCCTGCTTTTTAACAGTAAACTTGTATTTTATCTAATTTTTTTTTTCTAGAAAAGCTGTATGGATTGCTGTAGAACTAGCACATTTATGGCATCAGAAAATATGCAAGTGAGAAATTACTTTTTAATATGGAAAGATAAAAACTTAATTCAGAAAACACTGTGTTTGAAAGATGAAATCCTTCTGCAAGTTCCTCATATTGGAGCTTCCTGAATAATTTGTGTGAAGCTGAGGAATTATTGTTTCTGGTATTTCAAATGGGAAAACTTTTTTTGCAGGTGGCCAAGTTAGATTATGTATATGTAATAAACAAGCAAAAAAGGGGAAGGAGCTAATCTTCTCCCTCCCCACTTCCCTTTCTGATGTCTTATTTGCAGGTAAGCTTGTGGAAAGTTACTAAGGGCTAACTAAAGTGTATGAAGGGACTGAACACAACATGCACAAAGTTAGCTGTTTGGTCTAGAATCTTGTTTTTCACACCTTATGGATCCTACTCAACAGTGCTGTAGGAAATGACTGGTTTGTTGTGTGACTAAATATTGAAGTTGAGACTTGCTTTCTGCTGTAGAAGACAAGCTGTAAATACTTCACCTGGCAAATATTCTGTAATTCTTATGGTGAACAATTGCAAGGATTAACTTGCTTAGCACATTCTTCTGAAAAGAAAGCATTAAATTTGATGTTCAGGTCTTTAGTAATCCTGCAGGAATTTAATTTACAGTTCTTGACTGTGCTGTCCAACCTTTGTACGTTCCGTCTGTGTACTGCCACCTCTGTGTGGCTGCTTCTCTGCTCTTCACCCAGAACTGTGCTCTCTGCCTCCTAGCAAGGAGCCTAGTATAGGAAGTCCTTTTGTGTTTGTTAGCATGAGCCCCCATCCATGCTGCGCAACACCTCGTAATATTGGTGTGCTTCATGACATAACTGATGGTGTAGAATGTGATCTAGACTGTTGCAAATACAGATGGCTTTTGTTTTCTTGTGAGCTGGCCTGGATCTGTTTGTGTGAAATGAATTCTCAATGGCTTGTTTACATATATAGCTATTTGGGCCATAGGCTGACTTTAGGTTTTTAGAGATTTTTGTGGTTTCCTGTTTCTGATGTGTTTTGAGGCTCGGGGCGGGGAGGGGGAAGGCGGTGGAAGGAGGCCTTAAATAGTCTCTACCCCTGAAGGTACTTGGAACGTACGTGCTTTGCTTAGCAGTAGAGGAGGTTAGAGGGTAACTGGCTGATATGCAGGTTCTTACAAATCCTTTCATTAGCTTTAATCCCTACCTGAATTTGGAATTAGAATCCTGGAAATTAGTGGCAGGAAATACCACCGTATGTGTAAGGTTGTCAAATTTAGAAAAAGGCATTTGCATTAACTAAAATGTTTGGGTCAACATTGCTCTGTATGTGAGAAATTCATTCCTATAGGAACAAAATCAGTCTTGTGGATAAAATACCTTTATTCCCTAAATGAAGAGTCAAAACAATCTAACAATGTAGAGGTGTTTGCTGTGCTTCCAAATCCTTGAGCCTGTTGGTTATATTTTTGCTGATATAACGTGAATCTGATTTCCTCATTGCTCACTTATGGATAAGCTTTGTTATAGATTTACTGTGGAAAGTAAGGAACTGGTGGTAGGTGATCAGGTCAGTTATGAAGGAGGTAGAGTGTCAGAGCTGAGTTTTGTTTCTGGTGTTTTGATATTATTTTATATGAACAATACAGTATGTCTCCCCAAACTTTTAAACACTTCTTTATATACCATGAACTTTGTGAGGATGTACAGCCAGAAAGCTTAAGAAGAAAAATCAATTAATTTTGATTCTTCTTCAAAGTCAATCTTCTTGATTATGTTTTGAAGATAGGACTTGTATCTTCCAAAATTGATTTCAAACATGAGGCAAACAACTGCCAACTCGATACTAGTCTTTTTTTAACAACCTACTTGTGCCTTACAGTAATACAAAGAGAAGTCCCTGAAAAAAATGACTTTACTAATCAAATTCTCATAGGTTATTAGAGCATGGCATTATGTCAGGCTTAGCCAGGGCTTTATATGTATTTCCTCTGAAATAAAAACTGTATCTTATGATGATTTATTACAAGTATTTTCAACATTACCTTCGCATTACTGTAATTTTTCTTTAAATTATATTAGGGCTGTTAATATATCAAGCCGACTACATCAACTTGAATTCTTTTCATACTTCTGTTTCCCACTATTGCAAAGGTCCCTGTCAGTTTAGGTAGAAGAGTGTCTTTGAAGAATTATCTGCTCCAAGCTTTCCCCTTCCACTAACACTTACAGTCTTTAATCTTGAAATGTATTACCAGGACATTATTTTTAAAGAAGTCTTCTTTTCTTTTAAATAATGGTCATTTCTGTCAAGATACTTTGTTAAGAGATTTTTTTGGGGAACAGTTTTATGCAGTGCGTCAATGAATGCTTACCTTCCAGCATTTGAGAGATTTCAAATAACACTGCGCATGAAGGTGAGCATAGTTGTTTTGGTGGGCCAGAGCCTAGACTTCTTTAATCAGTTAGCATGGCAGTCTCTTTAAACAACCAAAAAATCCTCCTTTTATACAACTGAATGCTTTTGAAATTTGCGTGTTTTATTCACAAAAATGGTCTATTAAGTAACAGATTTTTCATGTGGCAACTTCTGAGATCAAAAAATTTCTCTCCAGATAGATGTATCACTTCAGATTCTTTTGCAAAACAAAGTTGTGTTAAAATAGCTTTTATAATTGAAATATGAGATTTCAATCTGTTCTTTTAAATGTAGTAATCAGTAACCATTTATGAACCTTGATCAAAGTATAGATTTTGACAAATTGTTTGGCTTCAGACTGTTTTGCTGACTGTAGTGGTCGGTTTCTTCAAGATGTGTGGAGTCGATGGGCAATTTGTTGGGTTATGAGCTAGATCTTAAGTTCTCTACAGTAATCTTTGCATACCATTTGACAATGAGGTTTGAAAGAGTGCTGATGCAGCTCTGCACTACATAAACGCAAACCACTGTGCTACAGAAGATTAATGTTTGATGTTAATGCTTTTTTAATATCTACAAATAACTAATACTTGGAGTAGAGTTTGTTTACTGCAGTTTGAAGAAAATGGCTTACTATGATCTTCAAAGAACTTCTCTGTAGAAAAAAAACATCCTGTTGTCCCGGGAAAATATCTTTCACATCTTTGTAACCTAGTACAGTTTTTAAAGAAGTGCCTCGTTTGTTTTTTGGAGAGGAGTGTTTGTTCTTAGAAATGCCTGTTGATTTTATTTGTTATGACTTTGTGTTAGACATTTGAATTATCTGCCTTAAAGGTTGAATAAGTTCTGTCATTTCAATATACACTTCACTTCTTGTGGTATGTTGAAGATTAACCAGCTTGTTTAATTAACTGCTTTGTATAGTACCTAAAACCAGGAGAATTTTTAAAATGCCTTAATATCACCCCTTTTGATCAGATTTATTTACTAGATTTTTTAATGCTACGTTTTGCACTCTCTGCTGCACAGAGATAAGTCATTAAAGTATGACTTAATGTTTTCATCCCAGAGAAGACTAGGTATTTGCCAATGTAGTATTCAGTTACAATTTTTTTTTTTAATATATTCCTTCTTTTCAATGAATGAACATTGAGTGTGGTTCTTTAAAGCCTTTGGCAATTTTTTCCTCAGATTTCAGAATCTGAAAGCATACTTCTAAGTCTGGTTTCCTTGTTCCTGGTTCCAGTCTAGTGGTATTCCTTCTTGATTGGGGAGATATGTAATCTTCTATCAAGCTGAAAGTGTGAGCAGAATACATGTTTTTAAATACCTCCCAATTACTATGGTGTTTTAATTTTTTTTAATATGGCTGTATGTATTTGAGTGTCAAACTTAACCTTTTAGGTGGGCAAACAGTTTACTAGTTGTGTAGTGCTTTTAGAAGTACTGCTGAGGCTTGGCTTAATCTGAGTTTTGTCCTGTCCATTACGTGTTTGATTTTATGTTATAATGATAAGACAGTCTGACAGCATCTAGTGACACTTTTTAAGGCATATGAATGGATTTTCTCTTTTTCTTTAGGCAAATATTTTAATTCCTTAAAGGTAATAATAATGTTGGCACATAGATGTATTATTGCATTCTTTAAATTATCTGACAAACTTCTAAGCGTATATAAATGGAAACTGGCATGCAATGGAGTTTCCTAAATTATTCAGTATATTGTTTCTCTGTATATGCATACATATGTACAATTGGTTAATAGAAAGAGGATGCTGTTGGTCACTTAGCAGAAAGTCTGACGGTCCATTTTTAGACAGAACTCCAGAGCATAAACAGACAGGAGTGTATAAGGTATGAGAATTGATGTTTACTGCAGTTTATGAAAGCACACTATCTGTTATTGTTCTGGGTTGCCTTCATTCATGGCAGTCACTCTGGTGTAGCAGCAAACAAAGTTTATGAAAGGAAAACTGGTGTTGAATATTGATAGGGATCACATGATAATCATTACGCCTCCTGCAAACCACTCCTGGATTGGTGTATAATGGGAAGTGCCACCTGTACTGTGCTCTCTGCACTGGAAGGTGAGGTTTTTTGTTGGATTTTGTTATTCCGAATCAGTGTTTCTTTGTATCTTAACTTACGTTTCTTGTAGCTGAACTACCCTGCTTTTGCCTGCATTCTCTTTTTAGGTACTATGAGGAATAGTTTGAGGACATATATTCAGGCCCATCTTAGTATCTGACCTGATGAGTTGCTTTTTTTCTTTTGGAATATGCTGGAATTTCCAGGGTGTGTTGCACTATAGCCTTTGAAGTGGAGGCTGTCACAAATAGGTATTGGAGAACCTGGAGAAGGTAAACATTTTCATTGTGGGATATGAGGGGGGAGGAGGCCAGTGGGAAAGCTGTGCATAATATCTGTTAATTGCCCCTTCTTATGCTCTTTTTCAGATACAAGATGTGTGTCAGATGCAGTTGCTGCATCTTTGTCAACCCTCTGAAACACCAGTGTGCCATGAAAAGAATATATTAAATATAACTGCGTAGCTGTTCATTTTTCCCCTTTGCATTTTGCAGATAAATCCTTAGGAGACCCCAGGTTGTCAATGTTTAAATTACAAGCAATACAAAATAAATTTCAATTTCAGAATTTTTGGCTTGTATGACAATGTCAAAATAATTTACAAAACCTCTCAGGCCAAGCCTATCTAACTTAAACTGTCTTTAGCAGAATCTCAGTATTGATAAATAGTAGCAAGTCAGCTTTATCTCTGAAACTACAAAACACCTGTCCAATGAAAGCAATTACCTTCTCTCAATGTGAAATAAAGGCCTTTATTCCTCCTTAATTGCACAGATAAATAGATGGACTCCATATTTTTACGTGGAGACAAGTGTATTAAGTTGGACATTGAATCTTAGATTCATAGATTTTGGAAGATCTTCCAGTTTCTGTATCAAAGGGCTATGTTTGGCAGAGATGTAAAAGCTGTGACTGGATACTATGACAGCCGGGGAGGGTATCTTGTGCTGTATCATGTAGTATCTGTTTTGAAAGCCTCTCAAATTCCATTGGCAAGTGAAAAGATTAATTCGTAGATATCCTAGAGTGCTGCTATGTTCCTTTCTGAATCCTATCATGTATTAAGCAGACTTTGCTGATGTAAGCATACATGTTTGTATTGGTTTATCTTCATGATAGTCTGTGAACTTCTTATCATAATTTAGTCTAACACTTATGACATACACCACTCAGTAATTCTTATATCCAGTAAGACTTGTGTTGAATTGCAGGTGATCCTAATTTTTAGAGTTCTGTATTCTCTGATACCACAAGGCTAAAACAGTCAGATTCTTTAATGAACACAGATTTCAGGAGCTCAATCTAGTCAGATGATTAGATGTTTTTCCAGGAGTTCAGTGTCTTGATTTTCTCCTGAAGTGGTTTTTTTTTTATTTTCTCGTTAATATTTGCACAGTACTAGTGGCAGTAAGACTTTGCTTCTCCTAGTTGATGCTTTCTAGTTCTGTATATTCAGGTATGGACTAGCTTAAGTTTTTTGTCCACTTGTTTCCCACCATTATGCCTAAGTTCTTGAACCATATTTTAATTTGTAGTAATATTTTGGTAGAAGCAAAAGTTAAGGTCTCACTGTTTGTCTAATTTACCAAAAGCTGTAGATTGCTTTAAGTAAGAGACACTTTTTTGCCAAATGGTGTGTGGGTTTTTTTCCCTCAGTCTTTAAATTTATGCAATTACTCTTTTTATTTCAACCTTTTTGGTTTGAGAGTCAATACAGGTGTGAACTGGAAGAGATCCTTGTATGGGATGACTATTAATTATAAGGTGTTTAAGAATTTAACCAGTTTTACTTAGAATATGTCCTATATTCATTTTCCTCAACAGTATTCTGTATTTCAGACCTTATATAATGCCAAGTCAAATGTTTTATGGATGTCTATCTGCATTATTTCATTTAGTAGACCTGCAATAGTTTACCATAAAAAACATTCATAAGAGGGTTGTGCCAATGTTCTAGCTTATACAGTCTCATCAGAATTGTTTGTAATCAAAACAAATGTACCAGTTGAGGTGTAGAGCTCATGTTGCTTTGTGTAAATAATACTTTCTGTTAGCAAGGTGTGCTTCCAAAAGAATTGGCCTTTTAGGTAAGTGGATGGAAGAGCTTTTCTGATCATGTCTGCCCTATGTCTTAATGCAGCTAGAGATTCAGTAATACAGTCAGCAGGTAGACTCAGTGTTATCAGACAAGTGATAGGTTAGGACCCTATTCACACTGACTTTGTAACAGAAATGAGACCTTGCTAGTAGAGGTTTCAGTGGTAGCAAAGATACTCTCAGTCATCTTCAGGGTTCAGTATCATGTCAGTTAGGATAGAAGTAAAAGATACTGGAAGCTTCAGAAGGCCTAGTCTCTACAAATATTTTTTGCAGCTGTTAGTGTTGATAGAACTGTATCAGCAAAGCAGTGTTGCAGATTTTGCGGTGGGAAAAAGCTAGTAGAGATGCAGTTGTTGTGGTTGTACTTACTTTAGAGCAGCGTGGTATTTGTTTGATGCATACTATGTGCTTAGATACATTAAAAGTTGTAGTGGTAGTGGTGTTGTCAAAATGCTGAATTGCAAAAAAGGATTCCAAAAGGTATAGGTCCTTTTAGATAAGAGCTAGGAGCTTTGCCTGTGACTGGCTTTTCATACAAAGGGGAGCAAGGAAAGTATCAAAGGAAAAATGTAGTGATATCTAGTGGGCTTTTTGCATTGATTCAAGTTTTCTTCACTTAAAGTTTATTTCTACTGTTTGCAGGCAAGAGAGAAAAAGAACAATATAAGGACTGACTTCACATGGCATGTAAATAAAAGGAAGTCTGTTTCTAGTGATGTAGTGAAAATTAGTTAATGAAGATTTTGATACGTCTGTTGATCTGTAATTCCACTTACCTTCAGCAGACTTGTTATTTTCTTCCTTATTAGATTTTTCAAACTCACAGTATGTTGCACTAAGAAGGAAACAGTTTCTATATGGAAGTAAATTAGAAATCCACCCTTAAGAGCTTGGGAAAGTAGGTAGTGTTAGAGACTAGTTTTTAAAAGCAGAGATATTATGATTAGATCAGTGGTTATCAGTGTGGTCAACGGTGATCCATGGCATGCAATAGCTAAGTCTACTGTCACTATGTGAGGGTCTGTGCTTTCACTGGCTTGCCAGCTGAGAAATGTTGATAATTGCTGGAAGGAGAGCATCCTCACGCTTCTGAGAACTGCAGACACAGTTTAGAAGGTTTTTAAATTCTTCAGTGATTGACTTCATATCTCACTAAAAAAGTCTGTATCTAGCAGAAGCAGAATCTTAAATCTGATTTTTGCAAAAGAGTAGCTGTATGAGGTTAGACCGGATGAGCTAGCCTGTATTCTGTCTCTGGCATATGTGAAGACATACATGTAGAAACATGTATAGTCTCTGCAGACATGGTTTTTGGAGTCTTTCAAAATAAAACTGAGAAGGTAAATAATACAGGACACAAAATACTAAACAGGAATATGTGGAGTGTGGGAAGACAAGTGTAGGAGTGACCTTGTCTATAAATGTTCAGGCGCAGCATACCTAGTTGCATAGTTTTGTCATTTCTTAGGTAACTGATACTTTATTGCGTCTTCCTCTCTTCTTCTTGTTCTTAATCTTGACTTTCCTTTGAGAAAGTCAGGGGACTAATTGACGTTATACCTTGGCTGGAAATAACCTTCTGTTCGTACAAAGTCCTTTACTCCTGTCTCTTCTTCCCTTAGGACTTTTCTATACTTGATATTCATTGTGACTTAGTTTCAGATACTGTGCAAGGAAATATACTGCATCCAACACCTTTTTCTCCCTTTCTCTCAGTGTTCTCTGGTGCTTTTGTGGTGTGGGTTTTTTTCTTGTTTGTTTGTTTTTTTTCAAGGTGATCTTGCTAGCTGCAGATTCTAATCAGATCCCCCACAATGCTGCTGCTTTATTTACCTGTAAACCCTCAGTTGCTCTAGAATAGCCTGACTGGAGCCAGTTCATCATTTAAATCCTAATATTTAGTCTGTGTGCATGTGTTTTTTATTTACTATATTTCAATTAATGGGATGTTTCTTATATTGGCATCACTTCAGTTGTTGAGCAGTCATGCTTGTGTCAGCCTTGCTGCACTTTTGATAGGGAAGAGTACAATCTGTTTTTAATTCTAGCTACTGTGTATCTTTATACAGGCTGCTGTTTGAGTAGCTGTCTGAAGGAAAAGTGATTCAGCTGGGCTATGAGAATGTTAGGGACAATAACTAGTCTGGGGAAGGTGTCAGCTAAAATGTCTGCATCGAAGGCTTAAAAGGAACTGTGACCTACAGCACACATACTTTAATGTGTATGTGCTGTTTTCATAATAATAGCATCAATGTACTTTCTTCTCTTCAAAGAGAAGAATGCTGCATAACTGATTCTGAGTAGGGGCATATACTGCTCTCTGGGGGAGTTAGTGAACTTTTCTAAAAGCCAAATTCTCCGATCTGTCTCCAAGTCTTCCCCCAGCCTCGGCCCCCCCCCCCCGCCTTTGTCCTCACAAAAGCTGTACAAAATGTAGCAAATAGCTATCATTATAGGCAGGTTCCTCATCAGTCTCTGCTGTATCACAAAGCTCAGACAAAGGTATAATAAAAGAAGCTGTTACCTGTTCTTGATCTGCTGCCCTATCGGTGTAGTCATAGTCCTTGGAAAAAGCCCTAAGGAGCAATAGAGATCCTGGAGCAAGTAGGCTGCACTCAGATTGGAAAGGGAATTTTGCGTTATGCTTCTTGGAAGATACTGTTTAGAATAGTTGCTTAATAATAGTTAATTTTCAGTCTTGCAGGAATTGGTATTTATATACCAATTACGGAGAGTGGAGAAAATGGAGAGTTTTAGCTGTACTCTTTTTGACCTTGTTACCTTCGTCTCAATTTAGAAAGTATATGTTTGCATGCTTAGAAATATGTTTGTGTCTCATTGTTCTGTAATGCCACTAGATGTGTAAGTAAAGTGTATTTTTGAATTGTATCTTATTTTTGAAAGAAGTTTAGCGGTAAGTAAAGGCTGCTTTCCCCTACTGCATAGAGCACAGCCAAGTGAGTAATTGCTAATTTGGGAGTTAGGTGCTTTAAGCCCATATGCATGACTGAATGCAAGTCCAATTCCCTTCTAAAGTGGTTTCTGATAGAAACGCAGAAGATTGTTCTGAATCGAATTGAAATTCATGAAATAAAAAATTCTTTTTGTCAGAAGTAATGTTTATTTGAATATCAACATGAGGTATGTTACAGACTAGGTCAGGGTTGTATAATACATCTGTTTTGAGGCTAGGAGATTTTCATTAAGTCATAGTTTCATTCTGCTGGACATATGTTAGAATACTGAGATTAAAAAATAATGTTCAGACATGGTGTTAGTTTTCTTAAATATTCCCTCTGTTTGCATACCACTTCAGTTTTTATTGTCAGTAGTTCAGCAGAGCTCTCCTATTGTCTGTGTTTTCTGGCCACTTTCAAGTAAAACATTTGAAGCAGACACCTAACAGACTAGTGGAGGTGTATTACCAACAGGGAGGGAAAGCAGCTTGACAAGTTTCCTTGGTCTTACTTGGGAAAAATTGATAAAAGGGTACCTAATGATGATTTGCTTTGTATATTACAAGAATCAGTATTTGGAGTGTATCTTGGTGTACTTGCTGTTTTCTGGGCTATATCTGGTTCTTTGTTTTGGAATTGGGACGTCTTTATGTGACCATATGTACAATTTAAATAGTGTAATCTCCCTTGTTTTAAAAGGTCATGGACCAGAGCATTCTTCAAAAAAAAATATTAGGTATTGCTGATTATTAAACCCTTGAGCTGATCTGCCTTTTGTATGTTGTTCTCTTTTCTTCCTGTCCTTCCCCAATGTGTATTAAAGAGAATACTGGAGAAAGTGAGATTCCGAGTAAAAATGTAGGAATGTATCCTTTGTCTCCATTAAAGTTTTCATGCTTTACTTGTTCATTTACAGTTCATTGTAGCTTGGATCTCTAAACTAATGTTACTCATGAATACAGGTGTTCATTGCATAACTAGGTAATTATTTTAGTTTCAGGAAAACTACTACTTGTTAAGATTGGACGGATGGCTCTGTCTCTAAGCATGAAATAAAGTTTAAAGATCATGTTATTCGTAGGAGAATATACTGTGAAATTTGATACCTTGGTGTTAGGGAGCATTTTTTTGAGTTTGGAAAAAAGCATTCTTGAACTAAAGTGTTCAGACTTTTGACTTGTGGCTATATGTATGTGTGCAGCATGACCTAAACAGAGTTGTTTAACAAATTAAGAGCTGCCATTTCCAAAATAAATACTAACATTCCCTCCTAAAGACATTTTAATGATAACACTTTGAGATAGGACTTTATATGATGCTCGTATGGAAATAAAGTGCAGATGTGTTGGTAATTAATTTGAAGGTATAGGAATAAGAGTTTAATTTCTCTTTTCAGTATGATGCTGTTCCAATCCAGTCTAGCGTGGTGTTATGCTCCTGTTCGTCCCCATCAATGGTGAGGAACCAAGCAGATTCCAGCACTCCATCTGTCATTTCCACCTGTGGCAGCAGACAGGCATCTAACATGGAGGGCACTGCAGCTGAATCAAGATCTAGTTCAAACTCCTTGCAGCAACATACAGGACAGCAGCCTCCACAACCTCGAAAGAAACGACCTGATGACTTCAAATTTGGGAAAATTCTGGGTGAAGGATCTTTTTCAACGGTAACTTTACTTTTTATAAGAAGTGCCAGATATCTTAGATGAACTTCAAAATTTGTTGTGCAAGTAATATTGCTGAGATTTAAATCTGGAGAGAAGAGCTTGAAGAGTAAATGAGTGGGACATAGTGGTTTTAAGTTTAACTACTAAAATTCAGTGTTGCACTAAATATGGGTGCTGATTTTTCAAGTACCTTTTAAACTCATCAGAAGTTCCATTGTATTCTGATGACTTGATGCTTGGATTTTTAGGAGACATTGCTTTCTAATGTAAGTTTGGTAGCATAATGGGTTAAGTTAAAATTTCATGATATAAAGGATTGGAATTGGGCTAGGAGTTCGTCATGGTAAGAACTTCTATGCAATGTCCTGTCTGTGGCAGGAGCTACTGCCAGATGCTTAGGGAAGAAAGTAAGAACAGTGATACTTCTCCAATATTCTTTCTCAGCCTCTAGTGTCATGAGCCACTGTTCGTGTCTTTGTATTCAGTAGCCTTAAATGGATTGTTTCTAACTTCTCGCATCCATGGCATCGCACAAGAATGAATTACTTAAGTGTTATCTTCAAGAACCCATGAAGCAATTAATACTTTCAGTATTGTATGTAGTTGCCCCATTGTAAGACAATAAGTAATATTTCTGTATCTTTTTCACATGTCATTTGTTGTATATACCTTTTGGTTGTTGACCTCTGAATGTTGGGTTTTTCTGGTTCTTCCTATACAATCTGCTGTGGTGTTTCGGAAGCAGGCCTCTAGTAGTCATCAGGAGTAATTTGCACTTAAATACATAGTTTGCAACTTGCAGGTTTCCCTAAAGAATCCAACAGAGTTGCTGCCTCTTGGGTATACCAGAACACTCTGCTTCAGTGAGACACTTTTAATTTCTGCTTGTGGTCTCTGAAAGTTAGCACCATGTTCCTTATAAATAGAGAAATTCATAGGGCCTAGCCGAGACTGAATAAACTTCTGTACCAGCGTTCTGCTACCTGTTCACTGGTAGATGGTTTTTTTGGTCCCAAGTCTAGGTAGCTCAAATGCATTTAGGTGGGCAGCAGGAGAGAGACTGAATACCATGAAAATGTTAATCCTCTATGTAGCCATATTCTTTTGAGTTTTACAAGCAGAATTTCAGTTACCATAATCATCTGGGCCTCGGACAGTGCTAGAGAGTGTGTTTGGGAGTTGGTTCTTCCTGCCTGTCACCACCTCTGTCAATCTTAGCAGTTCTGGTCCCTTATTGCAGTGCTATGACTTTAGAAACTGATCAATAGTTTTAGGGATGCCTTTCATAACGATCAGACTCCACAAGAGATGCTTGCTTATGCTCTTTCCATGGCCACTGAACAGGTTACAAACTGTTGCTGGAGGGAACTTAACAGTACTTGCTTCTTATTATTTAAAAAAAAAGTAATGTCCAGTCCTGTCTCCAGCAACTGAATTTTTTTTTTTAATTTAAAAACTTTAAGCTCAGGATAATGACTGTAGCCTTCAGCCTATAGACTGTGTCCTTCAAGAAGGAAACTTGCTTGCTGCTCTTACAGAATCACAGAAGGATTGAGGTTGCAAGGGACCTCTGGAGGTGATCTCATCCAACCCCCCTGCTCAAGCAGGACCACCTAGAGCCAGTTGTCCAGGACCATGTCTGGACAGCTTTTGAGTATCTCCAAGGATGGAGATTCCACAGCCTCTCTGGGCAACCTGTGCCAGTGCTTGGTCACCCTCACAGTAAAAAAGCATTTCCTGGTGTTCAAATGGAACCTCCTGTGTTTCAGTTTGGCCCACTGCTGAAAAGAGCCTGACTCCATCTTCTTTACACTTCCCTTTCAGATATTTATATACAGTGGTGAGGTTTCCTCTGAGCCTTTTCTTTAGGCTGAACAATCCCATCTCTCTCAGCCTTTCCTCAAATGAGAGATTCTCCACTCTGTTATTAATCTTAGTGGTCCTTCTCTGGACTCTCTCCAGTAGCTCCATGTCTCTCTTTTACTGAGGAGCCCAGAACTGGACACAGTACTCCAGGTGTGATCTTACCAGTGCTGAATAGAGGGGAAGGATCACCTCCATCAATATACTGGCAACATTCCTCCTAATGAAGCCCAGGATACCGTTTGCCTTCTTTGTGGCAAGGGCACATTGCTGGCTCATCTGCTGCCTGGGTCCTCTTCTGCAAAGCTGCTTTCCAGCCTATCAGCCCCCAGCATATACTGGTTCCTGGGATTATTCCTCTCCAGGAGGAGGAGTTTGCAGTTCAAAAAAGGGAGCTGCGTGAGATTCCTGCCTGCCCATTTCTCCAGTCTGTTGAGGTCCCTCTGGATGGTAGCACAACCCTCTGATGTATCAACACCAGAGCTCTTGATCTGTGAGGCATGTATCTTCACATGGTTATCAAAACATCTTGTTAAAAAGCATACGCTTTGTTCTTATTAAACATGGTTGTAGATTCAGAGATCTGATTGTATCCCCCAAGGTCTTCACCAATATTCTGACTGAAAAGTGTTCACCTCAAAAAGCAGGGGCCTTCATATTACCATGCCTCCAACGACAGCTTCAGATTAAAAATAAAAATAAATAAATAAACAAACTTACTCAGGGTCATAATATATTCTGTTTTCTTGGACTTCTATTAAGCTACCACCAACTCTATCTGGGTGCCAGTGCTGTATTTCAAATTCAGCAGAGAAGCACATGATCTGGTCTCAGGAGATTTTTTTTTCAGAGCATTCTGCAATTTTGTGGGACCTTCTTCTGCAGCTGTAACTGGTCTTGGACCCATGCTTGATATTAACAGATACGCAAATGCAGGGCCTTCTAGTTCTTGCTCTGCTCTTTTAAAGTAATGAAAATCTACTTGCTTTGTAGACAGCTTCAAGCTCCTCTCAGAATAATATCTGTTATGTGGTGGCAGAATTATAATTCTCATATTTGGGTAGGCATGTTGTCTTGCTTACCTCCTTCTATACGGCTGGTACGTTTTTTCCCCCTCCTGGGTTTTGTCTCCACCTATAAATGAGGCTTCTCTTAAAAAGAGGAGGAGCTCTAAGGAAGTGTGAGTGTCTGACCAAAACCAGTTCTTAAATGCAGACTTAATCTCTGGCAGTCTGAAGTATTTTTTCAAGTTTAGAGTTGGGCTTGGCCCTGATGTCTGCCAATTATGTTGGCAATTATTTCTGCTTTGTAGCCTCTTTTGAGGGTTCTCTGCTGCTCTTATCTCACCGTCCTCCAGTTTGAGACGTTTAACTACATTTCTTGCCTTGCAACTGCATGCGCTTCTTTCACCTGAAAAAGTGCCTTATTTAGAAGTTCTTTTTCCTAAATGCATAACATTTAGTATCTGGTGTATGTAATCATATTTTGGAGTACTCTGTTATAATTGATTTTGCAAGGAGTTAGAACATAATGAGAAGTGGATTAGAGGTAAGCCTGGTGCAGTGATTTAAAAAAAAAAATAGTATAACGTTGAGATTCTAGCAAGGTATTGGAGTGGATAGAAACTTAAAATGAGAAAAACACGAACTGTAGTCATCTACTGTTACAAGGTTATTGCTCAGATTCATGCAAGAGGACTTTTCAGGTTGTCTTAAAAGTTGCCTTTTATAGAAGTTCTTTCTTGAAGATGAGCTTTAATTTGTGTTCCTCCAAAAGCTTTTCTCTTTAAAAATGTAGAACTGCTTGCCTGAAACTTTATCCCTTGCTTCTACTAATTGGAAATCTCTCATGCCCTTTCTTTAAATCTTTTTCCTAACAAACTGTAAATAGTTGAAAGCTCTGTCTGACTTCTTACTTTTGATCTTTCAGATAAAATTTATCTTTCAATCTTTGCTATTTATGTTAAGAAAAAGCACTGTGACAGTTAGATTTTTATAAATATTCTTCAGCTCACTTGTTGCTTCCCCCCCCCTTAAGAAGATTTGGCAATTTACTGTGACTTATGTTACAATCTTCAGAATTCTTCTGAAAAAAAAAAATGTAAATCAGTGATTACCAAGTCAAATGTGTTAAGTCTTTTAGCAAAACAAGCTTTGTTATGCTGAACTGAATTTCTGCAGAGGTCTTGCTGAAGCCAGCATAATATGAACACATGCTTAAATATTTTGCTGATTGCAGTTGTGATAGCTTATTTTGGACAATCAATATTCTAAATACCTACTGGAAGATCAAAATCAATGTTAGTGTATGTCTTTAATGAATGGTTACAATATACTTTCTCTCCTCTGGCAACAGGTTGTCTTGGCTCGAGAATTGGCAAGTTCTAGAGAATATGCCAGTAAGTATTGACTCCTTCAACATAAACTTCTTAAAAATACAATATCAATGTAGTCCTGTTACAAAACACCTGTTCAAAAGACAGAATTAGTGGGTTTTCGATAATTTTATCTAACGAAAAAAAACCCCAAAACAGATTACTTAGATGAACTTCATTTGGTTGTACCTCCTCCATTTTCACTCTGTCTTTTTTTAATTAAGTTAAAATTCTAGAAAAACGTCATATCATAAAAGAAAACAAGGTGCCGTATGTGACACGAGAGAGAGATGTAATGTCCCGCCTGGATCACCCTTTTTTTGTGAAACTCTACTTCACCTTTCAGGATGATGAAAAGCTATGTATCCTTTGCATTTTAAAACTCGCTGTAACACTTTCTTAAAAGTAACAATCTCCAGTTTTGGTTCCTTTGAAACATTGCCTGACAGGAATGATGAAAATAACTTGAGGTATTTAAAATATCTTAATGTTTGCGATGCAATTTTTGCAGTCATGCCTTTAATAGAAATTAAGCAAATGGAATGAGTGTGCCCCCTCAAAGAGAAGAGTGGGTGACTTGTGGGACAAGGGAGATAAATAAAACAATAACTTATGTTGTCCACGTGGTAAATGCTGAAGGGCGACTTGCAACAATCTAAGTTTAAAATAATTAAAAAAAAAAAAAGAGGGGTGTATGAGAAATGTTTTAGAAATGTTTTATTTCTGATATATACAGTAAAACACTACAATTCCTGTGTTTAAAATAGGGGTAGCCAGCTATATTTACTAATATTTCTTATTTGAACAATTAGCTCTATTAAAATTTTTCGTGTGTAAAAGTGCTTACAGAATAACCTGAATGATAGAAAGCTGAAACTCTTCTGTTTGGGACACTGTTTCCCAAGTTCTCTCTCTAGCAGTATTTGCAAAGTGCAGTTTCATCTTGAAAGCTCATTGGTTTGCAGTCGGGCTTTTTTTTTGTTCTTGTGAAGAAAATGTTAATCATGAGAATTTCCTCCTAAACTTCCTGCTTCAAATTGGCTGTGCCAAGGGTAAAAGGATAGATCAGTCTATTTCTGGGGTCAGTAAGTAGTTGTGTTTGTCACAGAGGCTACTAGCAGTCCTAACAGGCCCAATATCGTGTGTGTGTATATACATACGTACACGCATGCACTAACAGAACTTACAGGGGCAATCTTTTGTAATGTAAACATTTGCTTATTGAACACTGGGCTTACTTTGGAACTTTCCAGATGATGGGGCAGTTTTAAACTTAGGTTGAATGCTAGTTATGACTGTAAATAGTTCTCTTTTTGAGGGCAATTATGTATACAGTTTAAATGAATTATTCAGGTGACTGTCTGGAAAAACTAGAAATTTAACCCTTTATGTAGTCTTTGCTATGCTAAGAAATTGGGACCTGTGTCCTAGGTTGTTAATATATTTAAGAAATTGTTCTGGGTTGCTACCATGTCAAGTTTCAAATTAACCAACTTCACTTCTTCCCCGTTGTTCATGTATTTTTAGTATTATTCTTGTCTTTGGAGTGAGGTGTGGGGATTTTTGTTTTAGAATGGTTTAGTGATAGACCTTAACTGTACTTACATTCAGATTTTGGGCTTAGCTATGCCAAAAATGGAGAGCTGCTAAAGTATATACGCAAAATTGGCTCATTTGATGAGACCTGTACAAGGTTCTACACTGCTGAAATTGTATCAGCCCTGGAGTATTTGCATGGGAAAGGAATAATTCACAGGTAATACAAAGTTGAGACCGACATGCATTTGATTATGCACAAGGTGTTTTTTCTAGAGATGTTCTTTGTGAAGTCTAAAGCAAACGTGGATTTTGTGGAAAGCTAATGAGAGCATAATAGCATTGCATTAGTGTTAGTACTCTTGTTAACATAGGGAGCTAAACAAAGAAAACTTTAGGAGGAGAGCCAATCTCTGTTATTAGACAAACTGTTCTAGCGGGGAAAAAGTAAGAAAACTTTTTGGCCTAGAATTAACATTACCAAACGCTTGTCTTTTAAGCTTGATCAGTTGGTCTGAAAACAGAAACTGAGTTTTTGTTTAACTACATTTTTTTTTTTTCCTGTGGTGTTATGTACTAAAAGTAAATAGAATTCTTCTGGTGTGTGAATTAGTGTGCAGCGTGTCATCAAGAAAAGTAAAATGAATGTATGTCAGTTTTCACTGAGTGAACAATTTCCACAAAGCTGAACAATAACTAGGTAAATGGTGAAATTTAGCAAAGTTTTTAATAGGACCTTCGCAGTTGTTCTTGATGTAATTATATTGTCTGGATAAGCATGTTTTGTCATTCACGTTTATTAAACAAATTAAAGCTGTAAGTGTGAGAAATCTGAGCTGCAGAACTTCATTTTGGGTAAGAAATCTATTGTGTCTGTAGGTTCCCAAGCAGCTGTTCATGGAACAGTAGATGCTAGTTGGGAAAAAGCTGGCTGATTATGATTCTGGTAGCATTATTATGTCTTTCAGTGATATTTAAAAGGACAAAGTATTTTCCTAATACTTTTCTGTGAAATAATTGGGAATAGAATCTAAGGGGGCTGGATGTGGAGAGTACTAAAAGCATAAAATTTTCTACAGGGGGAAAAAAGTTCAAGAACTCCCAGTTTCACTTTGATTATATAGCCCATGTATTAGGCTGGGAGAATGCTTATAAAATGAATATAGCATGATTGTCAGTATTACTAAGCCTATATTGGAAATCTTGTGTTATAAAAGAGCTGCTTTATATTTGTTGTCATATGAAGGCGACTATGAGAAGCTCAAAAGAAAACAGTGAAATTGTGCAATTAGAGAACTTAGTATAAAGTTTATTTAATTATAAGTCCATAGCTCTAGCAGTGCCTGAAAGCTCTTGGGATTTTCTGCTGCCTAAAGAAATATGACATGAGATAGAACCACTATAAGATGCCAGGCTACTCTGGAAAAGTTACTACAGATATACCTCTATGTATCTAGATATATAGCTATATCCTAGATCCATAATATTATATTAATGTATAATATAGGTATATGATATATAAACTGTATGTATATGAGTGTATAGAGTACAATATATATACATATATATGTGTATGTTAAAAAACCCACACAGAACTGTTCAACAAGGTCCATTCCATTCATGTACTTTCTCCTTCTCTCTGAGAACAGTTACAGGAAAATGAACAGGATTTTTATGGCTTCTGTGTCATAATTACTTCATTCCAATTGCTCTCTGTGCTAGTCCACGGACTTTAAACTGTACAACTGCACAACCCATGCTTTTCAATAATAGGGGGCTGTAATCTGAGGAAAATAATGCTGCACAGTGGTTGATGGAAACAGCTTTGAATTTGCACTGATTTTTCTTACCAGTCAACCAAAACAACTCCCATGCTTCTAGATTTCTTTATAAGCATCTGAAGATGCTTCTTAGCAGGAAAGTATGTTGTCTTTTCTTGTCAGCTGAGGAAACTTGGTGCAAAGTAAATAATACCATAACAGTGTAACCCAATGCTATTTTTTATGTTGTTGCTAATGAACCTCTTGACATCTAACTCTATATTGCTATATATTGTGTGTGTGTGATACTGTGAGGTCTGGTTTTATTCAGAATCAGAGGCAGTGTCCATACAAATGGTACGCATACATTTGAAATACAAATTATACATGGATTTGTATGTGACAAATGTAAACATGCCATTCTTAAAGATTGGAGGTGGTTTACAGTTCTTATGTGTTCTGGACATTTAGCTGGGGGCGGGGGGTTGCCATTGTTTGACTAACTGGAGTTTTGCACTGAGTCAACAGGCCTGGAAGATCTTACTGCCATAGCAATCTGTCAGATGTTATTTAAATTAAGGCTTGGGAGTGAAGGTTGGTTGGTTTTATTTTTCATTTTTGTTGAACAAGTAAGATGCACAATAGCTTAGTTTTGAGATTATTCATTACTTCAGGTCTTTTTAGAAAAAATGTTAATGGGCTCTTCAAAATCTGTTAGCAGTCTGCACGTTGACAACTACAAGTTAGAGGAAAGTTGACACAACAATGTTTATAGAATGTCTGCATCATTTATGATAGCATTATGTACATAAGTCACTGGACCATTTTGCAACTTTCATTTATGTGCTGTTTAAATATAAAAATCTGCCTTCTCCAGGGACCTTAAGCCAGAGAACATCTTGCTAAATGAAGATATGCACATTCAAATAACAGACTTTGGAACAGCAAAAGTATTATCTGCAGATAGCAGACAAGGTATGCCATTATTTACTTAATTATGTGACACAGATAACTATAGCAAGTGGTCCTTTGAAAGTGTACGTATGTTGTATTTGCCAAATTATAACCTTCAAATATCATTACCTCTTATCTAACAAAATCACTGAGAGATCTTGAAACAGTTTTGACTGTCACTGCTTAGATTGTCAGAAGAGGTAACATTTGGTGTAGTGGTATAGCCAGCTAGGTCACCAAATGTAGTGGCAAGTTAAACTACTTCAAATTACTTTTCATTTGCAAGACAAGAATACAAACAAATAGTTACTGTGGCTCAGCTGAAACAGTAAGTTTTTACTCTGCTTATGTATTTAACCAGAGTGACTATCAAAGTTGCTCAAATGTGAAGGTTATGGAATTCTTGTGTCATTAGTTGCTTAGTATTAACCTGTGAATCAATGATGCTGCAAGCAATGCCTGAAAAAAGCACTAAGCTGAACTGAATTTGATAAACTTAATTTTTCACTTGAATGTAGTAAGCTTGTGTTGGTAGATTTTATACCTAACAAAGCGCCTAAATGCCTAGCTTCTTGAACCAAACAGATATCACTGAGATTAATTGATTTGTCTCTTCCAAGCAGGTTTTGTGGATGGGTAGAGAAATGAATTTCCCATGGGTTCTTTGTAGCATTACATAACTTGCAATAGATTGCCTTTGGGGTTTTTGTAATTGGGTGAGGGCGGGGGGGGAAGGGGGAGGTTGGCTTCTCTGTAAGTACGTATTTGCTTATTTCTTTCAATTTTCTTACCAGCACGGGCAAACTCATTTGTAGGAACAGCACAGTATGTTTCTCCAGAACTGCTGACAGAGAAATCTGCCTGTAAAAGGTGAGGACTCTATTGTATTTCAGAACTTTACTGACTCTGTCAGGATACTGTCAAATGGGAGGGAGGGGATAAATAAAGCAAGCAAGTGAGCTTAGTATTTCAAAGAAACAAGATACTTGAGTATAATGATTTTTTTTTTTTTTAAGAGAGTTTGAAATATTTTTTTCTTAACAAGTATTGCTTCTTGTCTGAGTGCTGGTTTCCTCAGTTCACCTGCCTTCTGGAGTTCTACAGACAGGATTAGGTGTAGTCAGGAGAAGGTGTGTAATGTGAGGCTGGATTTCTCTTACCCATAAATAAATCAGAAAAACTTTTTCTGTTATCCAAATAAGATAATTATTTTAATTGTGCTTTATATAAGCTTACTCTAATATGGTAATTCCTGCTGTAAAAGCAACAGAATGTCGCATTCTGTCAGTTAGGGGAAAGGCTACAGCTTTTTGACTTGTATTTAGATCAACTTGCAGTTATCTTTGCTAAGCTCTGCTTGGGGTTTGCAATGGTTTAAAGCTCATCTCTGTACCTGGTATGAGTGATACCCTTAAGAAATTTCTTATCTCTTTTAAATTGGTTCTTGATGGTAACCTACAGACTGTTGTATATCTGTTTTATTACAAAAATGATGGAAGAATAATCAAAGTAATCACTGACAAATCATAGAGAAAAGAGATCTCTTATGTGAATAACTGTGGTAATTTGTGCTAGCGTTTCTTGAAATGATAGAAATACTGTTAGACTTTCCACTTTTGCTTCTAGTAAAGAGGTTTTGACTGGTTTGGCTAATGGAAAGACTTCATCAGGCTATCATCTCCTTTTAGAAGTTACATAATGCTTCATCTTTATAGAAAACTCTTAATTTGAGTAGTTTTGAGTCTTTGTTAGTATTTTAGTCTTCCAGGAGGATTTCTAAGCTTTAATCAAATCTATGTATAGTTTACCTCGAGGTAGAATAAGTTAAAAATACTCTCAGGCCAACACACTAAAACTTAAGACCTTCCCTCACTCATGTACCATATAGCCTGGCTTTTTGTGTGTGTCTTAAGAAAAGCTTTAAGTGAAAAAGCTGTATTGTGACTTATTTTTTTTTGGATAAAATATTTAGAAGAAAGGATTTTAATTCTGAAAGAGCATACATTGCATTAGGTTGGATGCATCTTTGAATTGTGGTAGTGGATAATAAGTATTCTTTTTAGTCTCTTTACATACCCATTGATTATTTTGACTGAGAATTCAGCTGTCTTGTACATGTGCTTGTAGTAAGTTGTTGTGCAATGGTTACTGTTTTTGGCTTTTTTTTTCCCCCGAAAGTTGTGTTGCTAGCCTACTCTTCTGTCAAGGAGTGAAGTGAAAATAGTGTGGAAATTGTGCTAGGCAGGTTTGTCTGATGTGTTTGTGCTATGTTCTAACTAGCAGAAGCTTAAGAATTTTTTTAAATTACAGTTTAAAGACTTCTTATAGGCAAACATGCTATATGTTTTTTTTTCTCTTTCTTTTGAAGCTCTGACCTCTGGGCTCTGGGATGTATAATATATCAGCTTGTAGCTGGATTGCCTCCATTTAGAGCTGGGTAAGAGATTTAAGCTAATTCTTTACATGTGGATCATAATATATTGACTTGGTTTTGGCTTTTACCTTACTACCAGTTCTGAAGTACAACTTTTCATGGTGCAGTGTTGGTGTTAATGTCATGCCTGCTTTTATGTGTCCTTTCTGATGTCATGAAGAGGCTTAGCTATAACTAGAGTTCCTGAGAGAGATTCCTTAATTTATCCTAGGATTTCACATGTAATTTATACCATAAAGGTAACTATGCCTACATGAAGAGGGTATGAGGCACCTCGGTATTGAGCCATTTGAACTTTTCTTGATGTTATTCAAGTATCTGGTGCTTACAGGATCACAGATACTTGGAAGACTGTACCCGTTTACCCTAGAAAGATTTATGGGAATGTGACTTAACTTGTAGGTCTCCCGTTTATTATTTGTCCAGGTTATGCACTGTTACGGTGAAAGAACCATGGAGAACTAATAACAAGAGCTAATATTTTTCTCTTTTGCAGAAATGAATATCTTATATTCCAGAAGATAATAAAGTTGGAATATGACTTTCCAGAAAAATTTTTTCCCAAGGCAAAAGACCTTGTTGAAAAGCTATTGGTAAATATTTGCTGCTGTTAAATGATTTGATGACATTGGAAACATTCAGCTTATGTAGTTCTTTTTTCCTAAAGTTTCTATACGCTCTATTGCAAACCTTACAATAAGAACAACTGTGAGCATTATTGACTGCGTAGGGGAGTGTCTTGAAAATCAACATCCATTATTAAACAGCACTTAGATTATTATTTTTTAAAAATCTGAATTCTAAAGCGTGGACAAGGAATGTCTCTCAGTGAAATGGAAGCAAATGGTTCTAAATACTGTGCATTAAGAAGTTAAGATTCAAATACTTAGGTTTACATAGTACTCAGATTAATTCTTGTTGAGTTGTATAATGAATTGTTTAGTTGAAAACAGTGTTCTATACATCGCGGGGAGATATATTCATTACAATGTAAATCAACTTATTTTGCATTTTAGCATGCACTTACCTCACACTTAATGCATGTCTCAATAGTATCAGCCAAAGAATTACTCTGCATGTGAATGTTTGACTGATAGGAAGAAAAAAATAGTTCTGTCTTATCAGTGAGATATAGCCATGACACTAAAATGAATATGCAGAGAACATTTTGGGTGGTATAAGCTTTTTGAAGAATAGTTTAGCATATTAGCATGGGGCAGGGAGTGAGGAGGAAACTGTGTCTTATGTTTATGGATGATGATGAGTGCAACTATTGTAAAAGGCCTAGCAGCATGTTCCTGTGTCCAGGCCAGCTCTATGGCCAAGCCAGTGCCTGCTGAATGGTAAGGTCCAGGTTGCGTCAACATCCTGAGAACTCTGCGATTTTAGGATGCTTGAGAGGTTGATGTTTGATACCCACTGTAGCTTCCAAAGCTTCTTGCATCATTAGAATGTGATGCTGGGCTATACTTAAATGAGCTGTGCTCCATCAGGCCTTCTCTGTATGTTTACTTCGTTTTCTTTCTGTCTTTGTGAAGAAACAAAGCCAAAAAATTGTGTGGACCCAAAGAAGTGCTCCTTTCTCTAGATCTGTGAGCTGGTCTAATACAAAATGTTGCTGACTAGACATACTGACAAATAACATCTTGTATTACAAGCAGTCTCCTTATATTCTAGATAAGTATGCTTAGGGCAGCGAGACCAAATAGTTTTACGTTTTCGCATGCTGCTGTGCAAATGTGAACGGTGCTCACCCCTTCCTTGTTATTATTATATGCATGTTAACTTAATTTTAATTTGCTCAGGTTCTAGATGCTACCAACAGATTAGGTTGTGAAGAAATGGGAGGATATGGACCTCTTAAGGCTCACCCCTTCTTCGAATCCATTGTGTGGGAGAACCTACATCTTCAGACACCCCCAAAACTTACAGCGTATTTACCTGCTATGTCAGAGGATGATGAAGACTGTTATGGAAATGTATGTTTGTCTATTGCTATATTCAACTCTGATGCTGCCTGAGACTTTCGTTAAAGCATAATTATTGCATATTAAATATTTTTATTGAAACTACTGATTAGTTCTGTTTTAATGAAGACTTAATTATTAAGAATCTAACATAAAATTGCTGGCTAAGATTTGAACTAGTCAGCATTTTTTTTCTGATAAAGTGGGTGTTTGGAAAAAATACTGGTTGGCTTGCTTTTGACCAAGCTTACTTTTTTGGATAAGTGCCTGTTAATCTATAGCGAGTAGGCTGTCTTTTTGCCCAAAAGCATAATAAACGAAAGCATGCTTAAATTAAAAGCTGCAGTTTAGTGCAAAATAAGCTTTTTAATCGAAGAAATTTCTTTACTTCATTTTGTTTCCTCCTTTAGTATGACAATCTCCTGAGTCAGTTTGGTTGCATGCAAGTTTCTGGTTCTGCCTCTTCCCATTCACTGTCTGCCCCAGACACAAGTACACCACAGACATCAGGAGGAAATATTGAACAGTATATTCATGATCTTGACAACAATTCCTTTGAGCTGGACTTACAGTTTTCTGAAGATGAAAAGAGGTTACTTCTGGCAAAACAAGCTGGTGGAAATCCTTGGTAAGATCTTTGAATATAGCTCAGCTGTTACTTGCACAGCAGTAGGGAACCCAGAAAAATAAGTTAGTTTGATTCAAATTAATATTTGTCAGTCTTAATATCTTCAAGCAAACAATTAGCAACTAGATTTTTCTTGACTTCTATTTTTAAAGCAATAGCAGCTAAAACCTAATATTATGTTTCTAAAATTTACAAGGTCTAGAAGTTGTTGCGGAGTATGTTTATAAGATAGGCAGAAATGATGCTATACCAGTGCTGAGAAGTCTTCCCTCTACAGAGTCCTAGAACTAGAAAAGGTTCCTTCATTCTTACAGTTGCTATAAGTTTTGGGGTTTTTTTGAATGATAATATTCTGTGGATATCTAACCAAAATGTCTCCAGACCATGTACTTATTAGCATTTCTCTTCTCTTTTGAGAGGAGTTTCTCATTTGTGATTTCCTCCCCCCGCTTCAGATTTTAGAAAAAACTCTTTGCCTTGAAATGAGGAAGAGTCCAAAACTCATCTAGTAAAGTTGTTCAGGACTCTTTGGCGGAAAAGGAGACACTAGGGAGAGACATGGAAAATTGCTTGGTAATAATAAAAGCTGTTTCTGTGGAAGAATTACTTCTGGAGTAATAGTTATTTTTTCTTCTTTTTTTTATTTTAAGGCATCAGTTTGTAGAAAATAACTTAATCCTAAAAATGGGTCCAGTGGACAAAAGAAAGGTAAGGACTTTTCTTAATTCCCTGTAACAAGATTCAGCTGTCACACTTTTGCACAGTTGCAGCACAGATAAGGAACCTGTTTTAGAGCTTCCTTGTTTAACTTATTTGTAAGTGTCAAATTGTTTATTTTTTAAACTGTAGTGTTTTCTTCTGAATAGATTGTTTTTTCTTAATTTAGTGGTGTGCTTTTGATTTTTGGAAAAGGCTAAAAGTAAATGTGCTATTAATACTTTCATTTGGAGACTGTAGTAAAAGACTTTTTTTTCCCCCTCCTCCCCCCCAGTCTGGTAGAGCCCACTAAATGCTTTGTCTTGATGCATGTCTGCATGTGGATCAAGCCACAAACATCAGAAAATAAAATACAAGCCCACATTGTCCTTAACTGTGGTGTTTCTCCTGGATCCGACTAGTGCCTCTGTCCTGAGAGAGGCAGAGCTGACATTAGAACAGCTTTAAGTATTAACTTTACATGGTACAGATGAGCAACAATAGTCTGTGTCAGCTTTACAGGAATGTAGGTTCTCTTTCATCTAAGTTACTACCTGCTTGTTCCTAATTTTCTCCACAAAATCATGAGTATTGATTTCTGTGCTGGAATCTCTGACAAATAGATTTTGCTTCACTCTGTACAGCTAGGTGTTTTATGTTTTGTTAGAACTTGAAGATGCTTTCTTAAAATAGTACTCGGGTTTTGCCATGTAGTAGGAATGTACTGCAACCCCCTAAAAAAGGAGTGAGGTCAAATAAGTAAAGCAAAAGGAAAACAAAAAAAAAAAAGCCCCCCAAAAACAAACATGCTGTTTTGTGAGCAGTTTTAATTCTATCACTGAGCTGTTTTAATTCTACCTCTGTTGTTAAATTCAGAGATCTACACACTTACATTTTTTTTTTCCTCATGCTTTTTTTGCATTGCTGCTTCTACTTTTCTTGTTAGGGATTGTTTGCACGTCGGCGCCAATTGCTGCTCACAGAAGGGCCCCACCTGTATTATGTGGATCCTGTCAACAAAGTTCTAAAAGGAGAAATTCCATGGTCTTTAGAGTTGCGGCCAGAAGCCAAGAATTTTAAGACATTTTTTGTTCACACAGTAAGTGACTTTAATTTCTTTGTAAGTTGCACTAATGTCCTTGGACAATTATTGTAAGTTGTTAACAAATTTTTCTGGAGAAAATATAATTCCTTAAATACAAGTGTTGATAGCCTTAATTTAAAAAAAACAAAAAACAAAAAACCACAAAACCCAACCCCCCCAAAAACCAAACCAAAACAAAAACCAACAACCCCCCCCCCCGACGTACGCATTTCCCACAAAAATACAAGTGTATCTTTTATTATTTGTGTGTAAATAAACTAGAAGTGGATTTTGGGATTTGAAGGAAGTTCTTAAGAAGGACTCTTAAAATTTAGCCCTCTTTGTATATAGTGGATCACAAGGAGTGTACCAACAATATATTGTCAGTTGAGATGCCAGATGTATGGTTATTCAGTAATATATAGTGTTACATAACTGTAATTGAACTTAACTTTTGGGAAGTTTATGAACTGATTCTGAATAGTTATTTTATTGGTACGTGCAGAATAATTACTGCTTTTTGGTTAAACTGTGTTTGGAGTACTCATTAAAATGTTGTTCACTTATAGCCAAACAGGACATATTACCTGATGGACCCAAGTGGGAACGCTCATAAATGGTGCAAAAAGATACATGAAGTTTGGCGGCACAGATACCACCAGAATGCTGCTAAATAGTAAAGCTCATCCAAAATTTCCCAGTTTCCCTACTTGCTGCTAGAACTCCGTGTGCAGCCGATCAGAGGAATCTTTTCAACCCACCTGTTACCATCTCAAGGGGAAGCATATGTCTGAAATGTTCTGTTTGTTTTTTTTTTTTTTTTAAAGAAAGAAAAAAAGAAAAGCAAAAACCTAATGGAATTCAGGGTCGCTTTGCTCGCTCTTTGTGCTTCTGTTGAGGCTTCCACATGCATATCATTGCAGTGAAGATCTTGCTTTTGTGCACTTCAGCTCAATTTCTGCTGCAGACTAGTGGATAGACCTTGCATTACCAGCTTCACTTACGATGAGTTAAAACCAATCCACACGCACACATGCCGAATCATGTACCAGCCTTGCATTTTATGGGGCTGGAGTTTTCTGTGACTTTCAGATTATCATTAAACTGTATTTCATCAGGGAGCTTTTATATGCCTCTCCTAAGCACCACCTCTTTGTTTTCTCTTCCTTTCCTCACAGTCCCCCAGCTTATTGGTATATGGCATCTGTAGCCAGGTCAGTTGCACCCTTGTGTAATTCCTAATATAGTTCTGGTTGCAGGATTTATGTGGTACTTTAGTAATTATGTGAATGAATCAGATGTATGTGTCTGGCAGACAGGCTCCAATGATACAAGTTTTGAGAGAGTAAAATGCTGAACACGGCACTGAAAGTTTTCTAAAATTGAAATGTTGGCTTCTGAAGCATATAAGATTTTAAACATTCAATTTAAATTTTAATATGAATCATATGTGTGTTTAATCAAAGGACAATAAACTTACCAGCATGCTTTTAACTACTGCTAACTAAAAAATCAACTAGTTAGTATGGGGGGAAAAAGGTTACTATTGAAGTAGTAAATAGTTTTTCACCTTTTCAGGAGATGAGGGCTAGAAGCTTTCTTTCCAGGGTGTGCATGTATTGTGCATTTTAGTGGGGCCAACCTATTTACCTGGGTAGAGAAGGAAGTGTGAAAGCTTTGTACAATTGATTACTTGACTTTTTTTTTGTCTCATTGTATAATGAGATGTACAGATAATCCTATTTTTGGTCCTTGGCCAAGTATTTGGCAACTCTGGAAAAAAATTTAAGCAATTGAAAAATTAGATCCATAAAGTAATCTGGTTAAAAAGTCAAAGGAAAATATTGATACAAAGGGGAAAATATATGGTACTTAAGGCATATCTATAAAGTGAAAATATTTTTCATATCGATCTCCTTTATCCTCTTCAAATTAAGGCTTTTTTGTGGTCAAACATTTCTTGTAATGTTGCAAAGACATAACTTTCTATGTGCTAAAAACAACTTCCCTAATGGTATTTTCAACATGCCTGTGTTCCTGAACCTTGCAGAGAGGAATGACCTAGGTCTGGACAAAGGCATTCCTTCCTTGTTTTAGAAGCAGTATGAACATCACACCTATTTATTCACCTTCTACACATACCGTCTCTTTGCATTTTGAGGTCTCATACTATGATGTGCTTTTCCTTCCACCAAAGAAAGAAATGTTCCGCTGCAATGTTGAAAAAACTCATGGGCTACTGTTCTAGAACCAGTATTTTAAAAGCGGTGGCCTATCAGGATTTTTCAGAAAACACATGAATGTTGGATATTTTGTTGTTGTACAGGGTGAAGGAGACTTACTATTGATCTCTTTAAAAACTGTGTTATGTGGTTGAACTTGATAACAGTTCAGCTTTTCCAGTATCTTTCAGTCTTTAAAGGAGAGAGTGCAGTTGCCTTTTCTTTTGGAGGAACTACATTCTTGTAGTCTTCTGTTATCCCACCATGTAGACAGACTTGACAAAAGTAAATCACTGGCTTACAGTGCCTGGTGTTAAGGGAGCTAAGGTGTCCTGTAAATGGCTGAGATGAGAAAGACAGAACACCATTCCCTTTGCATCATGAGCAATTTCATCACATGCAAGGTACACTCCTTGTCACTAAAATCTGAATAGCACAGTACACCCTCTATCTGTGCCTGTATTAATCCTATATTGACCATTCTAACCAAGATGACATGTGTTGTAAGTTTGCAGTGCTATCCATTTGTTCGCTGGCTGTCAAATTCCAGGTGTATGTTGGGTCCACTGGAGGCAACCCTACCGCTTTTGGATTTAGTCTTTGGTATAGAGATGTAGACGTATTCCCAACTTTATACAGGAGAGTTTGGCAGTGATGGAGATTCATGGTGCCACTGCTGTTCAGTGTGACAAAACTTGGCCTCACATAAGTCTGGCAAAGTTGTTCTGCTAATAGTGAACACCTTAGCTTCGTAAGGAGATGGAGTGATCTCCATTGGCTTGTTTACTAGGTGGAAATCTAGGAATGCTTAAACATGTTTTCTGTAATATTTAGACTTGGAGTCATTTTGCTGTAACAAAGTAATTACTCTGCTTTTTCACACCTTGAAAATCCTCTCTCAGTAGACTTCCATCCTGCCCACCAAAAGCTTTCAGCTGAAGAAATCTTGATAGCAGTAAGCTATCAAGAAGGTGTCTGGAAGGCTGATGTCTGCATTCTAGTATTCCTTTTTTCTTTTGACAATGCTGTCATTAGAAAACTGAGAGCATCTCTCCCAGGCATCCCTCCCCTTAGAACTTCAGTGTTGCAAATCAAGTCTTCCTTAGCTGCTGCTTTTTTGGGAAGGGACTAGAACTTTTCTGGGAGAGGTATTTGTCTGTCTTGGACTGTAAGTAAAATCTGTGGTTTTGAAAGATGGCAGAAGAATCGAGTGAGGCAAGACAAAGCTATCATGTGGATTTAAGTATGTTTCACCAGTTTGTCCACTTAATTGGCAGGTGCTGCATACTGTGAAGGGCTGGTTCCTGTTTTAAATGCTTATACCTGAAGTGGGGTAGCTTCAGATCTTTGTCCTGAAGATGACTCCTGTGGTTGATGGGAGTTCATGGAATGAAATGTACTAGGGGGGTTCTTCAGAGCTACAGATAAGCCAGGTAATTTCTCTGCTCTTTATCCGAGGTCTTTCAAAGCACAAAAAGGGTTGTTAGGCACTTGAAGACTCTTCTTCAGACCCCTCACCGCAAACCTACTGAAAACCCAATCTGTTGGTTGATTCATTCCATCTTTTGCATTTTGAACAATTGCCAATCATTTATAAAGAATCTGGTCAGTAATGTTGTAATTTTGTTTTGCTTGGGATTTGAACTTCAGGAAGGTGTTTATTGCATCTGTTTTCTGTGGGGTGGAGCTTAAGAAGGGATGAAGTACTACTGCTAGAAAGGATTTTTGAATCACACTGTTCTATTCAGTGTCCAATCCAGTCACAGGAAGCTTAAAACTACTTTGATAAACTGGAGCGATGAGTTTATTACCATTGGCCTTAAAGTCCAGTTTTGAGAAGGATTTATATTAAGGAAGACTTGCTTCCGATGTGATGTTGAGGCATTGTGAGCAGACTGATATTACCTATTAAGATCTCATTTGCTAAGCACTCTAGATGCTGAAGACATCAAACTGTCAGATAGTACTGTGCCCCACTTACTCTTCTCCTTCTGACATGATTTAGTTGTGAAGCATCTGCTATATATAAAGCCCGGAAAAAACTCTGTAGGTTGAAACAAAGATGTGATAATTGTAATCCATTTTCATAGTTCAAGATGCTTAATTTAATGTGCTTGATATCATTACATTTTGTGCTGGGAAATTTGAAGAATCCTGAGGATTTCCCACATGTACATTTAACAGTTTATTTTGAATGATTTAGTAAAGTCAACACAATTACTTCATTTGGCCTGTGGACAAAACATTTGATTTCAACACCTTGCTGAGGAGAGAACTTGTGTATTAGTAGTTGCCTAAAGATGTGGTCTGTGGATTCTGATCATTCTTTCTACTAGTGGATTACACGAATAGGTGTGGTATTTATATCTGAAATTTTGCTGAATGCTTGTAATATTTTATGCAAATATTTTGTTAGTCAAACGGAAGTGCTCCTGCAAAGCTTCATGACACAGATTGTCCATCAGTTGATCAAGTGAGCTTACAGACAAGTAATTCTCTGACCCAAAATGGCATGCTTTCAGTTAAGACAAGACTGGTAATTTAAGAATGTTTCCTCTTTCTTAGACGAAATATGACTTTTATACAGCAATCAATTGGAGAAGTTCTTAAGCACCCAATAACCTGGTCTGTCTGTCAGCATGGTAGTGAATGTAGGTGGTTGCCATTTGACAAAGCTTCCTATGACCATGTACTAACTCTGATTGGATGTGGCAAATGTTCTAAATTGTAGCAGAACTTACAATTACTGTATCTGACTAAAGAGAAAAAATAGGAACCAGGAACCATAATCAGTTTTGATAGTTGTATGCTAGCTGTTTTCAGGTTGGTGGCAGTCAGTTACGTGTGTAATATTCTCTACCTGGTTTGTAGCTGTAACTGTGATGTACAGATAAAAGAAAAAACAAAAAAACCCAAAAAAACACAAAACCACAAAACCTACAAAAAAAACCCCACAAACAAAAAAAAAACCCAAACCCCCTCAACAAACACCAGACAACAATCTCCCCTTCTCCAAGAACTTGTGAAAACAGAAGCAAATAATGCAATGATATGATACACACACTTTTGTATTTTTATTCTTATAAGGTTATTTGCTGGCTCTTGTTGGCCTCTAGTTCAGTCTGTGTTATTTAAATTCTAATATATGAATTATTTGGATTGAATTCATGTTCGGGGCCATGGTGTTGTATGTATTGATGTACAGCCTTGAATGTGAATAATTATTGTAAACTATATTTTACACCTTTTTTCTGGCTTTATTATATAAATTTTCTATTGGTCGATGATTTAATCATATCTCATAATTTAATGACTGTTTATCCTCCTCTCGACAGATCTCTGTGCTGTAGATGTGTAGCTAGTGACTGGATGACGGATTTCACTTACGCTTGGTAGTCTGTAATAAAGGCATGTAGGGTCCTGGCCCGGCCTCCGCCTCCTCCTTCCGCCGCGGGGGGGCGGGCGCGGGGCGCGCGGGGACTCCGCCCCGCCGGCGGCGCTCTCGGCGGCGCGACCGCCGCTCCCGGGGCCGCGGCCTTGGCGCGGCGGGCGGGCGGGCGGGCTGCCCGGGGCCGGCCGCGGTGCGCCGGGCGGGCGCGGCTGCCCGTCCTCGGGCGGTCGTGAGCGGCCGCGGCGGACGAGGCCGCTGTGGCGCAGGCGCCGGGCGAGCGGGGGGCAGGGAGCGGTTCCGAGCGGGACGCTTCCGGTGGGCGGTGCGCCCGGGGACCCGTAGCTGGGGCGGACCCTTCCGGCGGCGGCGACGGCGAGGATGGCGGCGGAGAACCACTGCGATTTCCCGGTTCCCCCGGCCGGCGGCCTCGGCCCGGGAGGCCCGGGCGGGCCCTGCCGCCGGTGCAGCTCAGCGCCGCCGCCCGGCGCGGTGCCCGGCAAGTGGGTCCGGCTGAACGTGGGGGGCACCTGCTTCCTGACCACTCGGCAGACGCTCTGCAGGGACCCCAAGTCCTTCCTCTTCCGCCTTTGCCAGGCCGACCCCGACCTGGACTCGGACAAGGTGAGCGCGGGCCCCGCCGCGCGGCTCCGCTCCGCTCCCCCGGCGGGCCGAGCCCGGCCGCCGCGCCGCGCCGCGCCGCGCCGCTCCGCCGGGCCCCCTCCCCGCGCCGAGCCCCGCCCGCCGCGCGGCGCCGCGGTCCCGCGTGGGAGCCGGCGCCGCCGGGGGCTCGGTGCGCTGCGCGGCCTTCCTGCGGGGCGGGCTGCCGGCGCTCCCGCTGGCGGTAAGGCGGGGCGGAAAGGGAGTGCGCAGCTCGGCGCTGCTGTGAGAGGCTGCGGGAGCGGCGGCGGCAGGCTGCGCCGGCGCTGGGGGAGCTCCTGAAGGGCCGCGTTGGTTAACGAGTCCGTGCGCTTCGAGGGAGCTTGGCTTTGGGGGCGGGCGGGTTCCGTGCAGAGCGGTGGGGTGCGTGAGTAACACAACTGCTTGGAGATACAACAGAGAGAGCACAGCGTCGTTCGGGTGTCTGTTTAAATTTTTGTGTTGTCTGACCGAGCTTAGTTTTAGCGTTTTAATGAAGTATCTGCCTGCACTGATGCCGTGTTATTTCTGCACTGTCATCACCCTCTTGTTCAGTTTGAAAAACCAGATCAAACTACTTTTGATAAGAATGTCTCTTGCCTAGCCATAGTATTCTGT
Organism: Gymnogyps californianus; assembly: GCF_018139145.2. NCBI lineage: Eukaryota > Metazoa > Chordata > Aves > Accipitriformes > Cathartidae > Gymnogyps > Gymnogyps californianus. Next base: position 199,897 of record NC_059485.1, on the reverse strand, counting down.
GTTTCAGGAATTCTTTGAGTAAAATATTACTTATTCTGCATGGAGTGCAAATGGTGAGTGATACTGAATATGCAGGTATTCATTCTGACTCATTTTTAGTAGAGAAAGAAAAGTTACTGATTAAGATTTTATTTATGGACTAGTATGTAGTAATGGATATAAAGTGTTCGTATAGAGTGCTGGCTCTGAAAGAGATTTTGGAGCACAATGGACAAAAATGGACTTCCAGTACAGTACACTTACAGAAAAGAAGGGAACAGCTTATAACCCTTGAATATATAACCGACAGGTTGAAAATAAAGAGTTGATTTTTAATTTTTTTTTTTTTTCAGTGAGACCAGTAGTAAATTTCTTCATTTTCTCATGCATAACTTCCAGAAAGGATGTTTAAATACGTAAGAAGATAGGGAACAGAACCTGACTAGTGTTCCACAGTTAGAGAAAAAATACCTTAAAGTGTGGTGGTGTGGGGATTGTTTTTTGTTGTCTTTGGTTTGGTTTGAGTCTCTTTGGAGATGATTAGCTTAAACTGACCTATAAAAATAAATTTAAAAAGGTAGGTGGCTTGCTGATAGGTCAGAAACTGTCTTTACTTGGGAGGGAGTAGGAAAGTTTTCTTCTAAGGTTTCTTAAATAAAAGATAAGGCACACTTAATAATTAAGGCACCTGTTTCAGGTGTTCCACTGCAAAAAGGTGCTTATTTGCTATCTCTCGATGTCATCAGGGAGAGAGAGAAGGCACATTTTTAGAAGAGATGCTTTAGTTCTAATTAAGACATTTGGCTGCCTTTTTTCACCAATTGATGGAATCAATCATCTTTCACAAGCACAATCAGTGAGGCGTTGCTATCTTGCAAAAATTTCATGAGGCTACTAATGTAAACATTTTCTTTTTTACTGTGCTTACGTTTTTGGGTTGTAGCATAAATTTATGCTAAGGTTATTTAGCTATTTGGTAGGATATGGAGAGACCTGATGAATTTTTTTCATGTTTCTAGACACGTAGTTATAGTTGTTAATAGCATACATGACAACTTAAAGCAAGCTGCAGTCACAGCTATAGAAAGATATCCTTTGCTTACAAGGAACATGCAGCACGTTATTTGAGCTGCTTAGGTGTTACTAAGTGTCATCCTTTTTTGCCAGCGTAGAAGTCTAGTGGAAGCCTCTTTAGCAAGATGCAAACAAATTGCCTTGTCCTGTCATTGTGAGTAGCCTTTTTTATAAAATTGTAGCTGGTATAGTTATCTTTAATAGATTATTGTGCAAATCAGTAACGTGAGGCAAGCGGTAGGTATAGAGAGAACTACGAGTTGTTGTGGAAAATCTGGATTTAGAGAAAATCCTGTTATTCAGAGATGCATTCTCTACAGGCTTATAAATGTGAATGTCTTCAATTTGATGTACAAAAAGCAAAGCCTTTCCTGGTTAAATATGCACTATGGTCGTCTTTTCAGTACAACGTTTGTCAGTTTCCTGTCCTGTTGTCTTGACCATCTGTAGTCGCTGATTTTCACTTCAGCCATTCAGAGCCTGCTTGCTGCAGCCACCTGTCATCTTGGATTTTGCAGAATTGGCCTACCTCTTAGATTACCCATCATAGTGTATTAATTACAGTACCTAAGATTACTGAAACACATAGAGCCTTTCTTCCAAGGATTTGATTGAGAATCTTTAGATTCTTCATCTCCTGTAAACAGCAAAACATAATCCAAGCAGTTCCCCTTTTTCCTCTGAATAACAGCTACCATAGATGTCCTTTCAAGAGAAGAAGAATCCTTCCCTGACTTCTCACCAGTTTGTGAACCTACCGTCTTGATACAACAGCACATCAATAGATTGTCTGTATGGTTTAATTTTAAAATATCAGATGCCTTTAACTGATGAGCACAGGTATTTTTAGGGAATAATTGATGATGTTTGTGTTATCATCCTGGACCCTGGTTCTTCTCCTTTGCCACATATGTAAATCAAAATCTGATAGTAATAGATTTGGTTTTTCCCCTCATGGTTTTACTTCTTGGAGTCCTATTATGAGCTGTAACCTGATGCTAAGTTGACATATTTTTCTTAATCATATACTAAAGATTATTTACAGTGACTACTATGCAGCACAATTTGGTACTCGTAAAACAGTCATTCTTACAAGGTGCAGCTAATAGGTAAAGATACTGCTCTCTTAAAGCTTGGAGCATTAGAGCTGGTCATTGACCTGTGATTCCCTGGGTTTGATTCCATTGTGTTTTCTTCCTAAAAATCACATGGGTTTTAAACACCTAGTTTTAAACTTTGAAGTGAGAGAGAATGTGTATTTGAGCTCATATGTAGGCTGATGCCTGTTACACCCGTCCCAGGCATACTTGTCCCTACCTCCAGATGAGGATGTGGGGGAGGTGGGGTGGGGAGAATCCTGAGGGATGAGCCGGCAGATGAGATTGTCAAAACTGATAGCTACAGCCCTCTGAAAGAACTATGAAAAATCTAGCCTTAACAAGGTATATCATGTTTCTTGTACGGGGAATTTGTCTGGGATGCACTACAGTAACTCACTTCGGGAAATTTTAGCTGCATTTTCAACAGATTAGTACTGAATTGTGCTCATAATAAAAAACACGTTTTATAGTTCATAGGCACGTTTCGTATTCCTCTGATCATGCTCCATCTGATAAGTGTGTAACTCAGCAAAAATGAAGGAGGAGGTATATTTTTTTTTTATCACTTCAGTGAGTTAAACCAGCTTGTGGAAAGCTCTACTGTTGTCCCAACTGACAAAAGGGAGAGGGGCAGACTGCACATCTAGAAGCAAGACCAAGCAGAAGAGCCAGTAATTAAATCAGCTCGTACACCAGTAAATATGGTCTTTGTAGGAAAAAGTTTAGTTCACATTCTTTCTTGCTTTGCAAGATTGCCAAATCAGAATCTTTAGAAAATGAAGCCGTAAGAAATGCCTGTCTCAGATGAGAACAGACCTACAAGCAAAACCAAAACCTAATAATAGAGCTGTTTCTGCCTAAACTCAACAAGTGAGGCGTATCAAAATTAACCGTGTTGATCCATTAAGAAGTTCTGAAAGAGGTTAACTGGATGAGTTTATTAGAAATGAGAATAAGAAACTGAAATAGTTCATAGGTTGTACTTTACAAATATCAGTTGCATACATAGCAGTTTTCCTCTACTGCAATTTCTACACCAACATGTTTTTTTGTTATTTAACTACGTAAATCATAAGATTTCCTTAATGCTTGCAATTAAAAAGAATTGAAAGGCTTCAAGAAAGGTAGCATGTTTGCCTCCAAATCATCTTCAGGTGCTAGTGTTGAACAAGGCTGTGCAGCCTATCTCTTGGTATCACATATGTTTCCAGTTGCAACAGAAGAAAGATTAACCTTGGCAAACCCTGTGGCAAAACTAGTATTGAATGGAATGAGATAGTGACGTTGATTCTCTGAATTTAGTATGTTTCACAATGTGAAATGCATCTTTGTATTTAAGACTCTTCTTTGTAATTAAGACTATTTGAGAATCATTTCAGCAAATGAATGAGTGGTAGTGGTCATACCTGCTGTTCACAATAAGATTTGTTTTCCAGAGTATTTAAACCTTGCTTTAGAGATGAATATGTAAAACTAGACGAGCAGAGTCTTGCTCACTTTCCCATCCTTGTTTAACTTATTTCATGCTTGTATTGTAAGTTTTACTGCCAGATACTTCCTGATTTCAGCACCTTCCTATTTTATCTATATACCAGTTTTTCTTTTATAAACCGTTCTGTCATTCTTTAAACTTTCCCCTAAGCGAGAAGATTGTCAGCCTTAATAAGGTTTTTGGCAACAGTATTCATGCTTAATTTTTAATGCCTTTCTAAAGTTAAGCGTAAGTGTACTGAGGTAGAATCTGTTAAGGAAGGAAGGAAGGAAGCAAGCCCTGAATGTTTTAGAAAAATCAAAATCTTCCTGGCAGCACATCCTTAACTGTCAGCACTAGAAAGTATCTTAATTGTAGTCATTATTCTAAGATATAACTGAGATAAACTTTATTTGTCCATGCGATTTCTGACTAGTTAGGTGGGTTGTGTTATTAATGTAGTTCTGATTAGTACTGGCAGTCTGCTTATGCTCAAAGTTTTTTAGGTCACATAATTTTAGAAAAATGTGTCTGGGCATCTAGCTCAAGATTTAAAAACATAGGGGGTAGGGGAGACAATTATTTCTAAATCCAGGTTTACTGCCAAATATTATTGTATTTCTGTGCCTATTGCTGCCTTTAGCAGAACTTCTGCTTGCTCAGTATATGCAAAGGATGTCAGTTTTTTACATATAGAGCGCACAGCTTTGAGCCAAGAGCTTGGTGGTGTGGATTCTGAGTGTGTCCATTCTGGAGAAGTATTTGAGGAGAAGTCTTCGGACTAGTTTTGACCTCAGTGAAGATAATTAACTGGAAATAAATTTCTGACTTTTCAACTAGTGTATTAATGTAATTCTTGGGGAAAATGTTAAATGGGATTAGGGAGAAGTATGTATTTGGTCCTACTTTTGACTCCTACTGGAATCCTGTACCTGATTCTGGTATCCACAATTCAAGGTCACTTCAAAAATTGGAGAACTTGGAGGGTAATCACAAGATGAAATACGATTTGGAAGGTTAGAAAGAGCAAAGCTGTTTTTTTGGCAAGGAGTTTAAGGAGTGACTTCTCAGTCCAGAAGTACGTACATGGAGACTAGAAATCTAATAGTGAAGCCTGTTCAGTCTAGCAAAGGTATTGTGAGATCCAGCCAGTGAGGTGTGAAACTATAGATGTCCAGGCTAGAAAGTACGTATTTTTAACAGCAACAGTAATTAGTTATTGGAATGGCTTGCACAAAATAGTTAGGTTTCACCACTACTTTCTAAAGATTAAATTTCACTGTAAATAAATTGAATCCTAGGTATGTTTTAAATGAAGATCAGGCTAAGTATTTGTTATGATTCCTTTGAGCCTCAGTCTCTATAAAGATTGAAGTGGAAATGTTTGAGACTGGAATACATGATCATTTAAATGTTTTGGGCAATATTTTTCAAATTCTTTGAAAATACACATGCATTTTGAGTCTCCTGTCTCCATGAATGCTGGATTGTAGATATGCTTTAGGGTTAATTCTTAAGAAAGAAGGAGTATGATTGGGCACTACACTGACTTTTCGTTGGTACACTGAACCAGGTGATTGAAAATTTAAGAGCAAGTTATTAAGCTTCCTCTAAAATTCCATGGTATTTGTAACTTGGACTAAACATCGTTGTGGGAGAGCAGTAATAAAAAAATGCAGCCTTCGCTGTACCTCAGCAATGTTGTCTTTTAAATGGTGTCCTCGTAAAAAGGAGTGGATATGGAAAAGGGCTAGGACTTACGGACAAGGAAGGAAAAACTCTTGGTAGAAAGAAGAAAGTAATGCAAAAATAGAATTGGGTGAAGATACAAACACCCATGTGGTTAATTAGCACTTTTGTGTTGGATGTGCAAAGACGACTGGAACAGTTGCTTTGAGTATCCTTACAAAGAGTGGCAAAATTTGTATGGAACACCTATGGGGTCAAAATGTGGGGTGATGTGACTATGCTGAATAGAGAGGAAACTTAAGTTTCAGCTGCTGTTCTGATAAACATTGACACCTGTTTGTATAAAATATATCTACAAGAGAGAAAACTGAGACCATGTTACAATATAAATTTGTCTGGCATTTGTGGTATTCACCTGAAACTTGGGAAATGGCTTCAAAATACCCATGCTAGTTGTGTCAGTGAAGATTCAAACTTGCTCAAAGCTTGTAGAAACCTAATTAACTAGTTGGCAGAGGAAGTAGCATAGCTGGGACAACGCAGTCTATTAATATTCAAGCTAGCAAGCTTAAAGCTAGTGCAGTTATGTCTGCGCAAACTGTAGTTACACCTTTAAACTGTCTAGATCACATTTGAAGTGCAATTTATTATTCTTACAATAAAAAAAAGTGTCCAAAATGCTAATTATACGTGAGCATACAATGTGTTTTCATGTACGTGTGGATGAAGCTGATCCTGACAATATTCTGAAAGTGTGGAAAGACTTATGACCCATATTTTGAGAGTTCTAGGTGGAGCAGATGACTACATTACTATGTCAGCTTTTGTTGGATTTATGTTTACATAAATATCCTTAAAGATCTAGTGTAATCGGCTTTTCTTAGTGATTTCAACATGAAGTACTTAGTGTACATTGAAGGATAATCAGGCAGCTCGCTCTAAAGGAGGAGTGGGAAGGCATTTTCTATAGGAAGATGCCTAGGAAGTAAATTTTGTGCCTCTTCTGCCTGTGCATTCTTTGCATATTGTACCAATATTCTTTACTGAATGGTTTACATTTTGGGTCCTGTCTCCCTGGCACTAGTCTGTAGCATACCTGTGTTATAAGGTCAAAGTCCAAGACACATATCTTTCTCTTTGGAATAATGTTAATTAATGCGTGTTCTCCATATCTGTAATCTGGGTAAGCAAGTGGCCAGTCACTCTGAGTTGTTCAGTCTGTTCATAATTTTGCATGGAATTTACATACTAAAGTGAATCTTATCGACAGAATTTGGATTGCTCACTGTTAGAATTTAGCCAGAGGTCTTAAACTATTGATATTTGCTAATGTAAGAAAGAAAAAAAGTTACTATTACACCATAAATTATAAGACTTTTGGGTTCCTTTTTCTTCTTTTTTATTATTTTTTGAAGACACACTGTTGCCTGAAAGGCTTCATAGAGTAAACTATGACACTAGTGAGATGGCACTTTATTCATATGTGGTATATTATACATATGTTTGGTATGGTATTTCTGTTTATCAATGTGAAGATTAAGCATTTTTATAGATTCTAGATGGTAATTTGGTGAGGAAGAAAACTTGATAGTGGTTAGGAAAGAAATGAGTATAACAGGGAAAAAAGTGAGATGAGGAACGATAGAATGGGGAAAAAAAAAGTTTGTGGATGATGAGGAAAATGGTTAAAAATAGGTAGAAGACAAAAGCAATTCTATCTTATGTTTCACAGAGTGGATACTGTCAGTATGTGTAAAGCATGTTTGGTACAAGTGCTAATAATAAGCTCTGATGTGCATGCTAGGCTAATGAATTCAGGTAATGCAGGTTGCTGGTGACCTCTCATTAGGTGGAAGCTGAAAGAGAAGGCCTGACATGGCTTGTTCCCTTTGTGTTTTTGTTGGAAGCTTGTTTAGTATATGGAAATCTACTCAGGTAAGAGTAATTTCAGATACTGTAGTCCATAAAAAAAAAAAAGAAAATTCATTTTTTTTGAGGCCTTTTGTGTAAGAAGTGAAGTAACCATTGTTATTTGAGATTTCATTTAGAGCTTTTAGTTATTTTGCTTCTGTGACCCACCTGTCTATTGCTGTAATGGTGTAGAGCTGGTGGCCAGTATTGCTTCAGAGGGTGATGTGAGAAAACACTGTAGTGTAAAAGAATACAATAATCTTATTGAAGAAGCTTGCTTCTAGAGACTTACTTCCCTTAACTGGGATGACTTCCAGTTTTGTAAGCCCATATGTTTCTTAATTCAGTTCAACTGATGACCAAAGACTGTGCTTTTTTCTTTAAAACAGTGTTTCTTTTTATCAGTTTTAGATCTTCCTTTCCAACTTCACTGGTTTCTGTTCCTGTATTAAAAAATACTTTTCAGCTTGTAATTCGTACAGTTGTCAGCTAATTTAATTTCTTTGGGTCATATCTGTAGATTGTTCATTCTTGAAGTGTTTTGGTAATGTAAATATATTTAAATGTGAAACATTAAAAATATACCATTTTATGCACTTCATCTATCTACTGGTTTTGGTGCATAGCCTCGCTTCTGTGAGACCATGAGTTCAGGTCAGAAGAAATTGTGATTAGACTTCATCAAGCACTGTCTGCTCTGAGTGTAGGTTAACTGACAGCACATTTTAATATATTAGCATTTTCTTGAACAGTTAATTTTATATAAAATATAACACCCCTTCACTTCTAAAATGACGGTGTGTCTAAGTGTGTAAAGCATTTAGCTTGTAATTATAGAAATATGTTTATGTTTTTTGTAGGTCAGGCTGTGGGCTTTCTACATTCTACCAACCCTGGTTGGACAAGCGCAGTTTTTCAGAAACTAAATCCAAGTACCTGAAAATACATCCACCAACTTTTTTCCAATGAAACATTTTAGGAACTTTAGATACTGTTAAAGAGAGAGAGTTTTCAGGTGTCACAGTTCAGTAATCAAACCTTTACATGTCAGCATTGATGTCCAAATGCAAAGGATTGGGTCAGTAGAATTTTTTTCGTGTGGAACAACAAGTATCAGTATCCCATGTAGTTTTGGGGGAGAATGATTCAGATTTAGCTAGGATTGTTGGTAGTGATGCTTTTTTAGTATCTCCTGTAAACTACTAGAATATTAAAGATAAGAATAAATTAAAAAAGTATTTGGGGTGCTGCCACATCTCTCCAGTATATATCTGTAGGATATCTATTGTACCAAAACTTTAGGTACTAAAGGATTAATACTGTCAGTGATCCACTTGATAGTAGAAAGGAGCAGTGGATCTATTAGACATCTGTCTTATCAGTCTTCCTTAGATCTCTGGCCAGCACGAAGTATGTCAGTACTGCATTGATCACAGGTGTTCACACATAGACTCTAAATTATGTAGAAAATATCAGTTTTGCTCCTTTATCTCTTTGTCACGAATATCAGCTATGCAGGTGAATTTCTTGAACTGTGTTTTGCATTCCACAAAATGCTGTACTTTGTTCAGTAAACTGAGCATCAGTTAGTTTGATCTGTCCCTTCTTTGTCTGCATGAGGTAGGTAGGAACTGCATCTTCAGTAACTTTTTTTTTAGAAGATGCACATACAACCCTTGCTTGGTACACAGCTGTTCTCAGTACCCTGTGAGTATTTGTACATCTGACCTAAGACAAAACTGAAAGTTTTTAGAACAAAGTGTTGAGGTTAAAGAGAAGGTAGGTTTGTTTGCCTTTAATTAAAAAAAAAAAAAAAGCTGGTATTTGAACCTCACTGGAATGTAGCCTTTGTTCTGATTCTTCAGGTTTCCAAACAAAATGATAGTTTCCTGTTTTTAAGTGTTATTTTTAACCTTAATTTTCAGTGTTCTCACTGCTTAGATCTTTCATGCTAACAATGTTGATAATCTTTTGATAAGGGGTTGGGGGGAATTGATCAGGTAAGAGAAGTTGTGTAGTACATGATTGAGTTGAGTGATCAGTCTGATACAATTACAACTACATTGTTGAATTCCTTTTAATGTCTTTAATAAATTTAAGGGATGTGGCTTTGTCTGAATACTTGCTTGCTATTCAGATGCCAAGTTGAATATTAGCTTGCAATTCCTGCTTGGATGTTCAAATCATTGTGGTTTTTTGGCTTTTTTGTTTGTTTGGGGTTTTTTTGTGGTGTTTTGGTGTTTTTGTTTTTGTTTTGTTTTGTTTTTTTCTAATCTAGGATGAAACAGGTGCCTATTTAATAGACAGAGACCCGACCTACTTTGGGCCAGTGCTGAACTATCTCAGACATGGGAAACTGGTTATTAACAAGGACCTAGCTGAGGAAGGTAAGACGTTACTAAATCTCTTGCTTTCTTGTCACTTGCTTATTATTTTCACTGCTTTTGGGTCACCAAAAGTAACTTACATGTGGATGGTAAATCTTAATCAGTGTAGCATTTCGATCTATTTCAAGCAAAGCTGATAGGTATCGTGCAGTTACAGTATACGCTGTTATTTGAGTGTTTTGAGTATGATTCCTGATTTCACAACCCCTGTCCCCAGTTAGAACATAAATACTCAAACATGAGGGGAGATGCCTTTTATCGTATAATCTTGTATCTTTCCTGTATGACTGTGAAATATTTGGGTTTAGTCCTCTTCAAGCAAAAGAATACTGACTGTAAAACAAGCTTTAGAAGATGTAAAGTGAAGTAAGACTGAAGTTCTGGGATGTTCAGATGTGTGGAATATGCTCTTGAAGAGTAAATTCTGCCCCCAGCTTTGCCCTTCCTGTCCCCAATTTCTATCAATTGTACCCTAATGGAGGATGAGTGTTTTAAACCATACAGTACTAAAACTGTATTGATAAGGTATTGCAGAAATCGATCAAAGAGAAATACAGTCTAACAATATTAGCAGGAAATAATGTGAAATATGATTTCCATGTGCATTGTTAAACACGTAGTATGTGTGGCGAACAGGTAAGGCTTGAACATGTGAGTGGGAGCAGTCTGTAGTATGTATCTTTAAGCTTTTGTTTCAGGGTCTAAGATCTCAAATGACAGGAAGAAAAATTTTCTGCACACTAGCAGCTGCAGAGCTTTTCAGTAGGACTATTTGAATCTCTCTTTCGTATTCCAGCCTGAGGTGGGGCCTGAGCTATGGTGGTCCATCAGTCTGCTATGGAATGGCATTTGTGCTCCTTTTTTTTGTTTCCTGCCTCTCATTCTGTATGTGAAACGGCATCAGTTTTCTTCAGGTTTTTTTTTTAGGATGGTTTTTCAGAATGAGCTAAACTTTGAACTACACGTGCCTGAAGGAAGCCAGAATCGTTAGGTTGGTCAATGAACTTTTCCTAGAGCGAAATAAATGATTTTCTATAGCTGTAGAGAAGATAATCTTAGGAACTGATTGGTGGTTTTGGCCTGGAATCTTTGGTTACACTCTTTCCAAAAAATGTTCTCATACTAGGTGTACTGGAAGAGGCTGAATTCTACAATATCACATCACTAATAAAACTGGTAAAGGACAAAATAAGAGAAAGAGACAGCAAAATCTCACAGGTGAGGCTGTTTTCTAGTGTGTTTTTGATTATTTGTTCTAGGGCAAGTAGTGGGTGGGTTCCATTTCTTTTCCTTGATTGCTCATTTCCCCAGTAAGATACTGAATGGCTGTCTCCATCACTGGCTGAGCTGGAACCATTAGTATGCAAAGATTAATATTCTTAATCGCCAGTACCTGCCAGTCTGCTTACAAAGGGCACAGGCATATGGTTCCAGTTCTTGTTCAAACACTGAAAACATTCTAAAGAATTGTTCAAAAATGTCTGGTAATAGTAGAATTTGTCATAATATCATTTCTGGAAATAGTTATTTTAGAAAACAGCTTTTGTAGAATATATTTTTCTCATATACATTTAAATACTCTGAATATGATGAGATTGCCTAACTACGGTATAACTGCTGTTTATACAGTGTGTTTATACAGCATACATACAGATGTTTAGCTCCTGTCATACGCCTTTGTAGCAAAGTTAGTTTGTTTATTTGTAGTGCTCTGTAGTTGAGAAGACTGCCTCTTCTCATAGCAGCTCATGAGTATTTCTTCATGAAAGTGAATATGATAGAGAAACTGTTAAGTAAAGAAAGTATTCAAGTTTGTTCTTAAAACTCTGCTACTCTGGCCTTCCCTGGGAACTGAGTCTTCATGGAGATATGACAAACTCATGTTGCCAAATTTCTCTTGAAGCCAGGTTGTGGGATAGCAGAGTTGCTCTGATAGTGTTTTCTAAAGGGTTTCAGCTGAAGTGGTCCTAGTTATTCGTTGCTCTGGATAGGAAACTTTGACAGGGAAATAAAGACATTTTTTAATATGGTCAGACATTCCTTGAAGTTAGGTAGGCCTCTGCAGAACCTCAACCTTGATTTTGAATGATGTGGTTTGCTACCGCATGGAACGATACGTAAGTCTTAAGATTATTTTGTTATAACTGTTAAGTAACACTTTTAGTCCCTGAAACATTCATGAAGCATTGAGTCTTCTGCAAGGTGATTCTGAACAGATGAGATTTCTTTAAAAAAAAAAAAAAAAGGCAAGGTGTTCAAGGTGGTGTTGCTTACCATTTCTAAAGAATAAGGGCAGCTTTAGACAAGTCACAAACACAGTGAATTCCATGCTGTATTGAGCATCTTATATTTCTTCTTGAAGGTGCCAGTCAAACATGTGTACAGGGTGCTGCAGTGCCAGGAAGAGGAACTCACTCAAATGGTTTCCACAATGTCCGATGGCTGGAAATTTGAACAGGTAAAAAAAACATACGGGATATAATTACAAAGTCTTCTAAAAATCCAGTTATGTGGAAGAGGAGTATAAAGTTAATTCTGTGCATCTTTTGAAGTTCAGTCATTTTCAGAAATTGGATAGATAAAGATACACAGTTAAGTTAAAATTTGATATTTGTATTCTTATTTGTCAGAGAACAAAAAAACTGTAGCTTTCCAGGAGGTAAATTGTGCTGACTTTCTATAAAAACATCTACATCATGTTTGAAATGTAATTCTTCAGTGTTTACATATGAGCAATTGAAGGGTGAATAAACCAAAATTAACTAATACAAGTTTATACGAATGGTAGGTCAGATACAAAGAGCTCTGGGTAAAAGAGATGAGCTTGGGAGATAAATGTTTGTCAGGCCCAAACAATGGTTCTTCAGATAAAGGACTGATACACATAGGAGGATGAACTTAACCAGCGTGGATGTGAAGCTAGATAGGTGTGAGCTACATGAATCTTTTCGTTCTTTGCACTGCATAAAAATAGCTCTGTGTGTGTACATTCAAGAGTACATTGTAAAATTGCAAGAAGATCTTTCTGTTATCTTTGCTAATCTCTGTAAATAAGAAACTAACTACATGGCCACTTCATCCTTCACGTTCCTAACCTACCAGAATATTTAAACTGCATTGGAGCAATGCATCTGTTAACTCTGGAGTGAGACACAAGTGCTCAGCTGCCAGCATCTTTTTCAGTGTCTGGTGCCAACTATAGGAGAGATTGGAATAAGCACAAGCCTCTTATCCTGTGCAGTCTCACTGTAATAACACGACAAAGCAACATTTTTAAAAAGTACGGCACACAAGGGTAAAAGAGAACGTTTTGTTTATATTTGATGAAATATGTAAGGTGCTGGTTTCATGGAGACAGCCATGATCAAATGAACTAAACCAGCACAGAGAAAGCTTCTTACGCTTCAGTTCTCTGGCTCAAGTATTGCCAGGTCTGTTTGGCACGCCAGAAGCTGAATGTTGTTTAAGTCCCTGAAAAAAGCTCTCACTTAATGCACATGACTGTTTTTTGACCAGTGCATTGACAAAGTTTCTTTGATGTTCTTCTTTGTCATGAGAAACTAGCTTTCATTACAAAGACAGAGTCTTTACTTTTTAACAGATTAAATGATACTATGGCTTTTACCTGTCCTAAAGCCTTGTGTTCTTTGGGGATATTGTATTTGGGATTAATACTGCTTTGACAGTGTAACTGCTGAAAGAACTATTATAATCTCTTCTAGAATTTAGAATCTCTTTTAGAACTGGAAAATTCCAGTGGTTTTCTTGAACATTACGTCCTTGTTTCATCCGGCTTTCTCCCGACTTCTTCCCTCCCCCATGTTGCTCTCTTTTGGACACATAGTTTGAAGTAGATAAACACAACAGCTGTATGGTCTCATAATACTCAGCTTCTCATTACCTCAGACTAGGCCATTCTCTCCTTTGGTTGTATTGCAGACCTGCTTTTAGCAGACATCATTCACTTGAAACATGATTAGAATATTCTGCATAATCTAAACAGTTTTATTGTTCAGATTTGAGAACACTGTAGCATTTCTGTAATTTTTTGTCTTTTCTAAACCTGTGTTGCTCAGCAGCATGCTTCCTTCAGAAGCAGTCTTTGGGGTGGCACCTACCACGCTTTGTACATACTGTTATTGGTGGGGTAGAAATAATCAGCTTTTTCAGAGGAGAAATATTCCTATGGGTTGAGAATCCTTGTGCTCTGTGCCCCATATAACATGTTTAAGTGGTTGTTTTTGATCAAAAATATTTCTTTCCCCTTGACATTTCAAAATTTTCTTGTAAAATACAATTGAATGTGGTGATTAAATAGGATTGGAAGGTATTAAACTTCTGGTACACTTACACAGATGTATTGATGCACTTTTCCAAAGAATACGAGTGAAAGCGCTGCTACAATAGTGCAATTAGGTATCAGTCCCAGTCCAAAAACTGCTACCCATAGTTGTGCTGCCCCATTTTTGTGATTTCAGTGGATTATTTTGTAGATGATTTTTAGCTTCAATTGTTACCTGTTCAGGCAATCAGAAAAAACAGTATTTTGGCACTACTGCATAATGAGAAACTTTTTGGGCTATACAAAATTGCTACATACAAAGGCTTTAGACAGCAGTGGTGTGTCAGTCATGTAAATTTTAATGATTAATGTAACCTGAGTCTGTCACCGTAATGCTGTCTTAAATATGTTCACTGTATGAGGAGGACGGCATTTAGCTGCTGCCTTCAAAATTATTCACATAACAATAGCAGGATAAAAATAAATTTACTGTTCATGAGCCTTCTCATCAGTAGTAATCTCAGGTTTACTCAGAATAAGCAGTTGTTGTCTAGTTCTTCACACTTAATTTAAAGCTCTAATCTTTCTCAAGTGCACTGACAGGCTATGCTTTAATTTAAATGGGCTAGGAATTGCCATGTATTATTAAGTTAAAACATTTTTTGTAATAACAAGTTGAGAAATTTAGCTGAGGTGGTTCTGATCTTCTGAATTATTAGACATTTGGCACGTGTGAACAGAATTCTTGGCACTGATTTTTATGGGAACAAGACAGACATTTTTTTCCACTCCAGTTATTTTCTTGGATCTTCTGTAAATTACCCCTTCTAAAACCAATTTAGAGCACTCAACTTTTTTTCCTCTAGTTGACTTTGTATGTTTCCTTAGCTGTATTTTGTTTATCAATATCTGGAACAAGATGAAGCTCTTTCATACCCAGGCTTGATATATTGCTTTACATAACACCTTCCAGTCTTATATCCATGTTACCTTCTGCACTTGACAAGTATGACAGGAAAATAACAGTCACTTTCATAATGCACCAAACTTTGTTTATGTTTTTCAGAGTAGTTGGCTACACTACCGTGATATGGGGAGTTTTCTGACTTACTATCAGTAACTTAACTTCCCTTCAAATTACAAAGGGCTTTGCAACTGCCTCCATAAATTTTAAGTATGTTGAAATGAAAGTTGTAGCTTGATAGCAACCTGTTCTAGTGGCAAGTAAATGTTACCTGAACGTTTGGGCTCATCTGTTATTTGTACGATTTGGATAACGGTATGTGCTTCAGCTTTACAAAGGTTTCTTTTTGTGTTTTGCTTTGATTGGTTATTTCAGCTTGTCAGTATAGGTTCCCAGTACAGCTGTGGCCGGGCCCAGCAGTCAGAGTATCTGCTGATAGTGTCACGGGAAGTGAAAGGGGAAGAGAGATGCTTCCAGAAATGCTGCAGTGAGGTGTGTCACACCATTCTTTTTGCCCTCACACTGATATGCTTGGCCTCCTTGCGTTTCTGCTGCTTTCAAATCATTCCACTTTATTCCTGGATGTACAGCACATAGTAATTTGTGTGTATTTGTGACTGGCTTGTATTTATATTCACAGTATTTCATTATACATTATGAATGTTCATATTGTAAAAATAATAAAACAAACAAACAAACCCCCCCTAGTTATTTAGTTAAAGGTTTTTCTTAAGAAGGGTTCTTATATTCTCAATAGGTAACTTCTTTTCCTTAAATCTTCCTCCAAAGTTAACAGCCTTTGATCCATACTTGTTAAGTAAAAGTGGTACAATTTAAACGTTAGAAGCCCTGTAAGTAAAGCTTTGAGTTCACTGGGTTTAGAACGGGACATCTCTGTGTTCATTATTGTTCCAGTTTGAGTGTATTTCATTCACCTAACAGCCAGTTAAGTTCTGCGTTCGAACCCTTTATTTCTGGTAACTCAGAACTTAACTGTTTTTTTTAGGTGGATGAAATATATTCAAACTGGAACAAGGAATAACAGAATTTTTCAGAAATAAAATATGGAGGAGTGAGAAGAGAACAAAACCAGCAGTTTTAAATCTTGTCTCAAGTGAAAAGAACATCCTGGGGTTTTTTGTCTGTCTTTTTTCATTGTTTTGGTTTTTTTCCTTCTTGGGAAATTTTCTTGAAACCCAAATGAAGAATCATAGCTTCACTCATTGGCTTTTTAGGCTGTCTCATCCTTCCTGCTCCCCTCGCGCTCAGGTCACTGCTTTTTTAATTGCTATGTTACTTCCCAGTGTTGAAGAGTTTGGGAAGGATTTTTTGCTAACCAGTAACATCGGAGACAGTTTCCAGTTCTTTACATAGCTGTGCTCCATTTTGAAGTGTCTTATGTGAACTGATTTGGGAACCTGGTGTTGTGTAGTATTTTTCATCAATGAAATACTTGGAGTACTTGTTCTTTTCCTTGCTATATATATGGTTATTCAGTCTGAAAGAGCAGTATAATATCATGAAGATAACATGACAGTGAAGTGGCTTGATATGAGCAGAACCTTGCATATGAGTTTACATGGACACTTAGCCATGCAATTCTAGATTTTAAACCTGGACTGTTGCCTAGCTATATTCCAGAATCTACTTTCAATGTACCAAGCACTATCTGTTTCTTGCAGTTGTATAGGTAACGTAGAATTAATGCACCGGGTTTGCAGACTTTCTGGAACTGAGTAGGAAATGTGGCCTGTTGTTAAGGATGTGTAGGGTACAGGCAGGATGATGTTATTCGTGTGTTCATGTCCTAGATAGCTCAAAGTAAAATTCAACTTAATAAAATGGGAGGTGCGGGAAGGCAGTGAAGAAATGAAGGCAGGTATAAAATTAAAAAAAAAAAAAAAAAAATCTGGAGGGGAATGAATTTTCCTTCCTCCTAGATTTGAAGTCTGACAATTGCATTCAGAGACCTGAAATAAATATGCTTGCGGTCCTGGTGTCAGTCATCAGTGCTGAGTTTAATGGCTGATGTGTATGTATCTTTATAGCCTCTTGCAAATCCTTTGAGAAGGCAGTAGAATGAATGCATTATAACTCTAAAAGGTGTAGAGGCCATTCTTACATTCATACAACTTGATTCTGTAAAAAAATTGAGGGGATGACTTTCTTTTATTCTATCAACTGTTAGTATAATTAAAAAAAAAAAAAAGCTCTCTAGTGCACAAGGAGTTCACCACATCTGAAATAGAAGCAGTAATATTCAAAGTATAAGAATATTTAAAATAGAATTTGAGAATAATTGTTATGAAATTTACTCAGTTTTGAGAATCAGACCATCACAGAAAGAGAAGGAAATTGGTAGTCATAAAGTAGAAGAGTTAATGTGAGTAACTCCAGTGGGAAGCAGAGAAAGACAGGGATACTGTTTGTGCAAGTTGGAGTGGTTATCTGTGATGGTAATACTGTTGCTAATTTGTCCTGTAAATGTACTGTATAGATTCTGAATCAATGTTGTTAAACCAGTATAGCAAATCTGTATAGGCAAGTTATTGAAATGTGGCTGCTCTTGAGATCTGTCTCAATTCAGCTAGGCATGAGATTTGTTCACTTCAAAAATGAGGTTCCTAAAAGTGATGCACTAACCATTTTGTCTATTCATAGGGATATTTTTAGGTGTACAGTCATTGATTTAAGACAGGAAGAGATTCATGTATTTTGCTGCCATTGAGTAACTTGATGCAGGAATCATTTGACCTATTCTCTCAGCTATACCGCTTTTATCATCTGTTTTTCTTAAATAGTCTTTTTTGAAAGACACAGTTATCCTCTCACAGAGCTGCAGACTTACGAGAAGTTCTTCAGAAAGTTACTTCATTATTGTCCCTGAAATCATTCTTAAATCTTTCCTCTTTGAAAACAAGCCTGACCATAGCTAGGCATCAGGCAGTCTCTGTCCACTTTTACTTACATCAAACTGTTTTGGTTTTTTTGTAACTTTGCCCTTTCTGATTGTCATCTTTTATCTTACTTAAAAGTTCAGGCTTTATGAGACAGGAACTTCCCTGTTGTTATTTCTTTGTCTTTTCGGGGAAATCCTGACCTGTATTGGCACATTAAGCCATATAATGCAAATAACTATACTTCTGTTGATTAAATAATAATAATAATAATGTTTTCCATTGCTGCCTTTTTTAGTTACAGCTGACAGCCTGCTAGTGTCAGCACCCTTATTCCATGCAAACAGTGAATGGATTGTGATCTAATGAATTTTCTGTGATAAGTAACATTGGCATTTTCCTATGCTCGGTTATGACACTGTTGGGGCTCATAGGGACGATCAAGCAGGATCACACTGCTTTAGTAAGGAGTGTAATGAAACAAGTCATGGAAGGAAAAAACCAATGAGGAAAAATACATACATGCATGGGTACATATGTATATATAATCATACAAATCTATGAAATTCAGAGTTTCAAAATGTTCTTTTTTTCATTCCTTAAGTTCTTGGTCATTAAAACTCTCTCTACTGTTTAAGCCCCGTGAGCCAAAAAGAGTTTGTCCTTTCAGAAAGTCTGAGAAACAGTAGGCTGGATGATCTGAAATCCTTTTCCTATGCATTGTAACGCATGTTTTGCAGACCTCAGATTACTCTGATTTGTTGTGGGTTCTTTTTTTTTCGGGGGGGTGGGGGGGTGGGGGGGTGGGTGTGCGGGGGAGGGGGCATGGGGCACGGGAAGCAGGGATGGGGACAGACAGACATGGGGTGGGGGAGTTTAACAATTCCTTCCAGTTGGTCAGCATCCTTCTTAAAGTGTTGCCACCAACACTGGGAACAATGGGGTGACTTTTGGAACACAAGTGCTAAAATACTGCTTTATTTCTGATCATACTTTCTGACACAACAGTTCACTTCTAATCTGCAATCATTTTCCATTGTTTCTTTTTCTGCCATCATGCTTATTGCTGCTGATGCATCTCAAAAAGCTACGGTGAAGTTTCTAGCATGCTATCGATACAGTGCAAATAATACATTCTTAGTTGCACACATATGAAACTGCTTACAAGAGTATCATGTGTTGAAGTTTTGAAGAACTTGTGTTTAATGTTGCAAAAGTGACTTTATCTTGAAATGCACCAGCTGATTAATAATGGCAAAAAGTCATCCAGATGTTTTGCAGTCAGCTAAATCAATAGTCCTATCCAGCTAGCTAGTAAGTAGTCCTTCTGCCACGTCTCCTAAAAAGACTTATGTGCAAAAGGTCAACTTATTTGGATTATGAAGCATTAGTGGGGGATGTAAGCAGCTGTCAACTGAGGACCTATCAGCCTTGTTGAACAAGGATTGATGATTTGGCTGATGTTTGGATCTTGTATCATATCTGCTTTCAGAGAGGTCATTTATTTATTATGAGTGTCAATGAGTAATTTTCCTTCTGGTAGTTGTTACCATAGCTTATCTGATATCAAGTTCTTCCCATTTTGCAAGAAGAAAAGTCGGCTGTATACTGTATCAAATCGTACGCTTGAATTTTATTCTTCAAATTTCTCTTCAGAGAAGTGGATCATGCGTGGCTTTATTTAAAAATGTATCCAACTTTTTGAATGTTTTCTAGCCTTTAAGTGGGTTAAAAATACTGTTTAAAATAGTCCTACATTTTACCTCAATAATTGAAGCAGTTACTGTATTGGTATTATATGGTTTGTAATTGCTATATAATATATAGGATAAACTTTACACCACTTCAACAGGCTTAGAGCCAACTTAGCTGCTTTTTTTTCTGAAAATTTGTGCATGATATTTTTTGCTGATAGGGAAGAGAATCAACAAATCATCTCTATATATGAAGTAAGTCTGGGTTGATTTTCCAGCTTTTCAGTGGACTTTCTTAGTCTGTTTTGTGCAACTAAGCAACTAGTTACTTTATGGGGTTTGTGATTCTATATTACACAAATATGTTATGGTGCAGACTGTAGACTATCCATTGTGAAAGATTAGCTGACTTAATGTCTCAAGATAAATGGCGCCTTTGTATTCCAATGAGGATGTATTGGTGCTTCTAAAAAACCTGGGGTTTTGTAACTTCATTACATGGTTTTGGTGGAAAAAAATGTCTTTATCACATTCATTTTTGATCAGCCTGTGTTCATTACTGACTATGTGTGTATTTTGCAGAACTAGAGTGATGTTAGGAGTGGAGGACGGAGGGAGAGGTTTCTGGTGATCACACTCAGACAGTGTAGTTAAAGTAGGTAGTTTGAGAGTGCTGAATTTTGATTGCCAGTACTGTTCATTGGAGGCTGAGCCTTGTATGCTGTAATACCGTCAGAGTCCAAAAACTTTGACATCGCCTAGGCCTGGCATCAAGTTGGTTCATTGTGCAGACAGACTGCCTGCTGCTCTTTGTAGACATTGGCTCTGTCTGTCTGTGGAGGTGCTTGCTTGGCTGTCTTACCACAGTGCTGGAACATCTGAGCATCTCTCTCCTTTCTCTCCTTAAAAGTACAATGAGACTTTATTTTCTCCTGACAGTGCTATATGGAAGCTGCTTTTAACCTTGGTCTACCTTCCAGTTTTGTTGGGGGAATAATCTTAGCCCTCAAGTACAGATTCTGGACCAAGATTTCGTCTTGGCTGCATCTTCCCTGCTTTAACAAGGCTTTTACTCTCTTTGGTGCTCTGCTAGACTAATGGCAGTACACTGTTTTTAGACAGATAACTACAGTGTTTCAAGTGCTGTTGCCCTAAAAAACACGTGAAGCCTTTTCTATGGGGCCATTACCAGGGCACTTTAATGATATAATAGAGATTGGGGAATAGGACAGACTTATCACATGTATGTGGTGATTTGGTAGGTAGATTTAATATAGTTTTGGTAATGACATTTAGATACAGTGTATCTGTGCAACAGGTTGATTTTTAGGACTTGGATCTGTGTCGGTAGTAATAGCACCATACATTATCTTGTCATGCTTTTGAAGTAAACCTTTAAAATAAATGAACCAGCTACATCTGAATTGATTCTGGCTTGGAAAGGCAGGCTATGTAAAGCTTCTAGCATTAGGTAAGTGTACTGTGTGTAAGGTAAGACAAGTTACATGAAATTTCTGCCATTTGATAAACATGCTGCATATGAGGTAGTCCTGATGTTGAGTATATCCTTCTTTCTCAGTAAATTGTCATTTATCATTCAATATCGAGACTTGTAGAAGCTTGTAAATACATCACATTTCATTATACATGGCTTCCGCTTCTAGCGCTTCCTTAATTAACTTCCTTGTAGCAGTACATATGAATTTCAGATGTTAATCTTGGTGTCCCACCATGCTGTGTCTTGCTGTTTTCCAATCAAATGCAAATTTTGTCTTTGTCCACTCCAAATATGTTTTAATAGAAGTACCGTTATCCCGTAAGTAAAGTGGTGGGTATCCCTTAAGGCTGAAGTGCTTCCTGCACGCAGCCATTTACATGTTAAGTCACGCCACGTTAAGATACCACATACAAACTTTTTAAAATTTGACTTTGGAGCATGGGAAGGTTTCCAATAAATAACAGAAACAGGGAACAGGCTACTTCTCCACTGGCCTGCTTCTGTAGCCTTTTCTTTCACAGTATAATCATAACTGTAAATCATTAATTCTGTAAATGTTTAAAAAGCAAAGCTATGTTTATCTTATCATCAGAGTGTCAGTGTATTTGTCAACATCAAAATGTATTTGCATTGAAGTGGAGAATCATGCTTCAGGCACAACCAACAGTCTGAAGAGTGAGGAGTGTTTGTACTAATGATGAGAATTGATGGAATTTGTTTTATGTGGAAATGCAATTGACTTTTTTTGTTTTTTCCCCCATCTTTCAGCTGGTCAGTATTGGTTCTTCCTATAACTATGGCAATGAAGATCAGGCTGAATTTCTGTGTGTTGTCTCAAAGGAATTGCATAACACTCCCTATGGCACAACCAGTGAACCCAGTGAAAAAGCAAAGGTAAGTTACTAGGCGTTGGACTAAAGAAATGGTGTCAAATTGGGTGGGCTTCACTAAGGCGTGCTAGGCCTACCTCTGTTCTGGACCTTTATTTAATTGCTTTTTTTCCCCCTCACTCATGACTAATAATGGTTCCCTGTCCATTGTATGAGAGCCTGTAAATGGTACAGTCAGCGTGCATTTGTTATATCAAATGGGTTCTTTAGATGCAGTACTCTGTACTGTTCCTGATACCTGTCCTGTTTTTTGAGTATTGGCAGATACTTGCTGTTTACAGTTGAGAATCTAGGTTTTGTTTCTTACACATTTGAATGCTTCCTTGTTCTGCCACTGGTTCAGTCGAAAACTGTTTTTCTTGCTTGAGTTCAACTGAAGAAATCTTACTGTCAAGAATGGAGATTGTAATATGCTGTCTCTGAAAAACAGTCATGTGCCATATGTTATAAAATGAAGGTATTTGTTAGCTTAATATTTTCAGATTTCTATCTAGTTCTTTTACTTTCTGTATCCAGCTTTACAAAAAGATTGTAATGGGCACAATATCTTAGCATTTTACTCAGTTGTCTTTCAGAGTATGTGCAAGGGAAAATGTAAAAACACAACTGAATAGTAATAAGGCAGACCAGTTATGTATGTAAGTGTATTCTTCTCTTCCATGCATATTGAACAGTTTTTATCATTGTATTGTTGCTTTGTATGAGGAGATGGCCACAGACAAACTGGATACTTCCGTAGTTGGCTTAAAAGCTTTTAATTTGGTATATGTAGACGGGAAACAACTGGTAAAAAATCAAAGGTTGCTTTTTCAAGAATCACCTTCAAAGAAATTAATTTTGAAATAATGCTAAGAATTGATCTGGGTCTTGGCACTGAGGCCTCAAATAGATAAAACTTCACTACTTTGTGTACCTTGTAACTTGGTTGTGCAGCTACACATATGGAGACGTTTTTGTAAATTGCACTATAAAAATACTCCAAGCTTTATGTTGGATCTTAGTGAAATGATTATGTTCTTTTGTCACTGTTGAGATAAAACTTCCAAAGAGTTGTAAGGGATTAATGTAGTCAAGGGTAAACAGTGAATCTGGGTAAGCCATGGCTCACTCTTTCCAAAACCCTGGTCAAGGTCTGCTTTTGCTGGGATGCTTCAGGAAAACTTTGAAAGTTGACAAGTTAAAGAGGTGTGTGGTAATAATTTAGGGCTGAGATACGTACCTGAAATAAAATGTGGAATTCTAGAACCTAATAAACATCTCCATAAGGAATGGTAGTACATCTTCAGGGAGCTTCAGAAGTTGCCAGAGTTACATTGCATTCTTAATATACAAGAAAATACAGATCAAATGAAACTATTAAACCCTAAATACAAAAGCTAGTTCAGAGTGCAGTACCATCTGTAAATTCAGTAGCTCTGAGAGAAGCTAAATCTTAGACCTCTCCGTTGAAGTGCTCCTTGGTCATTGTTTCAGAGAAGAGAGCAGAGCATAATTTGACCAGGGTGATGAATAAGAATTACTGTTAATTTTGGTTGGAGACATAAACTTTCACTCCGTTTGTTCTGGAAGAGTTGAGCTGTTGCTAGCAATTAATGGCAATACTTGAAGAATCATTTTTTATATATTGTTTTTCTAATAGATCAATTATTTTTTTAATAGGTATATGTTGTGCCTGGAAAAAAAAAGAAAAAACAAAAAATTTATTTTTGGTTGAGAGGTTTCTGACAGCTGTGTTCAGGAATCTTGACTGGACCCTGGGAGCTGTTGTCTCAATAGTTACCTCGTAGCCAGCATTAATCCTCTAGTCTGCAATCTGTTCATTAGTGTCTGAGTTGGTCTTCATGAAGTTCATATTATTGAAATTCCCATACCCAGTGATATCCACAGAATAATGTGTTCGTGTATTGGGACTGACTTTTAGAAGCCATGAAAAAGTCTTCCTATTACTTTTACAGCAGGCTGGGTTAGAGAAAACAAAAAACTGATAGTATGTAATTTTTATTGACAAGCACTTCAATTTTAATAGTACTGGACTTTCAGAATAGGAAAAAGCGTTTTCTGATAGCCCGTCTAATCAAGCTTCACCTTCATTCCTTCTTAGAGACTTTTTCCCTTGTGTTTTCTTTTTTTGGAAAACAGTTTGCATAGTAAGTTAGTAGTTGACTTCTGTGTAGCCTTCTAATACACCTGAGCAAAGGAAATTAACGGCATTTGGGACATTGACTTACATGGGTCCGGTGGCTTTTACTGGTAGCCGTGGCACTGCTGAAAGATAACTTATATTCCCATGAGCATTCTTCTCTTTCATACCACTTTATTGATCTGTCACTCTTGGGACAAATGACCAAAGCTGTTCATAATGTCTACATCCAAAGTTAGATTACCAAATGCTATCCTTTCCCATCCATGGCGAGGAGTACATGGAGTTAATGTACTAGCTTTACAGTTTTATTTAAATTTTCTCTATACTTGTGGTCCCTATTGTTATGTTGCGTGGCACTATTGACTTCTATCTGCTGACTTTAGGACATTTGAAAAAGGAAATTTTCGTGAAATCTGTAATGTTCCTCCTTGAAATTGTCTGCTGTCATACTTTCTTACAAAGAGTGGGGGTCCCAGACAGAAGTAGATAATGTCATTCCCAGACGCTTCAAGTGTAAGTGGACTGTACTCTGTTGCAGCTCTGACTCACTTGCAATCTCTTCTTTTCCCTTCCTTTTTCTATACTTGCTGCATGCTGCATGCCACTCAGAGTGAGGATGAAGAAACGGATTACGATATGAATGACTCAGATTAAGTGTAACTGTCATGGTGAGCACTAGCTGCCCTAGGATTTTACCCAGATGCTTTTCTGCCCCATCCAATTCCTAACCCCACTAGTGCTGTCCTTCGGCTAGTCCTGGTGGTGTGTGTGTTTGTGATTATAGTTGTGGCATGGTTAGCAAAGATAGAATTCCCATTCTGGATATTGCTTCTTTGACAGAATAATTAGTGTTCCTGATATAAGCTGTATTGTGACTGGTTCCTTTAAAGCTTTGCTGGGAAGAAAAGTTCTTCATGTAGATTCCAGGGTCAGAATTGCTTTTCATTTTTATTTTCCATGCACTAGCTTTTCTGTCGAATGTTTTTTTTATGTGTAGAGGCATCTGATACAAACTTACAGTATACATTTTCAGTAAATGTCTGATTTGGCAATAAATTAGTAAACTTGACTGAAGTGCAACATAGTCAAAAGATGGTCTTATCTGATAATTATGAAACTAATAATTTTTGAATCAAGACCTGGCAATTATAAGTAAATACCGTGATGTCGGTGCTACAGTTACATTTGTCACAGGAAACAGCTCTCTTCGGGGAGGGATCAGGTCCTTTCCACTGTAGTTTGACATCTTATTGAAGATCAAGGTACTTTAAAAGTCACAAGTGAAAGAACACAAAAGTTGCATCAGAAAGAACAGCTTTTGCAAGCTTTTCCTAACATGTCTGCAAGCACTGCTCATTTATTCTACTATCCAATTTCTAGAAGATAACTTCTCATTGAATGTTCAGTGATACAGTGTGCAGGTAGTCACTTGAGCTTGTATAAATTGAAGATATTTACCATTGCATGAGATTGAACTCCAGCTTGTCACCTATACACCTGAACTTTTTAGCTGTAGAGCAGCCTTATACTTATCTCTGAAGTGTTGCTTCCGCATGGCTGAAGAAGAACCTACATTATTTTCTTAACTGATGCTAACAGAAACTGCTGCTGAGGTAGAATAAGGTCTTTTGCCAAGTCTTCAGGAATGGCTGCAAGGAGTGGATCAAATCTGAAGCTTTATTGAAAAAAACAAACTGGCACTGTGCTTGTTGTGGTTTAACCCCAGCCAGCAACTCAGCACCACGCAGCCGTTTCCCCCTCCCCTCCCAGTGGGGTGAGGAGGAGGGAAGGAAAGAAAAAAAAAAAGTAAAACTCGTGGGTTGAGATAAGAACAGTTTAATAACTAAAGTAAAATATAATACTAACAATAGTAATAATGAAATATAATAATAATAGTAATGAAAAGGAATACAACAAAAAAAGGAAGGGGGTGGGGGGAAGGAAAAAAACCAGTGATGCACAATGCAATTGCTCACCACCCGCTGACCAATGCCCAGTTAGTTCCCGAGCCGCGATCCGCGCCTCCCGGCCAACTCCCCCCAGTTTATATACTGGGCATGACGTTCCATGGTATGGCATACCCCTTTGGCTAGTTCAGGTCAGCTGCCCCGGCCGTGCTCCCTCCCAGCTTCTTGCACACCTGCTTGCTGGCAGAGCGTGGGAAACTGAAAAGTCCTTGGCTTAAGATAAGCGCTACTTAGCAACAACTAAAACATCAGTGTGTTATCAACATCATTTTCACACTAAATCCAAAACACAGCACTGTACCAGCTACTAAGAAGAGAGTTAACTCTGTCCCAGCCGAAACCAGGACAGTGCTGGAATTGAATGCAAGATTCTTAACCTGCCTGAGAGACAAACAGTCCTTAAAGCACTATTCTATCTGCAGCAGATTTATTTTGAGTGGGAGGAAATAGTTCTCGTGTTCTGCTTCCCTAAGAAGCAATCACACTGAGGCCCCTAGGATATGTGAGTTCATTCAGCATCATTTAGAGTTTGTAAGTCAACTTTGGATCTGGTGCACCTGGAGGAAAAACAGAATAGAAACGTGAAAAGAAAGAAAATTTTGAACACAGCAGATCTGCAGCAGGGTCGGGACAGTCCCCAGTATCAGTACAGACTGGGTGATGAATGGATTGAGAGCAGCGCTGCAGAGAAGGACTTGGGGATACTGGTGGGTGAATAACTGGATATGAGCCAGCAACGTACACTTGCAGCCCAGAAAGCCAATTATCCGGGGCTGCATCCAAAGAAGCGTGGCCAGCAGGCTGAGGGAGGTGATTCTCCCCCTCTACTCCGCTCTTGTGAGACCCCACCTGGAGCACTGCATCCAGCTCTGGGGTTCCCAGTGCTGGAAGGACATGGACCTGTTAGAGTGGGTCCAGAGGAGGGACACAAAAATGGTCTGAGGGCTGGAACACCTCTGCTATGGAGAAAGGGTGAGAGAGTTGGGGTTGTTCAGCCTGGAGAAGAGAAGGCTCCGGGGACATGTTATTGCGGCCTTCCAATACTTAAAAGGGGCTTATAAGAAAGACGGAGGAAGACTTTTTACCAGGGCCCGTAGTGACAGGGCACGGGGCAATGTTTTTAAACTGAAAGAGGGTAGATTTAGATTGGATATAACGATGAAATTCTTTACTATGAGGGTGGTGTGACACTGGAACAGGTTGCCCAGAGAAGTTGTGGATGCCCCATCCCTGGAAATGTTCAAGGTCGAGTTGGGTGGGGCTTTGAGCATCATTTCAAGCAATCTGATCTAGTGGAAGGTGTCCCTGCCCACGGCAGGGGGGTTGGACTAGATGATCTTTAAAGGTCCCTTCCAACCCAAACCATTCTATGATTCTGTGACCTAAAGTGTGCGGACAGAGGAGCATTATCAGTGAAGTCACCTGTTTAGCTAGTAGAGCATGTTCTCAAACGAAAACTTCTTCTGTGTCTGGTTCTGCTCCAGACATGCTCCTCAATCCTAGCTATTAGCAGCTTGGGAGAAGACCTGCCATAACTGTTTTCAAATTTTATTGACCTCTGTTAGTGTTGAGACATCTTCTCTTGGCATTTTTGCCCAGAAAGCCACTAAAATTTTTAGCAATAGTCTTATTAAAGGGTTTTTCAGGGAAAAAAAGGAGAAATTTCGAACTGCAGAACAGAGTCAGTCATCCTTTCAGTATTTAGTAAGTAAGTACAACTTTGATAGAATTCCTGATAATTGAAATTCAATGTCTTCTTTGGACAGTCACTGCCCCTGACTACAAAAGATCCTCTTTTGCACAGTTTCTGAACAAAGGTGGATGGAACACCTCTCACGAGAGCTTGCTGATCAGAAATCATTTCCCCTTTAGTAAAAGTAGGGGTTACAGAAGAAGTACCAAGCAAAGTGTGTTAAAATATTGCCTGAACTGATAAGAATTTTCTGCTTTATGTTGGGTTTACTGGCTCAGTAAAGTGTGCGAAGTTCAGCATCAAGATCTGGCTTAGCTTTATCTTATTATATGTGTTCCTGAAGCTACAGAAAATAGTTCTAAGTCTATTAATCTTAGAAGTATTTTTTATCTTCTAGGAAAGAATAAACTCAAATGTTTCATTTTAAATTGAAAAGATTCACAAAATGAATAGATCCAATATTATTTTCTAACTGCACAGGTGCTTGTTTCAGCCATGTTTTTGTCCCTGTTGGAGATTGTTTCACTTACTGACTGCATTTGCTGGGTCAGACTGTCATCTGCTATGTGGACATCTACTCTAGCACTTTGTTCTCAGCTGTGACCAACAGCAAATACTTGAGGATAGAGTTTAAGTATGAAGCATTTATAAAATTAACTCCTGATATATTTCCCCACCTTCCAGTAAGCCTCAGTTTAGGAATTTTGGCTTCAAGCCTGCATCCAGGTCATTGTATGAAAGCTACAATGACACTATGATACTATGAGTAGGTATTAATGGCACTATCTTCCCTAAGTTTGTCTAATCCCTTTTAAATATATTATACTAGCAGTTGCTGAGCAATTTTCAGGGCCTGGCTTTTCCTCACAGAATTCACTTGTATCTTTCCTACAGTTTCATATGAAATGCTTTTTGCTTAGTACACATAGTAAATTATCTTCATGAAATAAGCAATGTTTGCATCTAAAATATACCCTAAAGCATGTCATGGCCCATGGGAAACATCTTTCTGTATTTTGGTAATTTATCAAAGTAGCTGCAGTGACATTTGGCTTCATAACTTCAAAATGATAATAATATTGAATTTGAAATGAAAAAGAACTTTGTATGCACAAAGCGAGATCCGGGTACTGCAGGAAGTGCAATGAGCAAGTGATAAAGTGGATTTTTTAAAATTTTTTTCTTTAAAGCTAACACTGAACTGTCTCTGAACTGTCCCCAAGGCACACAAATGGTGACAGGTTCTTTATGAACTCCAGTCCTTAAAAAATCCCATGGAGTTGTGCAAAGCTGGTGAGATCCTACTTGACTGCAATCACTGTGAAAGATGTATTAGGCGACTGATAGAGGCTGATAGGTTAAATTATCAACATTTTAACAATACTAAAAAGAAACCAAATACTTAGACTTTTTTTATTTGCAACCATACATGAAACTGCTGTGCTGTGTTAAGTGGTTGCCAACCTTTACCCTACAGGCACAAAGACTGAAGTATTTGTGTGTGCTCTCAGATTCTGTGGGTCCTCTGGGATGGAATGTGGTGCTGAGTACTAGCATCAGGTGTTTGTCTTAATATCAGACTACACTGAAATCACCATAGATGGAAATTCTACATTGAAGACAGCTATGCCATTGTGCAGGGATTGTGCCTTTGCTTGCTTTCAGCTTTTGAAATCAAGAGCCCTTCCCAGTACTAGGAAAACTGTTGAGAAGCAAAAGAAAATGACGTATCATTAGAGATACTTTTACTTACAGATTAATATTGTTAAGTACTTGTGCTGAGGACATTTGAAGCTTTATTTGGCTACTGTCACGACTGATTCTACAGTTTGCTTAAAGTCTTCCCTGCAGTACTACTCAGCCCAAGAGTTGACCTCATTTTTGCTGATTGCCATTCAGTTTAGAGTAGCAACATGAGAAACGTTGCTTGGATGGTCAATCCTAAGACTTGGATCCTTTCCTCACTGGAGGAGCCAAAGAGAATTGGAACAGAAAAGAAAAAAAATAGTCAATTTGGAAGTAGAATAGGTGATCTTCATGTTGTAAGATGCTATAGACAAGGGTTCCTAGGTTTTTCAGGGGTAGATATTTTGTTTCCATTAGACTTCAGTCCCTATGTTTAATATATGCCTTTTAAAGTGAATATTAAACAAACCAACTGCTTTTAGGAAAAAAAAAAAATCCTTTTACTCACTGTAATGGGAATCTCAGTTCCTTGGTAACAGTGGGAGAATCAAATTCCTTAGACAGAATTTTTGAGAAATGTATTCCTCCTCATGAAGTCAGAGCCTGCATTGCCTCTCAGCTGCCTGACTTGGGCATTTCAAAGGATAATGATGGACAAGGTAATGCATGAAAAGTTCAATGTGCTATATCCTGTGTCCACAGCAACAATTTTCATGTGGACGAGGATGCCTAAAAAACTTGTGAGATCTTGCATGAGCAAATAATATTAATGTAAAAATATTTTAAAACTGCTGTCAGAGTAGTACTTATTTTCATATAGCTGGTCAGTCCAGCTGATAAGTTTGTATGTCTGAACAGCATAGTAAAAACCTGTGAAGATATGTAGTTGGTTGACTTCAGTTCATGTAAAAGACCAAGCGTGGGCATCTATTTCAGATTTTAAATCAGTCTGTTGATTTAAATCTTGCCAGCTCATACTCTTGGCCTTTGAAAACTTCCTGTGTCATCTCACCCAGTGTGCCATTTGTGCACGTTTTGAGTTGCTAGTTCATGTTTTCAGTACTAGTTTATGGGGACACAATTTGCAGCTGAAACTTCAGAGAGTTAAGGACGTTCTACTGGAACAGGAAAAATGAACATTAAATTCAATCTCTAATAAAGTACCCGAGTTCATTTACCACACAGGACCTAAGTGCCTTCAGAACTAGGATGAGGTGAAGTGGCTTACTTTTTACATCTACCGACCCTTAAGCTTTGGTTGTATTAATCATACTCAATTCCTAGCAGTGATTTACATCTGTTTTCATTATGTTTGATAGTAGACATTGTATGTATTAATCTGTCTTTTTTCAGCCTTAAAGCACAGACTTCAGGAATGTCCTTGAACCAGCTCCCTGACACTTTATCAGTTATTTGAAATAGTCACTATGTTGCTCTTTGACCTCCATGCTTTAAGAATGACATTGAGCGAATTTTCATTTATAGAATTTTTACTGGTCTGTTTCAGATTTTGCAAGAACGAGGTTCCAGGATGTGAAGACAGTATTGAACGGTGACAATTTTTTCACTTTTATTCCAAGACGCAGTGAATTGTCACACTGAAGAGGCTCGGCTGCAAAAGAAAAAATCTGATTTAGACAATTTTCTGTTGATCTGGGTTCAACTATTTTTGCCTATAAGCTGGTGTCAACTGGCTGAAAGCATTGCAAGATTACATAATGGGAATAGGTGGTGTGGGAGTGTGTGTTAAGTTTTGGTTGTAGTGCATGGTTGTACTCTCTTGTGGGCTGACTGACGCTGGTCATTGGAAAAGAAATGACCATGCACTCATATTTTCCTCTGAGACATGTAGCACTTAATGTCTGGTGCTGGATGACCCAATGTTTATCAGTTCGGAGACGTTTTCCTACTAATCATTGTAAACATTTAAAGGACAATGTAATTGGTGCTACACACACACACACACACACACACATATTACAGCCCACAAATGCAAATATTTGGGCCTACACTGTTTCAGAATCAGTGGCAGCCCCAGTTGACTCTGTTATACTGCACGTTCCTTATGGCTCTGTGACATACTCTATTATGTAGTAACAGCCTAGGAGATCAACTGAAACTAGCACGTAAAAAGTTACACAACAGACAAAAGGTTTCTCTAAAGGAAGGGTGTATATAGTCTCTGGATTTATAGCATATTTTAATAGCCAAAGGGAAGACTAAACTCAGAGAAAATGGCCTTCATCTGAGTTATTCTTGATGTCCCTTCTGTTAAAACCGTCTCCTCCTGCAAGTTATGCTCCAGTCTTAGCCAGATGTTTGGAAGGGGAATCAAAATTCACTTAAAATGAACAACTGAACATACTGTTTCTTTTGAGATGTTTGTACTCATATGTGTGTTTGTGCTTTTATAAAATGCCTGTAAGCATTGAACTCTGGATTATGGTGGAGATTTTTCAGGAGCTGGAGGTTGTACAGAAATATGGCTGGCTAGTCCTAGATCCCTATCTCTGTGACTGGGATTAAAATCAACCTTGAGTGTGAACACAAGCTCATCCAATTGAAAAACATAATTACTTCAGACATTCAGGATACCTGTAATCAATCTTTCTCTTTCTATACTGTTTCAACTATGCAGTTAAAGAACACTGTTTGAAAACATCTGGTGCGGCTTTATTAGTTTGCCCTTGAGGAAGGCTAATGCACAAGACTGGAGCTTTTTAATACACTATGTTTTGAGCAAAATCTTTAGCACATCTTTAAAACACTTAATGAAATTGACAGTATAAAACTCGCCTTATTGACTTGTGAAAGCAGTGGAAGGGAGTTTCAAAAAGCTACAAGATTCTTTTGAATTCTAAAGACATTACTATTTTCATTCTCAGTAACTTCAGACTTTATGCATATACTCTAGGTAATCCTTTACACAAAAGCCTGATTTTCAAACACCCAGGGTCTACTTTTTTTTTTTTTAAAAAAAAGGACTTACTATACATTGATAAAAGTTTGGCAGAAACAATTTGTAAAAACCGTTTCTACTAAGCAGGTTAAGCAATGGGCTAAATGTTTTGTCCATGCATCTAATGCTTGAAAGGGTTTGTAATGCATTTTGCGACTTGGATGTGGTCTGCACAGGAAGCTGCTGGCCCCTCCACAACAACACATAAAATGTTTGTCTTTTTTTAAGATGTTAAAACTGAATTGAATTTACTAAAAATGTAATTGTGTAGGGGGAAATGTTTATACTTTTATACTTTTTTAGGCACCCATATTTTATCAGCTTAAATTTAGCACCCAAATTTCCCCTAAATAGTAAAAGATTATCATGTGTATCTGAAAATAAGCATAACAGTTGTCTGTGTTAACTGCGTATTAAAACATTTCCTCTGCTGCAGTAGTCACTGTGTTTTTAAACAGTATGACTCCACCGAATTCTCTGAGCTCCATAGCTCATGGAATTGCAGCCAACCATGTTTCTTGTTGTTTTCTTTGTGTGCTCTACAGAGTAATTTGGCATTGGCCTAAGTGGATTTTAATGCCTAAAATACCTGTTTTACAATGATCCTTCTGAATCAGCATTTCTGTTGTTTCTCTTATTTAACCCAAAAAAGACAGAATATTTTATTTCATAAAGTGAAATTTTCAAGAACGACAGCAGCAAAGCATGAGTAACAAACTGAGCAAACTGAACAAATTTAGAATATGTAAAAGAGTGGGTTTTTCTAAGTATGTTTTTTTAACTGGAGTATTTTCAGTTTAAAAACATGCTTTTATGGTGAGATTACCTGCAATCTAGTTTACATTGTATCCCTGTTGTAGCAAATTTTGGGGAAATGAGTGGTTAATCGTTTTGCACTTTGTTTCCAATACCTCACAAAGATGTTAAGAAAGAAAAAAAAAAAAAACAAACCTTTAATAGGCAGGTACTTTGTAAATTATTTTAAATATGCTGTTGTTTGAGACCACCTGAACTAACTACTTTCCTGTTCTTGCTAATGTCATTATTGCTTTAATTTTTGTGAACATGCGAGGCTTTCAGATAGATGGAAGTGCTACCGTATGCCTTTTTCAAGGCATTAAGAATTGATCCCTAAATAAGTTTGGTTTCTTTTTATTTGACTCTTGTAACTTCAAATAAAGTTAGCTACAGTAACAAGGTAATTGCATTAGAGTCCGATCTAATCACCAGGTTTTGCAAACATTGCTTTGTCTGTTAAGATCTCGCAGGATGAGTTGATGTACCGATAGAGTTTAAACTGGAGTCATTGTCTGTTTCTGTTCTGTCATTCGGAGAGTATTTAGCTCAAGAGAACTGCCTATGACTCTGTAAAGCTGGTGGGTTCACTACGGGGCTGTAGTTGGAAAGCTGTACTGCAAAAGCCTGTGATGTGAACTCTGGATTTACACAGCTCCTCTGCTCTTAAATCGAAACAGTATTCCAGGTTAGAATTTAAGATCCTGAGCATGAAGAGATCATAGCAGAAGGAAATAAAGCAGGAAGGGAGAGATACCAAAACATAACAGTTAATCAAGGTGACCTGTCATGAAAATGTAAATTCTATGAAAGATTTAACTTTCTGCCCTTTTGCTATATGAATATTCAGCGAAGTGTTTGGCGTGTTGTCCATGGAACAGGAGGTTACTCCAGCAGATGATCAGTGGATTTTCAGTGAAATTCTTTAAAGGCTTTTACATGACAAACTAATTGCAAAACTTGTTTAAAAACTGAGAAGTTCAAATTTACCATAGCAATTTCTTGCTTTGAGTTAGGAAACGGCATACTGTTGGCCTTAAGTTTTGTCAGAGGCTAATTTTCTGTATTGGAGATGACATTTTTATATTAAATGCTTTTGACTTCTTCAAGCAGCAATTAAATCAGAGTTTATCTGCAATGAACAAATCATTCTGAGGCCTCTAAGATGTGAATGTCTCTTGGTCCGTAATAACTGTCCAAAAGTATAGTCTGACAGCAGACTGACGGCAGCTCCCACAGTAAATGTGAAATAGGGGGGGGTTTAAAATTTTTTTTAATTTTTTTTACAAAAGACAAAAGGTTACCTGGAATTTTCTCCCACTTACTGTGGGATTTCCGTGGATTATGGCTAATTGCAGTTTGTTATCCCACAGTAATTTAATTGTGTGTCAAAGGCCTGATTGTATTTAGAAATGTATATTAATTCTCTACTAAACTTTCAGTCCTCAGAATCATATACTCAGAAAATTTGGAAAATGTACTGTGGTTTTTTTTTCAAACTCAGCTAGGTTTCTTGTAATGATAAAAGTTCCTTTCATCTTTCCTTGTGGCATTAGTAAAAGATATTTCTTAAGAAATTGAGCTCGATGTATCCATCCAACTTTTTTGTCTTCAGATTTTCTTTAGACAATAGCTGTGTAGCTCCATTTCTAGCAGTGTGAATGCACAGTTATGATTGATTAGAAACAAGACTATTTCCTGAAGATACCAAAATTGAATCAATCTCTTCTTTCTCTGAGAGAGTGTTTTTTTCAGGAGAAAAATGAAAACTTCTAGCAGATTAAACAAAAGAAAACTTGATTGCAGGCATGCTTAGGGAACAGGTCTGTTGAGTAGGATGATGGTGTTTTCAGAAAACTGCTTCTCAGAACAGAACACTGTATTCTGCGAATGTCTGTTGAGGTTGTTGAGAGTTGTCAGTCTCTTTTTGAGCAGTAGAGAGCTACCACCAGCAAATTAACACACATTAATTACAAATTACTATTTTTATTAGTATTACAAAAATGAACTTGGAATGCAAAAATGCAATAGTATCTGATTGAATGAAATGACCTAGAAACTGGATTATAATGTTTATTGTCCAGTCATTCAGGTATACTGGAATACATTCCTTGAGAAGTGCTGAGAGAAAAGTGAAGTACTGGGCTTTTCATGGAGATCAAAGTCAACTGAAAGAGAGTCTGGAGATGAAGCCTGGGATTTTGTTCACTTGAGATGTGATAAAATCAGAAAGTGTCATTCTCCTATTTTATTCTCTCTCTCACTACATCAAAAGCTTCTTTCAAGTTTTTCAAATTAACTTCTTCAATCAGCCCTGAAAGGTGGGGCCCTTGAAAGGAGATGAGATTTTGTTATGCTTTTAACAGTACCTGTTAGCTCAGGACGGTAGGATTAAAACTTCCAGTGGTCATTGGAGAAGTGTCTTTTCTAACACAACAATTTTGAAATACATACGCTCTGAGGATGCTGCCTGTTACTTCATTACAGTTTAGACTGCAGTTATCTCCAGCTTTAAGGACAATCTCAGGATCTTACCTGGGTTTGAGTGTAGAATTATTGATTCTTAAAGTAGTATAAATATTCAGTTTAAAAAAAAAAATGTGGAAGGCTCTCTGAACTCAGTGTCATATAACTTTCCTTTCTTTTGGCTCACAACAATCAGGAGCTGTCTTTAAAGGCTTCTTACTGAACTGAGTCTTTAAAGGGCTAAATAGATCTTATTGTTCAGTTTGCCTAAATGAGTGTCAAACAGAAGGAACTCTTTCCATTTTCAGTGCAGAAATGCTAAGGGCTAAAATCCTTTCCAGGGCTAATTGGAAGTTCGAGACACATACAATGTTTAAAAAGCAGCTAGTCTGTTTTTTTTTCAGCTCACAGACTCTAAAATAATTTTTACAAATGGCTGAACCAATTGCAGATGTAAGTGTTCATATATGGCTTGGAATTCCAGTGTCTAGCTTGGTAAGGAGGACATTAGAGAAGACAATACACTTGCCCACCACTTTATTATTGCCTATGCTGAAATCTAACAACTTTTATGAACCGCACTGGCAATAGAGAGACTTCAGGAAGATTCTGCCCCAGGAAATTGTCACTGAATATTTCATTGCGACTTAGCTGTCCTTTACTTTAGCAAGGTCTACCAAGGCATAAACTTCTCAAAAGTTCAGTGAATAGATCCTGCTGCAAACATAGCTTTATGGGCCCATGAAAGAGTTCTCTTTAGGATGTTGTGTGTTAATAACTACTATAATGAGAGAAACTTTTTAGAAAGTTATTTTGCTACTTTGGGGGGGGTGGAAGGGGAGGAGGTTCTGCAACAGTGCGAGAGCACTTGCCTTAGAAAGCTGAGCCTAAATTTTGAGCTGACTTAACACCTGTTGAGATTTCCAGGCCTGGTCATCTGAAATGTAAGAGTTAATGTATTTATGTACATGATTCTTGCTCCTTTTGAAGATTTTCCAAAAGCTTATGCACAACTTGACTCAAACTTAACTTGGCTTATGTGTACTTGCTAGGATGAAGCAAGTGCCAAGGCACTGTAGGAGAAATGTTGCCAACCTGTCTACCTGGAACTGAAAGAAGATCACCAGACTGAAGGAGTACCAAATGGCAACTATTTCCGCCTGCTTCTGTCCTGAGCCTCATCTGAGCCTAGCTTTGAAAAATCT
Source organism: Gymnogyps californianus (assembly GCF_018139145.2). Classification (NCBI taxonomy): domain Eukaryota; kingdom Metazoa; phylum Chordata; class Aves; order Accipitriformes; family Cathartidae; genus Gymnogyps; species Gymnogyps californianus. The sequence continues at coordinate 163,147 of NC_059485.1, read as the reverse complement.
ATTTCCTATGGACTTTCTAGGCCCACCTACCCAATTCAACAGATGGGGTTTTTTTCCCTTTTCCCCCAAATCACTGATCTCAAAATTAGTTGTGCATCAGCTGTTTGTGTTAATATCCAAGTGCCCATACTTGCAACATGTTATTTCCTGGATAGTGGATTAGCAATAACACTTTATTTTGTGCCAATTCATTATCTCTGAAGTGTTCTTACTGCAGCAAAGTTTGAGTTTTGATCTGGTCTTAATGTTTTTGCATTAGCCAAAACTCTTAGCACAGACATAGACAAGAAACTGAATCCATGGAATTTCCCTGGATAAAAATCTGGTAGGGCTTCCCAAATCATTTGAAGATGGTTACAGTTAACCATAATTTTTAAAACAAACATACAATTAAAATGTGTGTGGGTATTTTTTTAACCTCCTTTTCATAACACTAGCATATTGTAAACTGCATGAAATAAACCTGGTTTTTCCCTTTTAAAGTCTGATGTCTTAAATCTTTCTTTTCTAAGCCCATTAATGTTGACATTAACAGTGTAATATCACTGATATTCCTAGTTTAGCTCTTCAGATATAAGATGGAGTTGCATTTTTGTGCAGTGATTCAGAACGGTAATACTTTTTCCTTTGTAAAGGAGACACATCCTTTGCTGCTGCCCCAAAGACTCTGTCACAAAAAAGTCATGTTTCTTCAGATATATATCCACTGGGAAATGAAGGTATTTTCCTTTGTGTTTACTATGACTGTTGCTGATCATTATAGTAGGAAATAACATTTAGAGTTTATTTGGAGCTAGCTTTCCTTTCAAGAGGAAGTTGCACTTCACAAAGATGAAAATGACCCTGCAAATTCGTCTTTCAGTGTGCTGAAGTCTTGCCTGGCAGTCATAAACACATGGTCCATATTTATGTGATGTTCTCCGAGACTGCGATCTGCACAATTTCATGAGAGAAATCCTGTGAGCGGTGTGGTAACGGTTTCCCCTAAAACCCACTGCTTTTGGTAATGTCACTGGAGTCACTGGGAAAGGTATACAGGGCAGTACATGTTTGTCCTGGTTCTACTGTGGGCATTTGCTACTGGCAAAAGATTTCTTGGCCAGAGCGATCTTTAGTCTGATTTGGCACAGCCGCTGTTGCACTTTAACAGCCCTGCTGAAAGTCTCTATTCCAAATTAGTGCAAAGACACCACCAGGCATTCCAAATATATTTTCACCAAGTAACATGCTACTGAGATGGCAGCCAGTAACTGCTTAGTGAATCAGCCTGCAACTGGTGTTTTCATTAACATCTTTGAAACTCTCCTCTTTCCCCAAGTCATTTGTGGCTGTCGGGATGTTTTCTGTACACACAGCTGCTAACTGTCCTCCATCTCTTCTCCAGCACTTACTAGTTAAAAGGAACAAAGAAATTAAGGCAGATGCTGCCATAGGTATCCGTGCATTAGGAAAAGAGAAAGCTGGGCAGGAGTGAGGGCCCACAGGAAGGCAGGTATCCCATTTTACATCCTTGCGATACGTAATTGGCTAAAGCACAAATGTGAACAGGAACTGTTGATTCCAAGAGAACATAATTACTGTTAAATAACTCATTTATGGAGAGAAGCTAAATGAGGACTTGATGAGGATAGGGCAAGTGGTCCAAGGACGTGGTTTGTTTATATGAAGGTGCAATCATTATTTTGCATTCTTAAACATATCTGTGATACGTCACTTTTCATATTTCTCACTGCAATAGGAAGATGTTGAAACTGCCCATCTGCATGGGAGGAATTCAAGCCTAAGGCCAGTCTTCACCAGTGGAGGTGAATCCAAAGACTGAAAAGTCAATTTCAACTCTTTGTCTACACCTGGTAGATGTGCGATTCCAAGCACAAACTCAGACCCATCCTGGAACGAGAGGTTTCTTTGATGATGTATAGCTGTTGCAAATAGGTCTGTGGAAGCTTTGGAAGCAGTTCGTCCTTCTCCACCTCTGCTGGCAATGAGGTCTCTTAAAAACATTAGCTAGTTGACACACTTTTGAGATTAAAACAAAGATCTTGCTATGTCAGGCAATACCCGTGGCTTTGACAGCTCAATGGTTTTCTTGAGACCAGCCTAGAGAGATAAAAACCAGAAAGAATACTCGCCTTCTCCATCCTTTCTGTAGGAGTCAAAACCAAAATAAATTTAAACAGGAATATGAATTGTTCAGGGGGAAAAAAAGCCTGAAAAGAGCTGTAACAGACCACTCAGCTCGTCCCCTTGGCTAAAAGCAGGAGCAGCTACAATTAAAACCCGTGTTGTCTAACTTACCTTTAAAGCCCCAAGTGATGAAGACTCCATACCCATGCTCTCCCCATTAGGCAGCCTAGTGTTGCAGTATCTTTGCCAGCAGAAGGATTTTTTTAATACCTCACCTCCATTTTTCTTACTGTAGTTTAAACTGATGACATCTTGCCCCCTCCGTTATGGACACGAATCGTAGATTATTGCCTTACCCTGTGCAACAGCCTTTCATTTTCTTAAAGACAGTTTAAACTCCATATTGTGTACATCATGTTTGAAGTGATACAAAAAGCAAAAAGACTAACAAAATTTTAAGTGGGACTTTTCAAAGCCAAATAGAACAAAGTATAAACAAAAACGTCCGGCAATGCCTAGATTCATTCTGCCAGCTTTAGGTGCCAGTTGTAACTGAGTCCCAGTTGCCTGGGGTTATGAAGAAACAGAATTCCTCCAGTAGGCGTTCTCCTGTGCCAAGATGAATCGCTGTTGCAGGTGCCTGCTCACTAGGTGGGATGTTGGGCTACAAGGTTCCTAACTTCAGCACGTATTTTGATTAGGGCCAATTCAAATCTAAGTGATTATTTATTGAAATAGTTAATTCTAAAGTTCCCAAGAAGAGAAACCATTTTGAACTTTAATACTACATAGAACATAGTTCAAGAAACATTAACAAACACAAACCAGTGCAAGGCATGGCTAAGCGGAGGTTTCAGGACTGAAATTTCTCATGTTTCATTAAAATTAGAAAAATAAGTCAAAGATGAGAACAGAATGTGATTCATACCCTATATGCCACTAAAAATGCATTCTTGGAAACCAAAAACAAACAAAACACAAAACCCCACAAAAAAACCCAATGGGAAACAAAAACCACAGAGCACGAAGCATGCTGCCTCTTAAAAATTAGGTAAAACAAAAGCAGGTTTGGGCCAAGCACACAACTAAAGACTGCACCAGAGGAAGTCACAGTCGGTCTCTGCGCTTCCCAGCGCCCCGCGGACTCGGGGACCGCCCCAGGCCGGCGGTCAGGAGGGAAGCTTATGGCACGGCCGGCAGCAGCAGTCCTCCGCTGCGGCTCCTCAACCAGCCCCGAGCTTCCTGCCGCCCCGCCGCGGCGAGGAACCGGGCGACGGCGACTGCGGCCGCACCGGCGGGCAGGCCCCTCCGGCGGCGGGACGCGGGACGCGGGACGCGGCCCGCTCCGCTGCCGCAGGCGCAGCCGCGGCAGGCCCCGCCCTCGCTTGGCCCCACCCCCCCCGCTCCCTCTGACAGGCTCGCCCGCCTGCCCATCATCTGCGAAAGCCCCGCCAGGGGCAGAGCCCCCATCCTCCAATCAGAGGCCCGGCTGGGGACAGTGGGTGGGGTTCGGCCAGGCTCGAGCGCGTCCCGGGGCAGGCGCGGCCCGCGAGACCCGCGCTAGCGCCCTGCGAGGGAGCGGACGTGTTCAGGGCGCGGGTGACTCTCTCAGCGCCCGAGGTAAAAATGCACGCGGTTTCTCGACGGGGGCTGGCGGGAGCCGAGGGGCACGAGGACGTGATCGGGCTCGGGAGAGCCCTGCTGGGGCGCCTGCCTGCGCTGCGCGCTCAGGCATTGTTCTGGTCGCCTCTGGGTCCTGTCTCGCGAGGATGCGTAAAGCGTGGCGGACGGATCGCGCTCGGGGTCATACCGCGCCGGCGCGGCGGCACGGACGGGTCGGGCCGAGGGACAGACGGCGCTGCCGCGCTGCGCACCGAGGAAAGAGGGAGGGAAACTCCGGACCAGAGACAAAGGGGGGGAGCCGAGCCGGGAACATCCGGGTCACTCGCTGCCGCTTCAATCCGGGACACGCGCGGGTGCTGCGGCCGATCACGGTGAGGCCTGGCCGGGCGAGGGCCCTGGGACGGCGGGGCCTGGCGCGGCGCGCAGGCGGCCCCGGGCCTTGGGAGAGGCGGGGGGGGGTGGGGGGGGCCTGGGCTGGCGCTCGCCGCCTGGGGCGCGAAGGGACGGGCAGCGGCGGGGCGTGCGGGCCTGGGGGCTCCTGCCGCGGCCGCGCGGCTGGGCCCGCCGGCGCATCGCCGCCCGCCTGAGGCGGGCTCCGCGCCTCCCGCGGCCCGCCCCCGCAGGTCTCGGTCGCCGCGGGCCGAGTTCGCCGGGGAGGTCTGGGTCGCACCGGGCCTGCGCGAAGCGGTCCCCGCCCCGACGAGGACTTGCCCAGGAGCCAGCGGGCGGGCGCCGGGGAGCCCTGTGCAGGCCTCGGGCGCTGGCCCCGGCCCCTTCGCGGGGCCCGAGAGACCAGCGGCCTTCGGCGGAGGCAGGCGGTGCTCGGCCCTGTCGCGGCTGCCCCGGGCGAAGTTACTTGGCCGGTCGGGCACCGAGACCTATTGCCGCGCGGCTCCTTTTGTTGTTTTCCTTGCGACGGTGGTAGCCGTTCGGCTAGTACCGCCTCTGCTACCTTTTTCATGCTGCAGGCGGGAGGAGGCTTTCTGTTCCAGTCCAGAGTTAGCGTGCTTTGATTAAACCTCAGCCCTTGCCTTTCTCCACCTTTCTGAATAGCGAAGTTGGTATAGTTTTGGGGCAAACTACTCCAACTGATAACTTCTTCCTGTGTCGGTATTTAACCTGCAAAGTGAAGATGTGAGGCTCGCAACTTAACGATTTTTTTTTTTTCTTGCTGTTTGGAATTAATAAGAGCTATTGAAAGTTCTTGAGACTTGAAGAGCATGTTGTTGATGTATTTAGAGACTTGTCATGGGTCAGAATTGTGGGTGTGATTGCTGTTCCTGTGGCACGGGAACGCTTCTTTGCAAGACTTGCTTTTTGTGTTTGGAAGTAGGTTCCCTTCTCCCTGCCATCAGAGGGTATAGATGGGTAAGGTGATCTGTAATGGAACACAAAGTTTGTGCCTATGATGAGTGCATTGGTTTTGTTCTGTCCTTTTTTCCAAAGTAGGTAGTAGTAGCAGCAGCAGAGGCAAGCTACTGAGTAAATTTGGAAGTTTCTGTTGATTTTCTAACGAGTTGATAGCAGTAAAAGGGATGTTGCTACCTCTTAATGCCAGGGTGTGTTTGGGAGGATTAAAACAAAATGTGAAGACTGGTCTCTTAGGCTTGTGTGGCCCCTGCAAGGCAGGGTTGATATACTTCCTCCGGTGCAAAAGTTTCTGTTCTTTCCAGTGATGTAGTGCATAAATGTGTTGGGACTTCAGTTCTGTTCATTAGCAGTAGATTTCTCAGGTGAAGAAAACAAAGCAGATGTGATATTTAAAAAAAAAAAATCAGAACCCTAAGAACTGGGGGTTTTGGGGTGTTTTGTTTGTTTGTGTGGTTTTGGTGGTGTCTCTGGTGTTTGTGGTTTGTTTGGGTGGGTTTTTTTTTTTTATTTTAACTCTTTCAGGCTAATAGAGATATCTTGCATTTGTGAGGTATTTCAAAAGCTTACAAGAGCTAAACTTAACGTACAGATATTTGGGCAAACTACTATTCCAAAGGCAGGAGAGGAAAAAAAACCCAACCAAACAAACCATGCACATAAATTATTGAAGAAGATAAAAGTAGCAGTGAGAATATCATATCTGCAGGCTTAATACCCACTTAGTACCTCACTCCTTCCTGCTACTCCATAATTTCTGAGACCAAAATATATACTGAGATGATCAATCTCTGTTCTATCTCAAGCTCCAGCAGAACTAAAGTTAAATCCTTTACTGAAGAGCTGCTAGAGAGTATATATTGGCAGTTTGTTACTAGATTGATTTGCTTTTGAGGGGATGCCTACCTAATGGGATCTTAATTTTTGAAGTCGGCTTTCAGATTCCTTTGTCTCTAATCTCTACTTGGTAGTAGTTTGTGATGAGGTTTTAGATGCTTGTCTGCCCTTGTCAGGGTAACTGAAGCCTGTGGAGACCATATACATGAAGCCTGTGGTGTCTCATCTACACTGGAATTTTGGATGTAGTCTATCAGTGCTTAACTAAGTCAAATGCCTCAAGATTTGAAAAGGTATTTATAGAACATAAGAAAATCTTTAATTTACTAGGGCACAGTATAGTGCATAACCAGTTGCAAAAGCAAGCAGGATACAGAGCCTGAAAACTTGGTTTTTTTCCCTGTTGAAAAGTTACTTGATTGGCGATGTTCTGTAGGACATACGTTGTTTATATGCCCTCTGAGAAGTTGACATTTCCCTTGAGGTGCATGTAATTAATTGGCTGTTAGCCACAGGAAATATAATTCATGTATTTGAAAGCATCCTGTAATATGTTTCTTGGCAGAAAAGGTAGCTGAGTTACTAAACTATCTAAGAATGTTTGAATGGTTTATAAGCAGAAATAATTTTCTCAAATTATTACGGGAAAGTTAGTATTATTACAGTGGACCACCAGGTACTAACAGCACAACTGGAATTCTCCCGTATATTCAGTAGTTCATTTACATCTGTTGCAAGGGCATGGGCTCACAAAATATTTAAAATTACTCCCTGTATAATTTGGTTAAGGGAGAGTCTTTTTGTTCTGATGGTATTTTTTCAGTGGCTCCACATCTCCTGCGTGTGAACAGACTAAAATCTGAAGTGGTACGTACAGTGTGTGTTGACTAAGTCCTGCAAATCTTCTGAGATAACCAAGATACAGATGCTTGTGTTGGGAGTACTACAGGAATATTGGACTGAATACAGGATTTTTTTGTGTGCATGTTTACTGAGTGTTAATGGTCCCTTTTAGAAAGCTTTATCTGACATGAATTTAATTGCTAGTTTGAAGTTGAAATTATGGATTATGGTCATCCATGCAAAACTGACTTTGAAAAAAAAGTTAGAAGGAGGGATTTGAAATACTAACTGTCCTAGGAACTGCATAAAACTCTTAATCTGGTGCTTTTAAAGACTTTTAGTTAAGCTGTCTGCACTGCTAAGCCACTTCTGATGTGTAAATACTTAAATTGGAAGCGTGCTGTCTTCTAACCCTTTAAAGGTATAGCAGGTGAACATATCTACATATCTTACACGGAATAGGTCAGTGCCTGGTAAATCTTTTCAGCATGAACATCATGCTAAAGGGCATAGCATGAATGTGTGAGATTTTTAAAACAAGCATCTTTGTGAGCTACAATTCATATGGTTGTAGTAGTAGAAGACTGCAATATTGTTACAAGTAATCTACATATTAATAGAATGCAAATTTTGCATAATTCTTAACCAGTGTTTAAATGTTTGTTTTAATAGAGTGGTAACACTCCTTTCATGAATTCTATGAGCTTGTTTAGTGGAAGAATTCTACTCTCCTGGCTGTCATAAAGGCTTGTTAGCTACCTGTGGAGTTGAGAACAAATTGGCCTGACTTCTCTAGCTGCCCAGTTATCAGCTCTTAAAATGGGTAGAAGTGCAGTAGGGAGGAGGATTAAAAACCTTCATTGGAGTTTGTTTTGACCACGTGGCTAATGAAACCCTGAGTTTAGATACAGTTTGACAATGAAAAATAAACTCTGGCTTTGACTACTGTTCTGGGTGAATGGAGAATCCTCCTCTGAATTTGAAAGCACCACTCTGTTGCAACCATCGTGTCTAGAACTGTTCTTGCGTCATATGCAGTAGTGACCTGTGCTATATGTATTTCTTCTGCAGTCTCAGTCACCATGCTTGGCTGTTACTAAGGCAGTGAAGGTGCAGAAAGATCATTCAGTTTATATTGGAATTGAAAACCTGCTTTGTTGAGTGAGTGGGCCACTGGCTCTTCCTTAGCTCAGTTCTGTATTTTGTCTGTTCCTGCTGCTGTCTAGAAGTTGTATAGTGGCATCACTGCAAAACTGAGGTGATTTTGTTAAGTTCTGTGCCCGTGTTGCTTTTGTGTAGAATACTGGCTTTCAATGGGAATTTGCAGTCTAAAAAAACCATTTCTTATTCCTGTTTGCCAGAAACAGGAGCAGTACAGGTGTTTGCCTACAGAAGAAAGCCATACCTTTTGTGGTGTAGTAAGGAGATAGATATGTGTTTATCAGTCGCACAAGTAGGAAGTCTGAGCACTTTTCCCATTACTAATAGTGTTTCTGTTGTCAAGCTACTGTCAAAGTCATTTCTAAGATGTGGTTCAAACATAAAACACAAGGTGGGGATAGTATTTTGTAGGTCAGGTCCAGTAACTAAGAGGTTCTTGACATGGGGAAACTTGATGTTATTCCTGATGTTAGCTTCAGCAGGGTGTGCAAAAATGTGTGTCTTGGCTATAGTAGTGAAAATCAGAGGCCAAAATATTTCCTGAGTGAGCAGTGCTTATAAACAAATAATCTAATGTGTTGTTTACGCTATAAGTAAGTTTACACTAAAAGCAATTATTTTTGTTTTAGAGGGACTCTGAATATGTCTGGCATAGCTCTTAGCAGACTTGCACAGGAGAGAAAAGCCTGGAGAAAAGATCATCCATTTGTAAGTATGAGAACTGTCAAATTTCTGACTGCAGTTATTTCGGTGTTCTGATGATGATTTTTTTTTTTTCCCCTTTACCATGATGTGATTTTTTTTTTTTAATTAAATTTTTAAATAAAAAAGCTGCTTAAAACTATGTAGTGCAAAAAGAAATAACTGTGTAAAGTATGTCATGAAGTATTCTAAGTACATCTTCTGAAATCCTCACCCTTTGGCTTTTTGCCTTAATTCAGGGATTTGTAGCAGTACCTACAAAAAATCCAGATGGCACAATGAATCTAATGAACTGGGAGTGTGCTATTCCAGGAAAGAAAGGGGTAAGACTTACTGTTGTCCTAACATCTCACGGTGAAAAGTAACATAAACCTGCTCATACATTACACTGACATCTGAGAGTATAACTTACATGTAGTTTAATAGAAATGCTTGGATCCTGCTGCTATTTCAGAATCCAGGTGGAGTGGGCTAAGAATGATATTGGACAAAATACACCATGAGCCTGTTCAGCTGTTGGCACTGACTACCTTAAGAGTAAAAGTTTTCAGAGGAGTGTGTAAGAATCCTGCATTGAGCAAACTTGAGATTGTCCTTGCTTCATGACAGGGTTTATTGTGACTTCTGTTCTTACTAAATGCTGGTTTAAGCCCTAAAGCTTGAAAATTAATACTACCACAATGTTGCCTCTGCTGGTTAACTGCCAGTACCTTTTTTCTCCACAAAATAGTGAGACCCTTCAGTCCTAGAGAAGTGCTGTAGCACTGTTTTTAACTTCGTGGATTTCATGGAAAATAATTCTGCGTTATCAATGTGGAATCTCAATGCCTTCCATTTCATAGAATTTTCTGGTTTTGTATTAGGGAAAGAAGAATAGAACTCTCTAACATTGTTTCTTTTTATCTGATTTCACTTGTGCTTCTGTGTCCCTTTCCTTAAAATAACAAGGAAAAGGAAAAAGTTTGTAGAGACCAGAATTGTTTATTTTTCTTTATTTGGTTCTAGGGGATAGGACAAATGCAAACTTTCAAGTGGAAATAATCATTAATGCATGAAACGTCTTTGATTTTGTACGCTGCCATTATAACATCTCATTCTGAGCAGAATCTTGTTTCTATTTTTCAAGATGTTACCTAGCATGTAGAGATTATTCTTGAATTCATTGGATGCAGTTGTTTTCTTCTGAGATAATACTATTAATTACTTGGTGGTTTTCATTCTCTTGGGTCTTTAGTGTTTTGCATTGGATGTGGGACTTCTTTTGTTGCTTGGCCTGTTCTACTGCCTCTTGTCAACTTGCTTAAGTCCCCTTAAGATCTTGTTTCTTAGATTCTCAGAAGACAAAGTGTGTAGGCAAAACCTGCAGATTCTGTACCACTGCCTCACTTTAATGCTGAACATGGCATTGCTGTTATGGTTATAACTTAGCTCAGTACTTTGGTAGTTGTCTGCACAGCTCAAGTTGGTTCTTAAAGAAGCACCTAAAAATAATTTAACAGTGTAAGGAAAAACTCATCTCCTAGTCTTCTGCCAAAACAAGATTATCCCTCATAATAGCCAGTTATGTACCTTACCAAGATGTCACCTTTAAATACTTGACGTAAAATCTTCATGCTGTACGAAATCTTCATGCTACTGCTTTAAAGTTTTGTAAACCACCAAAACCCAAGACCTTTAAAGCTACCTTCTCCTAGAAAACACATCACACCAGGAAAAGATCAGTTATGCTCGTGTGATTCCTGGTAGAGATTTATTTAAAAAATCAGGGTTTTTACTCGAGTAAAAATGCTGTCTCTTTAACAAGAAGCAGCATGCCTTGCTCATCTCTACCAGACCAATCAGTTGCTCTCTGTTGCCTTTATGTTTGGAGGCATGCTGTACTGCAGCTGCTTCCCTTGAGACAGATGAGTAATTGAAACCACCAAAATGCTTTCTTGTCAGCCAGATCAAAAATTGAAGGAAAGTGATGTTAGTCCTGGGCTGGATATCTCCATTCACTTTTTTGACAGCAAATCACTTGTTAACTACCTAAATTTGACTCGAAGAACATCTGCAACCTGTCCAGTAACGCAATACGATCTTGATGATACTGCTGTCATACTATTATCTTAGTAAGGCTTTTGAGTGTCTGCTATCTTTCATCCATAAGGTATGTTGCTCTATCAGAAAGACAGTAAAAACTTTTCGTTGACTGTTCTGGTGTTCTACTTGAAGAAATTATTAAAAGCTATTTGTCTTCCCCTATGAATGAAAGCAAACAAAATAGGAGAAGTTTATTCTATCAAAAGGCTCCTCTCTTCTAAAAACAGACAAGTTTGTCTCTGAGCAGGTATGGAGAATAGATATTTCTAGTTGTTGACAACTGACTACATCTGTTCAGAACAAGTTCTTTAAATACACTATAGCAAATGTAATCAAACTCATTTGCTTTTTAAAACATGGTTATCTTAATATTCCGTAGCACATTTTTTTCCTAGTCTAGCTTGAGACTTTGCACAATAAATACCAATGACAATGGAGTGCTTTTTCTTTTTTGGGGTGAGGGGTTTTTTGTGGGTTTTGTTTTTTTTTTCATTTTTTCTTTTTCCTTCTGCTAAAAATCACATAATTCAGGTAGGAAAGAATTAGGGATTTCCTCCTAAGGTGGTCTTCAAACATACCTGTCTGTCCCTGGGGATAAGATTTGATCATTTATGCTGATAAGATGTGAGACCATCTTTACTCCCGTTTGTTTTAAAGAATGAACCCAACACTTTCATTGCAGTGTTTCCATAGCAAGGGCAAGTTACAGAGAAGTGGTCTGAATTTTACATATATAATAAACTTTTCTGTATTTCTACACTTCTTACCTGAAATCAGTTTGTCAGAAGATGGGCTTTTTTCCTTATTTCTAAGTAAGATGACAAGGAAGTATATATTTGAGACAGGGTTTTTGTCCTTTGCTAGATGTTTTTCCATGTTTATATGACCCTTTTGAGTAGTGCTGTCTTATTTGGTCTGCTCCTATAGCATAGGAGCTGCTCTTGTCAATGCTCTTCCCAGTTTCTGATGGGGATAAAAAGCTTCTTAGAATTTCTGTTACACAAAAAGATGGAATCTGTGAGACGATGTGCTACCAAGTGCAGACAGGGTTAGTTTAGACTAGTGAACCTCATATTAACTGTAGCAGTACTACAGTACTGTTGAAATTTTTTTGTTCACTTGTGGTTTTCTTAGCCACATTCTCATGAGGCAAAATAGAAGCAATTTACATCCATGTACTTAAGGGGTGTATCCATATCCTATCTTCTCAGACTTATTTTAAGTGGGGTATAATGGCCCCTTCCTCATTGTGTGTGTATCATGTAAAACTTTAGAAATATTCTGTTCTTCTGTGTGCTATGAAAATTTTACTTGTATATGGAATTATTGGCGATGATCGCAACTATTGATGACTCGGCAACACTGACTAGCTGTAATGAAGTGGAAAAGCAGGGTTTTCTTTCAACTCCTTATATAGGTAGGACAACTTGTCTCAGTCTAGACAGCACGCTACAGTGTTAGGACAGCTATTTTCTACTGTGTAGCAGAAGGATGTCTTGTGCTTTGCCTGAGAAACTGTATTCTTGATCAGCTTTTTTCCACAAGTTTGACTTTTCCTTGCTGTAATCTAAACTCTACCTTAACTTTTTATAGACACCATGGGAAGGAGGCTTATTTAAACTACGGATGCTTTTCAAGGATGACTACCCTTCTTCGCCCCCAAAATGTAAGTAAAATGACCAAAAACCACAGGTTTATTAGAAGAATGTTAAGCTAGTCCATGAGGTTCTATGAATGGTTATTACTTACAGATTTTTTTTTTTTAAAGGAAAGTTGCTTTTTTCTTTTTTTCCCCACCCACCACTTTGCGTTTAGAAAGTTGTGATGAAATGAGTTAAGTGCTCAATATAAGAAAATTGGGAGGGGAGGGGGATTGCTGTATGGGTTTCCTCAAAATTTGACAAAAGCACCACTTGAAGTGTTCACTACTTGATCAGCGCTCTTTGGAAACTAATAGGCATGGTTAGACCAAATCCCTTTGTGTGTTCTTACTGTTAGGTTGGTCTTATAAGCGAAGAATTCGGAAGGCAAGAACTTAAAAAAAGTAATTAAAAAAAAAAAAGTTCCATCAACTTTAACCTTTTCATCAACCTGCTCTAAAACATGGATCTATTCTTTTTCTGATACTATGTACAACAGATATCTTCAGATACCTGGTTTCCTTGTTAAGTTTTTGAATTTTCCTTATCCCATCTCAAACTTACCTACTTCAGAAACCTGAAAGTATCTATTGCCTTGCCTAGTTTCTTGGTTCTTCAATTGGCTACCATCTCTAATCAGTGACAGGGATTAGAAATGGCTCTTTTGACAGCGGTTCATTTCTCATTCCATTTTAGTGTTTCAGCTGTATTGGTTATCTTGGCTACTCCTTGTGTTTTTTACCACCTAAATACATGTGACACAACAGGAAACATGTCTTTTAACTAGAAAATATTTAACCTGAATATCTTGAGAAATACCAGCTAGCACATCCTGCAAGTGTTAAATGAACTGTCATGCCTTAAAATAAGACGTATATGTGACTGGTAAGACTTCTTACCAATGCAGCTTCTGAGTTCCTACTGAACTTCATTGAGCAGCTCATAAGCAAGACTTACTTGTGATGTCAGATGGATTAGAAAACTGCACTAACATGTAGATATTTCATATATTGCTAAACAAGTGTTCATTACATTACTCAAGATGGTGGCTGTTGCATTTAAGTCTTGTAAAGATTAAAGAACTGCCAGAATGTAGATTGAGTGGCAGAAGGAGAGCTGCACAAACCTACTCCTTCAGTCAGTCTTGCAACTTAAACTTGCTTCCTCTTGTTCAGTGCATCTGGATTATACATAAAGTGAAACTGAAAAAAATGCTAGAAACTTGATCTTCTTTGTATGGAACTTTCAGTATTTTAAAGTGAGGAGAGAAGAGATGAGTGAAGCACAGTATCTTTCCTTTATATAGTAGTATGTGAGGCTGTAAAGACAGGATTGGTTTAAAAAGGTCTTTATGACAAAGTTACTACAAACTATTTTGTCAGTTTCCATTCCTAAACCAAAAGATTACTGGTCAGAATGACAGTGTTACATTACCTGGATTGATACCACAAATGTGATGGAGTTCCTGCTTTAGGTGCAGGCTGAGCCAAGAAGAAAACCAGTATTAATAGCGCCAGAAATCTGTGCGGGGGTTTGGTTTTTGGGGGGCGGGGCGGGGGGGGGGGGGGGGATAGTGGTGGGCGTGCCTTTGGCCAGTGTGGTTTTTTTTCCACTGATCTAAACCAACTCTCTGATCTTAGTCTTAGCACTACATGCAAGTAATTCTCTTTTCTTCATCAGGTAAATTTGAACCACCATTATTCCACCCAAACGTGTATCCTTCAGGCACAGTGTGTCTCTCCATCTTAGAGGAGGATAAGGACTGGAGGCCAGCAATCACAATTAAACAGGTCATTAATTGTACTTAGACATATTCTTAGCCCTTTTATTTCCTTTGCTTGCTTATCTGATGTGAATATAAGATGTTCACAGTTGGTTTCTAAGGGTTTTTTAATTGAATGTCTCTTAATAATATCCATGCCTGTTCTATTCCTTCTTCCACAGATCTTGTTAGGAATACAAGAACTTCTAAATGAACCAAATATTCAAGACCCAGCTCAAGCAGAGGCTTACACAATTTACTGGTAAGTGTCTTTGCGTATCAGCTTGAAAGCTGTGGTATTGCCTACAGCTGTCTGTTACTTATAGTATTACATGCAAATGTTTTTAGGAATGATCGGGGAATTTTCTTACCTTCATGGCTGTATCCTGTGGAGATGCCTAGCTTGTGCTGAACTTGAACAAAACAGTAACTTCATGGTTAATAGGATAGCGGAGCTTTTAATAGCATCGCACAGCAATAAAGTGTGAAGACTCCTTCAGTTAGACCGTGACTCTCATCCTGGTTCTAGCCCAACATAGAATCCTTTCCCCTAAAGGCTAACTGAGTAGTAGTGATGAGGCATAATGATTTCATGAGACCAGTGATAGAGGAGACTGAATTAGGTGACAAGTCCCATTCATCAGTATAGGAGTAACTTCTGTCCAGTAGTGGGTGTACCTAGAAGCACTTGTGCCTGAACGATAGAAGAGAGCTTCTGTGATTGCTGTAGGAAATATGCAGCATTTTTTAAAAACTAGGCCTTCCAAAAGAATAGGTTAAAAAGTACAGAAAGCTACAAGCTTTAGCAGAATGAAGTTTGCATTGGTTAGGAAAGGTGATCATTTGTGAGCTGAAAAGTACTCTTTTTTTTTTTTAGGCTTAATCTTAAAATTTTCCCACCATTAAAAATGGATGGCTGATTTATAATCTTTAGGGGAGCAAAACACTTTAAACAAATGCTTTTGGCACTGACAACTATTGAAATAACGACCAAGATGAAAATGTGGAGTTACTGTTCTGGACAGAAGAACAAGTCTCCAGGAGAGTGCCAAGTTTGAAAAATGGCGTTTTATGAGACTTCACATGCAAGCTATGTCAAAAATGTCTGTTATAGGATCCTAGTGAAAAGGAAACACAGGGATGGGTAGTGCATCTTGGATTTAATTTAAGGCTTCACTCAATGTTATTTTTTAAGTATCTACTGAAGACTTGGTGGGACTGAGTGCATATGGAGGACAGTTAGGTGGCCACAGTTGTAGGCAGCACCTTTGGGAGCCAGTAATGATGAGGCAGGCCTCCCCACTGTTTTGTTGGGTTTGGGGTTTTTTTGGTTGGTTGTTTTTTTTTTTTTTTTTTTTTTTTTTTTTAAAGCCACTCTGAGGGAATATGGGGCAGGGATAATATACTTGTATAAATAGTCTGTGTGTTTTATTTATCACTTCCCACACGCATGTATGTACAAACATAGTCTTTGCAAGTCTTGTTTCTCCTTTATTGTAAGTGCTTTAGAAAAAAAAGATCTATTGAGAATAAACTATTACACGTTTTTTGTTACTTCACATATATATAGTCTGCCATTTATGCTCGTCATGTCTTTTGGACATGCATAGTACTTCAGATGGGTTACTATATTTCTGCAGTCTGAGAGTATCTCTCTTGCTACGTAATGAGTAACTGATAGAAGCTCCACAGAGCAGGATTGTGTATGCGGCTGTAATTTGGCATAGTTGATAAATACTAGGGAAGATGCAGTGTTGTTTAAATAGATGTCTTTTAGTCAAGTTGTTAAACTTCAAGAATAAACTTTGTATCCAAAATACTTGAACAAGAATACTTGTTCTCATTCTCAGGATTGCTTTGGTACCGTCGCTCTGTAACTTTAGCACTCCTCATGTGCTAACCTACTTCCTCCTTTCTGCTGTAGGCATGCAGAGTCTACTACGGCAGGCATTCTTTGGTGTGGATTCTGAGGGTGTGAGACTTAACAGCTAGGTTGTGGTCTCATGTGACAATGCAATATAACTTAAAGAAAAATTTTAGAATAAAATTTGTAAATTTGTTTATGAGAAGAAATAGGGTAATTTTCAGTCTGTTTGCTGGTAATTGTTCATTGGATGTGACCAAAATTGGCTTCATTTCTTCTTCCCCTCAAACTGTCAACTTCTGAGGATATAATTTGCTGCCTCTTTTTTTTTTTTTTTTTACTGCAGCAAGCCTTCATAGCTGAAAGTAAGTTAAGTTTACTGCAAAGCTGTCTGCAAAATCTAGTCACTGTAAACTACCTTTGGCACAAGAGTAATGGTAACAAATTTTTGTTTAGCTCTTGACTGACACTTCTGACAGCTAATACAAAATATGGTGCTGAATGTAAATGGATGCTTTACTAAGCTACTACCATCCCTTGTTGGCCCAAGAATAGAAAACAAGGAACTTGCCCTTTTATGTGTTGAGTCTGAGGCTTAATGACTGGTCATAGTTCCCTGAAGTAGTACTTGCTTGTTTAATCAATCTGTAGCAAGTATGCTAGACTTAGTGAACTATAGTGTTTTTTCAAAATATTGAGCTAGCTTTTTTTTCAACTGAAGGTTAGGATAAACCTAATGGTGTGAGTCAGGGTCTGCAGAGATAAAGGCTGAAACTACCATACCGTTATCGTTTTCCCGTTTCTTAAAGAGCGCTTCCGCTCTTCCCCCCAAAGCAGTAAAGATGATACTTTAAAATCATATGAAGTCCACCGTTAGTGAACTGCTCTCATCAACCACTTTGTGCTGTTAGGATACTGGAATTTATTGTTAATGACCTCAGGTCTTAACATGGGGAGTGGAAAACTTACGTTCAGATGAGTAAGAATGCTTGCATGTAAGGTACAACTGGCCTTGAGAAGGAGCAGGCACAAACCTGTTTATAGATGCTGGTATGGTATGAAGTCAGACGGTACAATGGTTTGACAACAGATGAAGTTTGGGAAGTAACTAGTTAAACAATACCTTACTTCCCTCCAAAGGAAATTATCAGAGTAATGGTCCAGAAAAGCCTTTAATATATTGTAGTGTTCAGTGAATTCCTATCTAATGGTTTTGCCTTCAGCAATGACTTAGTTTCATATTGAAGAGAAATAGAACAACAATAGCTCTATAATATGGCCTCTGATTTCTCAAGCTGTAATTACTCTTTCTCTCTCTTCTATTCAGCCAAAACAGAGTGGAATATGAAAAGAGGGTTCGAGCACAAGCCAAGAAGTTTGCACCATCATAAGCATCTGTCATGCAGCATCTTAAAAAGGAAGGGACTGGCTGGGCAAGAACTTGTTTACAAAACTTTTGCAAAATCTAATGTTGCTATGTACAATTAATATCACCTTAGGGGAGGGGGTTGTATGTGTGCCATTTTCCATATTTGCCACTTGTATACAGTTCTAAATTTGCTGAATTGCCCCCAGTTTTTTCATACAGGGTCTCTTCCTTCAGTCTTTTGTATTTTTGATTGTTATGTAAAACTTGCTTTTATTTTAATATTGATGTCAGTATTTCAACTGCTGTAAAATTATAAACTTTTATACTTCTATAAATTCACTAGTATCTCTAGTTACTTTGCTATCTGATGCAGGCATGCTTTAAAATGTTAGAACTATATTTAGCCTCTAGCTGGCTGTATGAAAAAAAAAATCATGCCCTCCACCCCCTTCCCTCCCTGAATTTGTTTTTCTATCTTTCAGAAACTAGGTTGTTATTGCTTACGAGCCTCTGAGATCCAAAGTCAGCCAGCATCCTTATTCTGCATCACTTCCTTTGTGTTTATATGGCGTTCTGTCTGTGTTGCTGTTTAGAGTAAATAAACTGTTTATATAAAGGGCTTTGTTTCTTTTATCTTCATTAAAATGATTAAAAGACTGCCATTTAAATGGCTCCGAACACAATTCAGTGCAAGTCCTGTTTTTAAGGCCTGTGATGCTGCACTTACCTTTTGTTTAGATGTTGCCTTCATTTCTTTTCCCTGCCCACCCCCAACATGAACGTGGCCCTTCTTTGGGCCCTGAGTGGTAACTGCAGCTATTCAACTTTGATCAGTTCCTGAAACAGCTTACAGAATTCTGACTAGCTAGAGACCAATTGCTTACTGTGCATAAAGGGATCAACATACTGGTGTGACCGTAACACAAGCATTAGACTGATATGAACAATAGAAGCTGTCCAAGGAATGCAAGGGGACCTACAGCAACTGGGGATTTTAAATGGTACTTGTTTATCAGAAATACTTCTGTGCCTTCTTCCATATGTCAATGTATATAGCTTTTAGGAAAAGGACGTGCTCTATGCAATTACAGTTTCCTTCTGTAAAGGAAATCAGTTAAATTATGTAAGTTATTTTCATGTATGTCAAGCTGATATGCCCTCTATTAAACTTTCACTGCTTTTTTTAATTGTATTTTAGTCAAAATCATTCTGCAAAACAAATGAAGTGTGAAAAGCTTTGTTCCACCTGAGCTGTAGCTTCTTCAATGCTTGTTATTAAAAAATGGCTACTGCTAGAGACTTAAGTTATTCTAAGTGTGATACAGCTCTGTTCTCAGATCTGTTCTGCTTGTCTGCATTTGATTACGATAGCTTTATAACATAAAAGCATTCCCTCAAATTAGAATAGCTAACACCCTCACGTTATTCTCAGTCCTTTAAAAATTGTTTGTGTAGGATTGCTTCCTTGTCACTATCTAGAAATCCTTGTTACAACAGCTGATTTGGGAAAGACTTCATATGCTTGGGGTAGGAAAGTGAGTAATTGAGGAACTGAGTTAAAGATTCCCTGTCAAATTCATTTACTTGGGCTTCTTTTTTTCTTTTTAAAGGGAAATGGAATATTTGTACCACTAAAACTGCTGCTGTGACTCCCCAGTTCTAGCTCCAGTAGGGCTAGCATTTAATCTCTCCAGTAGAAGAGGGTTAAGAGGTGAAAATCTTGCTGTGACTTGAAGAACTTGTATACATGAAGGTAACACTATGAATTGTCCTCAGTATCTCCACTTCTACTGAAGGGTTGCTGAAGTTTAGGTTTAAGTAAGTTCCACTTGGGTGCTGGAAACTCAAAAGAGCATTCTATTTAAATGTACAGAAAACAGCTGCCAACAGCTGCACTTTCGCTATACAAACTGGCAGGCATGTGGAAAAGTGAACTAAGATACTAGCGCTGATGAGAGTCTCTGACTCTTATCTTGAAGGGCCAGACTGTGTATTTCTGACTTGGTAGAGTGCCGCTTCAAGTAATGAGAATGCAGGCAGATAGCATTGCTGAACCTGTTACCTGAAATTTTATGGTACAGTTCTGAATATAAAGTGCCAAAACATTTTTATGTTGCTCAGGAGTGTCTATCAGAGTAAATTAAAAAAAAAAAAAAAAAGCATGTAAAGTTACTGAAAAGACATATGGAGATGTTAAAACAATTCCAGGAAGCATTTTTTTTCCTTTTAAGCTTAGGTAGTCAGTTTACCCTGAACTAGATGAAGTAGTTGAAATACATATGGCAGGTTCAAGTCTGCAGAAAGTCAGAGGCTCCTATGTGGTAGGTACTCTGAACAGGGCAATAACTTAGTCATGTTTTCCAGTTGTAATATAGCCCAGAAGTTAGAAGGGTTTACTTAATGTACTATTAGGTAAAAATAATCCCTATAAACCACTTTCCAGACACATTGATTAGAATACAGTTTTTTTTAACTTGTAACTAAGCTTCAGCCTCTTTACATAACAATTAGCATTCCATAAACAATTATCTGAAAATTAAATAACCTAAAGCCTTTATGTGCATAAATGGACCTATAAACCCACATCTAGTCTGAGGTTCGCCTAAAGGAAGGCATTTGCTAAGCACCGAGTTACAGGTGAACAAGCCACACTGTTAACTATTCACAAGCAAATTTCTTTATACAAGATGTTACAACTCTTTGGGATTGTTGGGGTTTTTGTTGGTTTTGGGTTTGTGTGGGTTTTTTTTTTTTACTTTTGAAATAGTTGATTTATTGGCTGTTGTTGCAGCAACTTTACAGTACCATGATCTTCTGGACTGCTCTCATCACTGCTTTCAGTAGCATCATCTGGAGTGCTCACGCTGTCCTCCTCAGATTCTTCATTACTTTGTGCTAGTCTGGAAACATTTTTCAGGATTATAAAAGCAAAACAACTTATAATAAGAAAAACAGTATTTAAATTAAATTTCATTACCCTGGGGAATTGATTGGTCTGTTGGGATTAGAAAATTCTTTTCCTGAGTCAACATCAAATGGATCTGGAAAAAGAAGGAAAAAACACACACACTGATGATGAGGGCATATTTTAATGGTCTGCCTTAATTCTGATTTTAAGAGAAGATTATTGGCAGGGAGGGGAAGGCATAGGAAGTCTGGTTCAGCTTTCTGATAAGTTTACCATAGTCGTTTGGTCAGACACCAGGGGAGGTGAGAAACAACTGCCAGGTCCTGCCCCCCCCCCCCCAGTCTTTCCACTCTTTTCCATGCCCTTCGTCCCCGCCCCCCCAGGGGTTCAGTAGCTCTTTAGGGGTAGTCAGACTGTACACATAGGTTTCTAAGGCTTTTGGTAAGAAAACATGGATGTTCTCAGAATGGTTTAGTTCATGTCTACTGAGACGTGAAGTATAGCTGTCCAGGTTTAGCTCTTGCTGAGTAAGGGCAGGGCTCGATTTACTTTGGCTTACACAGCTGGGGAGAACTGTTACCTCAGAAAAGTCAAACAAGGCACGACAGCTTTGGTACTACAGTCCATCCAGAAAATACATAGGATTGCGGGTGGAAGTACACTTTATTTGGCATAGTAGTGTTGCCCTTAAGAACTTTCTTCAGCTTAATGTAACAGTAGTTAGGCTTCCACCAAACAACAGGATGATTTAATTCAGCCTAGCACATCGTGGCAAAGAGATCACTGGTCAGAGAAACTAAAGGCTGTCTACCAACTCCTTACAGCACGATCCCCTGGCCTATTTTTATGGGACTTAACCACTGTGAAAGGAAGACATTAATTAGGAGCATCTCTCTTCATGTGTTCTTGATCATTTGATTTGGCTTTTTTTGTGCTGTCTTGAATGAGACCAAGCACTCACCTGTTAATATAGCCTGAAATACTGGGATACCAGTAAGTTACTGGAAGAATTTGGGAATAAACTACTGTACTTATTATAAGCTATTTTCATTGTCTTTATAGGTCTGATTTTAGACATCTTGATTAGGGGCTATATAAACATGTCCATTAAAGGTCTTTCTTAGGTTTATGTATAACTAACTTGCTGTCAGACTGTATGCCTATATTTCTCTTATAGTCCTCCTGAATTACTAGTCTTTTTACTCATACTCTGCTTTTAACATCTGTAAATAAAATGAGGAAGCATCATATTTTCTTTTTAGTCCTTAGTTCTCCAATATCCTTAATTTAATCAGGGTAGCTGCTCCACAGTTCAGCTGTGAATACACTACTATATGCATTAAATTGCTTTAGTTGTTTTCATCTTTTTGAGTTGAAAAAAATAGGCAAACCTGCTTATAAGAAGAATGCACGGTATAAAGACAGAACAACATATCTTAACAAAGCTCTTCTACCTTGCCAATATTTTCATGAGATTAAAGGAAAAGATTGTAAGGAAATTAGGTAGGAAAAGGGGTGTGTGGTGTGTCTGCGTTTTTTCTTACCTATTTCTTCATCTTTTGTTTCTTGGACACTGGCTAAGAAGTCCTTTTCAACTCTCAGCACTTCTTCCTGGCAATGACAGGCTGCATATTTTTCCAAGAGACTTTTGTTCAAGTCAATAAATGCCTTACCCCATTTAAATTTCCTTAGAAGAATGGTGGCTAGGTCTGGGAATCCTAAAACAGAAAATAAATGATCAGTTTTCTTTTTCAGTGTGAGATTTCACTCAGCTTACAGGTTCCTAAGTTCAGTACGTACCTACGTATCACTACAATAGTGAGATGTTTGCCAGCATTTTTTCAGTGTTCAGGGATTCAGACTTTTAAAAACATTAAAAATCTTTTCAAATTTCAGTTTAACTTGAAATATCTAACTGAATCCAAGAAAAGTTCATAGTCTTTTCGTGAGTGTTATATAAAAATATTTTGTACAGGTAATGAATGATTCAAGCTCTAGCTCCCACAGCCCTTCAGTAAGACAGCAGTTGTACATACAATATTTTCAGACGGTAAGATTTGTCTGCAGTATAGTGGAGCATGTCTCTTTAACTGTCAAGAAAGTTCTGTGATGAGTTTGCAAAACATCGCAAGAGGGGGCAATTTCTTTTGCTCTTAACCAGAACCCACCCTATTAAGACAGCTCTTACCTCTCATTAAGACAAAGGTGCCTAAGGATTCACGCTCTGTCTTCTCTGGCTTTTTTTAACAGTTTTTCTAACATTAAGTGCCATCTTGACAAAACCAGGATCATCAGTTTATGTGTCCTGTTCAGTAGCTGACATGAACACCCCACAGATACCTCGATGCTACCAGATACAAGTACTTGGAAGAAAGCTAGACAATCTGATGCCAAACTCAACAACGTGATGACCAGCGGGACAGCATTACAGTTTATTCTATCGCAGATCATCTCTTCTCATTTATTAAGGATGTAAGAATTGCTGGTAACGTATTTCACATCAGACACATTACAGCCTACCAACAATGCAAAAAGCTGCAGCAAAAGCTTCCACGCAGGACAGCTTGCATGGCCGACCATAGTTGACAGGATTCGCAGCCACCAAGTAGGGCAGCAGCCGGAGATGACTTCCTCTCATTCTCTTAAAGGGAGTTTCTTCTAATTTGGCCCATGAGCAATCTATGACTGCAATTCCACTCTGAGCAATGACATGCCTGAAAAAAGAAACGTCACTGTATTTGAAAAATTGTTATCATTGAATTGATAAAATAAGTTAAGGTGAGAATTAGAATTGCCACTTTATATTGGCAACAAATTTGCATACAACCCCCCCTTTTGTCAATCAAAAAGTATACGTTTTACAATGGTCTAAAATACAGATGCAATGAGAAAGAATAGTAACATGCTTTTCCTTTGAACATGCATGTGACAAAAAAGGTTTATCCATACGTTTCAAACTGAAAGTGAAAAAATCTAGGTTTAAAAATGTGACAGAAGAGTGTGGTTAACAGTAATGTTCACATTCTTAGAAGTATACCAAAGTTCAGATTTAGGTTCTCTGCTAGCTTCTAAAGACTAATCCTTTCTCTGAGTAGATACATCTTTATAAAAATTCTGCAGGAACATTTGAAGAAAATTCTCCACGTTTCCCCCAAGTAAGTTTTCTAGTTAATGCACTGTGTTGCCTAGCCGAAGGACTTGAATACAGAATCATAAAAGACACAGTAGCTATAGGCCCGTGATTCTGAACAAATTAACCTACAAACCACATACTTTGATTTCTCATCGGGACCTACAGATGCTTTTTTCACCTGATACGAGCTGTGCAAAAACGTTAACCTGATTTAATCAAATGGCTCTATTTCTCATGTTCATGCATCGATGTAATGTAACAACAAGGTCAGACGTACTCTGTAGCACAGTTTTGGCCATGAATCAGCGGTTAAAATGTTCTCCCTAATATACCATCACTACAGCATTTGAACCAAGTGCTCTTCCTCACAGCCGGCGCCTCCGCGGGCTTTGCAAAGAGGCAGCGAGATCACCTGGGTGCGGGCCCCACCGGGGGCTTACCTGTCAGCCGGAGAGACATAATCGGTAGCCAGCGGACTGAGGACGAGGCCTGGGAATCTCTGGCGGAGGCGCAGGGTTCGGAGCAGCCCTTTTCGGGCCAGTTTCCTCCCGGTGCATTTCTTGGGATCGCAGTGTCCGAGCTCCCACATGGCAAGAGGGCACGGGAACTTCGCCTCCGGGGCTCCTCCCTCCGCGGCCCCCTCGCCCTCCAGGCAAGCTGAAAACAGCAGGCGCGCATCAGTGCCCAGCGGCCGCCCGGCAGGCCCCCGGGCAGGCCCCCGCGGTCCCGCCCGGCCCCCGGGCAGGCCCCCGCCGCCCCGCCCGGCCCGGAGCCCGCGGCACCGCTCCCGCACCTCTCAGCGCCGCCTCCGCTTCCGCCGCGAAGGTGTCGAGGCTGCGAGCGCCGCGCCGGCCGCCCCTCCGCGGGGCAGCGCGCCGGCCGCGCTCCGTGGCGCCGCGCTCCATGGCCCCGCGCTCCATGGCCCCGCGCCGGGGCGGAGCGGCCGCCCCGTGGCGCCGCGTCCTTCCGTTTCCAGCGGAAGAGGCGATGGCGGCCGCCCGGCTGCTGCTGGCGGCGCTGGGCGCGGCGCTGGGTGAGCGCGGGGGGCGAGCGGGGGCGTCGGTGGGTCGGTCCGTCGGTCCGCCCGCCCGCCGCGGCCAACTGCTCTCTGCTCGGCAGGTCTCTTCGCCTCGGCGGGGAAGATGAAGGTTGTGGAGGAGCCGAACACGTTCGGGTACGTGGCCGCCCGCTCGCCGCGCCCCGCGACCCCCCGCCCCGGGCTCGGGTTTCCCCGCCGCTCCGGCCGCTCCGGCCCGGTCCTTCCTCCGGGGAAGGGCGGGCCCGGCCGGGCCGGGGCGCCTCTGCCGACTGCGCGGGCGGGGCCGCGGCTCCCCGCGCGTCGTGCGTGGCCGTCGGTGTTGGGACGCTCAGGTAGGGGAGGACGTAACCACAGCCAGGTGCGTAGCTCAGTCTGAAACGTTTAACTTTCCTTCTTTTGAAAGGTTGAATAACCCATTCTTGCCTCAGACAAATAGGCTGCAGCCAAAGACGTCCCCGTCTGCAATATCAGGTATATGCAAGCGTTGCCTTTTTTGTACGGTTTTCATCGTTTAGTGACAGTCATTTGCAAAATAGTCTACCTTGACTTTATGCAGACAAAGACTAATTTTATTTGTCATTTTATGAGCATCATGGAAAATACACATGGGCAAATATATTTAATTGTGCTTCTGAAGGGCTAAAACCTACATTAACCTCTTTGGTGTTCCATGTCCCAGTGCTGTTTGGACTACTTTTGTCACAGTGCTATCCATATGTGTTACTCTGTGTTTTTTGAGCCAGTCACAGATCCTTCTGATCCTTACTAAAAACTTTTTTCTTCTTGAAACAATCGCCGACATCCTTGAGATTGTCATATAAAAGTCATCCCATCATCTGATAGTACTTAACACTCAATAATCGTTTTAAAAAAAGTCCTAAGAGTAGTCTTCGAACAAGTCTCAGAGGCTCAGTTTCACACACAAAGCCTGGGTGCTGCAACATAAATCCACCACTTTAGCAAAACAAACAGGAATCTAAAAAATTCTAGACCATATATGGAGGAGAGTAGATAAAATAAACACTGAATGCAAACAGTCAGCAAAAGGAAATAACCCTTGTCTCTCTGCTAACCTTAGGCACAGACTTAAACCTTTTTCAGATTCAGTAAAGGCATTTTGGTATGGCGACATTGAACGTGATTATGCTTAACGTCTTCTGTCATGTTTTAGAAACCCAAATCAATGTATAAATTCTGCATGTACTACACGTGAAAAGTGAAATAGTTAGAAATGGGATTAGTAGTGGTTAGAATGCTGAATGGAAAGATGCCAAAAATAGCAGGAAAAAAATTAAAAGGACAGTATGCTGGAAATCCTTCTTTCCTGGATGTGGGAACTTATGTGTAGCCAAAAATTGGGAGTGTCTATGGAACTGGAATCTAGGGCATGGAACCCTGTCTTGCACAGTCATTTCTTTAGCATGGAAACCTTACTCGTTCATTTCTTTTACAAGACAGTTGGGGTAATCGTTCCTGTAATTTCTCTTTTAGAGCATCTGCCCAGGAAGTGGAGGCATGAGTTTAATGCATTCCTCAGGGACACTCAAATTTGCTTTTCTTCCTCTGTGGGGAGAGCATCCTAATCACTAAGGCACAGATTGCATGTGGTAGAGGGGCAAACCCTTTGGCCAAGCCTATGATAATCTGTAGAATGAAATGCAAGATCACAGTGTCAGAAAAATCACACGGGAAAGATAACCTGCCTGTATCCCAGTGGTTAGGGTGTTCCGGAGGGCATGATTCTGGTGGTCTGATCTTTGTTTCTAGGATTGCTTGTCTAGATCTTTGGAAAAAGTACATAGGCAATCCTGGCAGTGGGGAATTAGAAACCAGGATGGGGCTTTGTGAACTCTTTTCTTCTGCTTTCCTCACAAATATTTAAGCATTCCATGCAAAATTACTGTAAACAAGGGACACTGAAATACCCCTGTAGCACATAGTTCAGAACTTCTGGCCCTTTTTTGAATGACAAGTTACCTGTCTTGGATTCCTTTGACAGCAGGGCTGGAACGGTCAGTTCTACAGGAGGAGAATTGTAACTGCTGACCTGACAGTAAAAAGTTTATCTTGTTGAATACTAACTGGATCAGACCGTGAAGGCAAACTGTGAAAAGGAAGATCTAGTTCGAGAATCTCAGTGAAACTTAAATATGCAGCACTGTCGACGTTCTGAGCAAATGGGCTTTACTAGTATAAACTTGAGGAGTTTGGATGACTTTGGGGACAAGCAGGTGCCAAGCAAGGCTTCTGGTGATTTCAGTGTTAGATTTTGGCAAGATCTGCACTGATGATTCCTTTTATGGATCTGGCCTCCAAATATTTGTTTGTATACAGGTTTCTTATTTCTGTCATAGAAAGAGGCTTATCTATTTCACTGAGTATTGAAGATGAAAAATGTTAAAGATCATGGTGCAAACCAATATAGCACTAGTGAGAACTTACAGTAATCCATATGGAAGATACAAATTTCCTTAGGTACAGCAGAAGACTAAATTTGTCACGTACTCCTTGCAGTTTTGTCACCGCAGTAACTTGCTTAAATTTAACCAAAACGTTATTCTTCCTTGATGTCATTTTGTGGTGTTTTTAGGCCCTGCACATCTCTTTAGGCTTGCTGGCAAGTGTTTCAGTTTTGTGGAATCCACGTGAGTAATGGATTTGGATATTTGATTCTATATATTTATTAGGAACGAACTAGTTTTTTATTTCAGTCTGAAACATTTCTTATTTTCTTTTTCTTTTTTTTTTCTTTTTTTTTTTTCTTTTAAGGTACAAGTATGAGTTTTGTCCTTTCCATAATGTCACTCAGCATGAGCAGACTTTTCGATGGAATGCCTATAGTGGGATTTTAGGGTGAGGCTTTTAGACCTTTAAGTTTTACTTATGTTGTTAGCAGACCATTTTGTAGATTGTCAAAAAGGAGGCAGTTTTAAAATTAAGATTCTTTTATTGGTCAGCTTAGGTCATTGTAGTTCCCAAGGCGTTACGCGTAAAAATACCCCGTCTTGAAAAAATTCAGATTTCTTTGGTTGATAAATATTAACCTGTTTTAGCTGGAGGGTGATTAATGACCAGTGCCAACTGCAGGTGTGATATGTTCATGTGAGAAATTCAATAATGTATAACTACAGCTTACATTAACAAAGATTTCGTGTCTGTTAAGTATTTTCATTTTGAGCTGAATATAACCTTACAAAATGAAATGAGTGCTTTATGCCTAGTGGTTGTGTTAAACATATTTAATAAAAGGTAATAAAAGACTCAATGTAGACCCAAAAAAGTATCCCAAAGTATTCAAAGACCCCGGAGTATCCAAATCATAAGACCTAAAATAAATTTAATTATAAACCAGAGCACTGCTTTAAAGTTACTGCCTTTCTAAATATTTTGTATATAGATGTCTCTTTTTTTTCCTATGTGCACAATAATTAGTGAGCCAATATGAGAGGAAAAGGGTACATCAAGATGCTGAGAGTATCTTTGGCTTTAGGACTAGCAGAAGTAGAGACTAGTTATTGTAGTTGCTCTCACAGTTGGACAGGGTACTTAGCATCATGGAATTTGTTGTGGGATTGACCTATAAGCTGTATTTTATTGGATTTAAACACAGATTTGTAAGTGCAAATGGTTGGCAAACTGAAAGCTGATCGAAAACTGTGCTCTGAAACTAATGTTGATGTACCCTATATAGCAGCCTGGATATCAAACTACACTGTTTATAAGGCCTTGGCTGTAAGAAATGGAAATACTAAGACAACAAAAATGAAGTATATAGTTAAATTGAACATGGTGAAAGGGTATTCCCGTTTCTCTTCCTGAGTGTTCACCTTTTTCTTTCCAGTAACTTAAAATAAAATGATGTCCTGTTTTTTCAGAATCTGGCATGAATGGGAAATTGACAACAACACATTTGTTGGAATGTGGATGAGGGAAGGAGACTCATGTGAAACTAAGAGCAGACAGACAAAGGTATAATAACCTAGACTGTGCTCATTGAGACAGCATGACTCTCTACACACACTCGTGACACTCTACAGACTGAAACGTTCCTACCGTGAAGAAGTCATCATTTAAGATGTGGTAGAAAACATAAAGATGAAGGAGCTAGGTGAATGGATGGAGGAGGGAAGCTAAAATCAGGATAAAATTTTGAAGAAGTTTACTTATGTATTCTCATTGGTTACTTTTAACTCTTTTTTTTCCTTGATAGAGTGGAATATTCTGGTATTATCACTACTGTAGAAACATACATTGCTTTGTAATTTGCGTCAGGAAAAATAAAGAAAAAGAGCTATTTGTTGAATTCAAGATGCCAGCCTATTGTGCTAAGAACATCCAGGAAAAAGGAGGGAAAAGAATTAGGCAGTTAACAACAGCATGCTGAGAAGCTTAGTGAGGTGTTAAAACAAGAGTAGAGGGCATGCAAGGAGAATTAAGGAAGGAATTAAATATATGGGAGTGGCAGAGGAACCAACTCAAGAGAAGCAGATTCTGGTGTGAGTACATGTTAAAGAAAAAGTAAAAACTCTTATTTTGCGGAGTGGTTAAAATGTTCCTTTTCACATACAAACAGTCTCTGTGCCAAGTAACTATTCAACTAGAAGGGTAAGGAAGGGTCTCTGAGACTTGCCCAATGTGTGGCACGATTTGCACACGTCCTTTATCCTTTTATTCATTGATGTTTTTCCACCTCCCATTTCAGTGTGTTAGACAGTTTTACAAATATAATGAATTAAACCTCACATTCCCTGGTGACGTAGATCGCTATCGTGAAGAAGAGTTAAAGATGCTGTATAGTTCACAACAGGCTGCTTTTCGTGTAGAAAATGCTTAGCTATTACAATGATGGGTGACAATACAGTACTTAAGAGAGTGGGATATATAGTTGGAATAATAACTGATGTGAAGATGGGATAAAGGACAAAATATCTTGGCCAAGGTGAAAATATTTTGTACTGTAATGGAGGTGCCTTGTTAACATACTTATCTCCCATAGGGGCTGCAGAAAGAATTACTATTCTTGTATGACCTTTGATACTGTGATTCAAATCTTTCACTGGCATTTAGTTTTGAACAGACAGAAAATACTGGTGCTGCAAGTTTAAAAATGACAACAAATTTCTACAGGCTAGATGTGTATTGTTCTCTTTATTTAGCACATTGGTCAGAACTAAAATTTGTTAAGCGAATTATGCTTGCGTCAGATGAGGTTATAAAGGGTGTCCTATTCACCCTCCTTTTTACTCTCATTCTTGCTGGAAACACAGTGCTTGGGAGTCCAAGGAACAATGATAGGTGGGGGATCATTTCCCATGAGAGGAAGCAATTTTCACATTTGATAAAATAATTTGAAGGTGTGCTTGCTATGATTCTTTTTCTGTGGGTGACAGCACTGGAAGCTTTGACATGACAGTGTGTACAGAAATGCATCTGCTAGCATTGGAAGACAGCAAATGGATCATCAATGCTGGTTCTGTTTTATGTGGAGGTGTTTTGCTCATCTTTGTTTTTACTGATGTTTAGGTTCATCTTGTTTGTGGAAAGAGCAATAAGTTGGCTTATGTGTCTGAGCCGAGCACTTGTGTTTACTCTCTGACATTTGAGACTCCTCTCGTGTGCCATCCTCACTCTCTTTTAGGTAAGATTTAGAAAATCATTTGTGTGTGTAGCAGCTGGCATATTACGCCAACCTCAGAGTGTAAGTTTTTAGGTTGAGTTTGTAACTTGATATAAATGAGTATTAAATGTAACGTATAATGTGTATTTTAAATCCCAATCATTATAACACATAGGTATTTCTCAAATAAATTGTCGTTGCTAGTATAGACCCAGTGAGTGATTTTTTTGCTTTTTGCTTGGGCTAGTCGTAGGAATCAGCCCTGTAGTATCTGCCCATTTACTTACATTACAAAAAGGGAGAGCTCAGTTAGAATTACATTCAACAAAGAAACATCAGGCCTTCTAGCTGGAAATAAGAGAAGAATTTTTGGTCGGTGGCATTCTCCAGAAACTTAAAATGTGTGAAGCGGAATTTAAGTTTAACCCCAACTCTTGAAATCAGTAGAGACTATGTACTGTATAGAAACAATGAGTTCTTAAAACAAAACGCTTGCATGATACTAGAGGAGCATTAAACTAATGCAGACCAGTGCTGTTGGTTTTTACATGGTCTGACTTCCATTTTTCAGTTTATCCAACTCTGACTGAAGCACTACAAAGGAAGTGGGATGAAGCAGAGCAGCTTCTGTATGACGAACTAATAACTGACCAGGTTTGTTGATTTCTTCCAACTCTATCTGGTAAACGATTACTGTCAAATAGCCAAACCTGGCTTCTGCAGTTTCTTCTTTTGGAACGGATGCGTATATTCTGCAGTTGGCAAACAGTAATTTTTGTGCTCTGTAACTGCTATATCAACCGGTAATTGTCATGTTTTCTACAGTGAAGCTTGAGGAATTGGAATGGCCAGTGCAAATTACAAGCAGAGATGAGAGTCAGGTGGATTGATCTATTGTCTTTTGGAAACTTTCTTTTTTAGGGATACAAAAAAATACTGAAAGAGATTTTTGAGGAAGCAGGACTTCTAAAAGCAACAGAAGAAAAGGAAGTTGAGAAACAGAGTAAGAAAATAAGTCTGGAATTTGAAACAGTGGAGAAGTGCAGTAAGGTATAGAGCGTAATATTTACAATGTAGAATTAAATTGCCACCTTTTTACTGTATGACAGTGTGACAGCCTTATGTAAATACTCTTTGGGTTCAGCTGAAATCTGTTCATGGAATTATCTTTTCTGATTTCAATATGTAACAGTCTGCACACAGAATGATTTGGTATCTTTATTCTAGCTCTTAAGTCAAAAACAAACCAGCCCAACTGAATGCCCAGTAAGAAGATGAGGAGGTATGTAGGAATTAGTGTAGGCGCTTGGGTTATGAACACCTTGTAAGTACTCTTTCTAGGGAATATCAGTCTGGAAATAGGAAGGAATTACTAGTGAAAATAAATGTGTAACCAGCCTTGGGCATGTTGACATTTCCCTCTGTGGGTAATTACCCAGACTTGTGTCAGAATGCGTTGGCTGTTACACAAGCAAAAGGCAGAATGATCTATGCTGTGTCCATTTCTGAATGGCTTTCATGTGTGTGAACAGTCCTTCTGCAACATAATTGAAATGGGGAAAATGGAGGTAGACGGTGTGCTCACCCTGAAGAGTCCAAGCTGAACATCAAAAAAAGAGCATGGAAGGGAGTTAATTCATTATAATGCACAGAAGCAGCTGCTGTTGTCATTTTATTTGAAAATGTAGCAAAGAAAACACCACGTAGTAATTCCTGAATATAACGAAATAGACTGTGGTTAAGCTGAATATACTTACATAAAGATCACCATTTTGATGTGGTACTGTTAAGAGCTGGAATATTCACCTCCCCCCCGCCAGTAGTTACCAATACAGTATTTAATAGTTTGTACTTCTTTTTCTGACTTCATTATAGCTTAATTGACGTAAAGTTGGCTGTTTTGGCAACCACAGAATCTTAAATAGTTAATCTTTTGCTCTTTCGTGATTCGTGTAAAAACCAAAACACAATAAAAAATTGAGGCTTCTTCGAGATTTCAGATATGTGGTTTGAGTCTCAAAAGTACTAAGCAATCCCTGGCTCCATAAGTTAACAGAAACTGCTGAAAGCGAGACCATGAAGTTACTAGGTCAAGAGTTGAGGAGGTGACAAATTTCCAGACTGTAGCATTATGATATAAAATAAGTTTGCTACAGGACCAGCCTTATTTTATTAATGCAATTTTGTGCTATGATAAAATGCTATTTAGAGGATAGATCCAAAATAGTTGCAGAAAGCATCCTAATTTTTCCTCTCAGGCTTGGAAAAAGCTGGCTTATGTTTTGGCAACATAGAAATATATCTTTATAAAATTTGCACCTTGTTCTTGGAATAAGCAGTTTAAGATCTTTTAAGTCAAAAGCTGTAACAGCTGTGCACAGACCCATTACTTTTTATAAACTCCCATTTTATGTATGCATTTGGAGAGTAGGTGAGCCATTTTAAATGTATTTTCTTTCTTAGGAATACAAGCAACTTTCTAAAGAAATAAAAAAACTTAAAGATTTATTAAGTCAGCACGGTATTGCATACAAAGGAAATTTTGGTGAGTTTTTTAGTATCATTCTTTTTCATTATTGTCTATTCAGAATGTGAATACCCCAATGTTGTTTTCAGTTACAGCAAGGATTAAATAATCTGTCATATATGGAGGTAAAATTCAGTAGACAAAGTTTTTAATAAGCACTTAGGTCTTGATTCTTGTGCAAGAGGACTTATTTTGCCCCCCCAAATCTGTTGATGACTTGAAATTTTAGGTTTATAGAAAAATTTTGACTGCTGTTTAATTGAAGTTTGTCTCCAGTACTGAAGGTGCCAAAGGAAATCGGTGTTACAGCATTCGTAGCACATAAGCATCTTTTAAGTAACTCCACTTTCTGTGTAGTCAGCCACAAGGCCTGACTTCTTCAAGAACACTTGAAATGTTCTCTGTACCTGTTTGAATTGTTTTTATCCTTTCTTAGTCACCTTTTTTCCGTCTCTCTGATTTCTGTTAGTTAAGTACCACATCACATGCACTTCTTAGAAGGAAAGACTGTTTGGTGCTGGCTATGAAGAAGCAAGGCTTATCTGGATTAATTCCAGACAAGTTGTTTTTTGGTTTTGTTGTTGTTGGGGTTTTTTTGTGCCCCCCGCCCTTCCTTCCAGTCCATCGTGCCCATTATTACATGAACTATTCGTCCAAGGAGGATTTAATTTCCCTGAATATATATTTACACCTTTTATGTTCAGAATTGGCACCTCAAGAAAACCATGAACCTTTGAGCTAATTAAATTAGCTTAAAATTAGCGACATACTTAATTTTTTCTTTTTGTTTTTGAGAAACTTTCTTCTGTTTTTTTTAAATTGGTGACTTTCTTTTCTAGGGAAAACTCATCATATTAGAATTTTCGTAAAACATTTTATCTGCATGTTTAAACTATTAACTATGTAACTTGCACAGTATTTCTGCCTGTTTGGTAGTTCATTTAATCATTGCAGATTAGAACTGTATAATCAAAAGCAGAATTCACAGCTTACTGTAGATGACCTATTTCAAAATTATTTAGTAAATTCTGTGACAAAAATGCTTTGGTGTTTAAAAGCAGAAATAGCTGATGTCTTAAACTAAATATTACAGCTGGAAACACCAGTGTTGAACGTGGAAGTCACAAACTGGCAACTGCGGTGACAACTGTTTTTAATGGATCAAAGGATGATGAGCACCTGCGTGGCGATACAGGAATCTGGAATGCCACTGTATGAAGAAACTTGGGTGGTAAGCAGCAAGTTCATACGGAATGTCAGGCAAGTTGAACGTGTATCGTGGCACTAAGATGATTTACCTTCTGCGAGTATTCTTGACTTCGTGAATTTCTGCCCTAAAGCAAAGGGAACATAATGGAGTGAGGGCTCGCCATTACTGAGAACAGTTGGCTAGTTTCTGAGAACATTTGTAAAACTTCTTTGTTAGGGCCAGTATTTGGCATAGGTTTACGGATTCTGTGTCTCCAGTCCCAGCTTTGTTATATTCTTTGATGGAGCGTGGTAACTGGTGGTGTAAATACAAAATAGTTCAAAACCAGTGCTGTAAGATGTTGTATGAAAGGTAGTAAGTACAGTATTAAGAACATGTTATTTCATCTGTATGCTGAAATGTTTTCTGTGCAGACTTTAGCAGAAAAAGAAACATTTTCTGCCACAGCAGCGCGTAACACATCACTCCACCCACCTGTGCTCAGAGGTTGATGCCATCTTTGGATAGCGGGTGGATAAAATAGAAGCTGTTCAGGATCTGACGGAAAGGTGCTATGAAACCACCAAATTGCCACAGAAGAAGAGTTGTGTTAAGGGAACACGTGGCCATTCTCTGTATGTAGCATGGAATAAAACGGACTTTTCCAACACAAGCTGTGGAAACGTCACTGTAGGAGTCGGCGGAGGCCGAGAACGCCGTCCCGGTCGCTCTGCCTCCTCCTGCCGTCCGGTTCGTGAGCCCGCCGGGCGGCCAGCGCCCAGGCCGCCCAGGCCGCCGTCCTTTCGGCGGCCGCCGAGCGCCCGCCTCGCCGCCCGCTCGGCCCGGGCAGGCCGCCCGGCACCCGGCGGCAGCCTGCGGCCCGCGGCCCCCTGCCGCCGGCCCCCTGCGGCCCCCTGCCGGCGCGCCCGCGCTTCCGCTTCCGGGCGGCGCGGGGAGGAGCGGGTGCGGGCGGCGCGGCGGGATGAGCGGCGCGCTGGGCCGCTGGCGGTGAGGCGGCGGGCGCGGGGCCGGGGCCGCGGGCCGCGCGGCTCCGCGCCGCTGACGCGTGTGTCTTTGCAGGGCGCGGCGCTGCCTGCGCCTGGCCGGGCCGCGGCGGTGGCTGGCGCGGCGGCGGGGCCCGGAGGGCGCGGCGGGCGCGGATCCGGAGGGCGGGGGGGCCATCCCCTTCTCCGCCAGCAAGGCCAGCCCGCGGGCGTGGAGCGTCAGCCGGTCTATGGGGAGCGACCACGAGAGGCCGTGGGTGAAGGTGCTGCCTGTCAGCCTGCTGTGCGCTGGGCTGTTGCTGTGGTGCGTGTTCAGGGAAAAAACGGAGATTGATGAGCGGCTGGAAGCGGTTTTCTCCGGTCAGGTCGTGGACTCTCTAGACGGGGCCCAAAAAAGCGATGTTCCCTTGCGACCGCAGAAGGAGAAATGAGGACGGGAGTGCGGCTGCAGCGAAGGAGCTGCCAAAAGTTTGCTGGCATTCACCTGGTTAAAAACTGTACTGAGACTTCAACGGGAAAACTTGTTTTTCCAGCCTGGCGGCAGCCTTATCTTCCAGGCTTGATTCCTTCATGTATCGCGGCTGCTTTCTGTGCTGGTCTTAGCTGAGTAATTTACACTGGTAGCGCAAGGAGTAGTTTCTTCCTGCGTTGCACAGTAGGGATGAACAGGATGTATTGCAAATCAGCTTGCATTTGAAGATACGTTTTACACAACCCATCTCTTTTCCATGGATCATTTTTCTTAGATGCACAATGTATTAAAATGTCGAAGCCGTAAGTCTGTAAAATTGCTGCTGAAGGTGACCTTCATTTGACATTTTGCTAGTCACAGAGTATGTTCAACTTAAAGTGAAGACAACTGTAAGTGTGTGATTAATATGTGATTCTTTGTGTTTTGATTTTTTTGGTAATTCTACTAAATAACGTAGAAATTACCTTCTTCAACCCTTAATGCATAGTCGGTGTTTGCTTTCCGGACTAGAACTTTTTAGGCATGCCTGATTTACATTACTGGTAGGAGAGGTTTTTGCAGGGAATCGAAGTGATTGGCTTGCATTATATTGGGGAGGAAACCCCTAGTTTCATTGAACAACGTAGTGTCTAGTTTTTCCTACAAATTCATAGATATTCAAGCTTGCACACTCTGGAGACTTTTCTTGGAGAGGAAGAATCTAAGCTACTAATACAACTTAGTTCTCTTCAAAGTTACAGGCATTTTTGTTAAGCTTTCAGATGTAAAAATGCAAAACTGTTTTTGTGCCATTAGAATTCCTAATTAAAAACAAAACCAAAACAAAACCCAAAACAAAAACCTCAATGTGGCAGCAGCTAGTAAGACAGGCTGGAGCTACAGAGAAAACTGACTTGGCATCATGTTTGTCCAGTACTGCTGATTAGTCTCTGAACAACATGCACCACTGTGGCTTTTGATTTTGCCGTAGGGTCCCTGTAGTTTAACCAGATGATGCCTAGTAAATGAGTACAGTTGGTTTGGTGCTGTCATAAGGTTTAATTTGTCTTGGGATTCAACTTCTACAGTAGAATGTTGCAAGTGAGATACACGCATGGGGGCATCCTGGCAAATAAAAGTGTGATCCTGGATTTTATTTATATTGACCTAAGGTGTAATGCCTGTTTCTCTGACTGGCTTTCTTTCTCCGTGTTCTGTTAAAACAATAAACCCAGCAACGTACTGCTTTGTTTAAGGAAATAACAAGCTGACCCTTCATGTGTGCCTTATTTTCAGGTGACGTGATAGGTGTTTAATAAAGAATCTCTACCTGTAGAACTATCCTCATAGTCTCTTGCTTTTAAGGTGTTGGAAAACTTGCAAGCTGTTTGTCTGCAGCATTGTGTTGTTAGAAGCGCAGAGCGTGAGGCCATCAGCTGGAGCTCGCCGAGGCAGCTCTGCGCGCTCTTTCCGAAACTCGCCTTCTCCAAGGCGTCGGCGGGCGCAGGCTGCGTGGTCGGACGCTTCCTGCGGGTGCACCGTGCCCACGAACGCCCGCCCGCCCGCCCGGGGCTGCGCCGGAGTGCTGGCGGCGGACCGGCCTGCGCCGCGCACCGAGGGCGCGCGGGCTGCGCGGGGCCGCGGGCAGGCGCCCGGGGCGCGCGCCCGTGGGGCGGGGCCGGCGGGGTCGCGTTGCAGGGGGCGGGGCCGGCAGGACGGGGATGCGCCTGCGCTGTGCTGGCCGCCGGGGAAGATGCCGTCGGTTTCGAAAGCGGTGTCGCGGGGCGGCGGGTCCGGTGGGTCCCCGCAGACCGAGCAGCCGACGCATTATACGTAGGTACCGCGTCCCGGAGGCGCCCTGCTCCCTGGGCCCCGACGCCGCGCGGGGAGGGCCTCAGGACCCGAGGCGGAGGCCCCGGTCGTGTGCCAGGCCTGCTCCGCGCGGCCTCCTGCACTGGCGGCAGGTCTGTGAGGAGACTGCCTGGCCCCGGCCGGCCTCCGCCGCACTCCTTTTCCTGCTCCCGGCGCCGCGGGAAGGCAGTCGCGTTCTGTGCCGGCCAGATAGGGGCGGCCCGGGCACGGCTGGCTGCAGCGCGCCTGTGGCGGTTCTCCGCGCCTTGCCTCTGCTCCCGCGGCCGTGCCTCTCTGGTCCGCACTGTGACCCGCCAGCATCCTCCGGCATCCCGAGCCCCGCAGCATGCTCTCGCACTCCGAGACCGCCCTCCCCAAGCTGTGACAACAGTCCTTCCACTTCTAAGCGTTGCGTAGCCAGCCTCAGCTTGAGTCCTCCGGACGTTTCCGTGACAACATTTGCAGACCTTCCCGTACTGAAAGACAGCTCCCATGTGCTTGCTATCCTCTCTGCAAGCCTATCCGTTTCCTTCTGATATGGTCTATAAAGTCCCTGCAGCCCTCTAGCACTACTGACAGCCCATCTCATGTAGGACCATGTGCTCCCCACAAATGCAGGATAATTTATCACTTAATTGTGGCATTCCTTCACTCCCATCCCCCATATCATCACTTCCACAATGTCACGTTTCTAGCACTCTCAGAAAGACCACAAGAATGTAGCCACTTACCTAGATACTGGTACAGCCCGTCCTACAGCCCTTAACGCCCAAAAATTCTATTCTCCCCCCCCCCCCCCCCCCCAATCCTGGATAGTTTAGAGATTCTTCTCTAAACTTAAAGACATGCTTCATAACTCTGTGTCATTACATCCCCCATGTACCAATTTAAGCAACTAAGAACAAAAAGCTGCCCTTTATTCCTCTTTCTAATCCTTTCCTTTCCCTGTATCTTCAATTCCCCTGTAGCCTGTTACACATCCTGCACCCTTTTAGAGACCTCTGGGAACTCTAAGGATTCTTCTGCAAAGCCCCCATATACCCCTTCCTCTGCAAATACTCCGTAACTTTAGCAATGTAATGAACTTGCTAAATTGGCTAATAGATATATGAACTGAGACAGGAAGAAGTGCTGTCTTGCATCCTTTGACAAATGCCACAGTAGTGCCCAGTCTGGCATGATCTTGATACCCTGTGGAAAGAAGTATCAGACTTCCTAACTAGCTTCTATGCCCTGCATGCTAATGAAGGTCTGTCTTACTAGCACCTAAGTAACCTTCAAAGACCCCAGGCTGTCTGAACACAAACATAACAGTCGCTAAAATAAGTTTGCTGAAGTCCTCTCATAGCCCCTAATAACTTTCATAAAGCTCTTTTAACCCTCTAGCTTTCTATATAGTGTGTCCACATTCTGGGAATGTTGTGATTAAGGAGTAATGTTTAAATTAGATGTGGTATTTAGCTAAAGTAGCCTTTGTAGGACTATTTTGTATGGTAGCAAGCAATATGAATGCTCATTCAAGTAGCTTGTTGGATTTATAATTTCTGTTTGGTGGTTACTTAGGACAATGTTCTAAATACTGTGCTTTTAAAATTAATGTATTTATTTGATTTTAGTTTAGTTACAAAACATAGTATAATTTGTCAGGTATTCCACTGTATTTTATTAGTAATGCATCTGTCAAAAAATGAAGTCACTTGTATTCAACAGCTAAACAGTAAATTGTGCATAGGAACTAAAACTGTATGCAGGTACATTTGTACAATTTTTCACGGGCTATGTGCACTGAATTGTCGAGTGCCCTGTTAATACTGTAAAAATGTGCCTCCAATAAGATAAACTTGTAACACAGTTTAATTTTTTTAGGTATCTAAAGGAATTTAGGACAGAGCAGTGCCCCCTATTTTTGCAGCACAAGTGTACCCAGCACAGACCATTTACCTGTTTTCATTGGCATTTCCTAAATCAGCGTCGTCGTAGACCTATACGAAGGCGTGATGGGACTTTTAACTACAGTCCAGATGTTTATTGTACAAAATATGATGAGACTACAGGAATCTGCCCAGATGGAGATGAGTAAGTGATTTCTTTCAGTCCTAGGTGTTTCTAGTATTATCAATGACATTAAGGAAAGATGCTAATTTCTCCTTAGTGAAAATGACCGGTAGAATCCTGCTGCATTTTATTTGAAAACAGATTTCTATAAGTGATTTGTCAGTTTTTGGCACATATACTTTTATATAAGCATGTATTCTTTAGGCTATCATAGAGTTAGAACTATTATTTTGCATTGTGACGATCTTTAAAGCATAACATAAGAAACTGGTTTTCTGCTAGCATTGTTCCTGCACCTTTGTGCTAGTATTGTTGCTGCATCTTTTTTTTTTTCTCAGTTGTGCTTCCTTTTTCTCCTGACAACTTTGAAATTGACCAGTAGGTGCAAACCATACTGTATAGAGGTGGCTTCAAGATGTTAAACTTATCTTAAGTTTTCTGCAGATTGATAGGTAGTAGAGGAGAATGACTGTTTTGTGATGCTTCCAGTCAGAAAAAGCAAAGGAAGGAACTCGCTGTTAGTTGTCTGGCTAGCCCGTTAGCGTTTGCATTTCCATGGGCATGTGTCTCTTCTACAGAAAGGCTACAGAGGGTCTTCAGTGAACTTGGGGAGGGGTAGAACATTTGTGGAGATGAGAATGAGCAAATGGTACATTATGGCAGGCAGGCATATATAGAGGAGCTGGGTATATTGCGGTCATATGTCAGAGGAGCTACCTTAATCTGCAGTGATGGAAGCAAGGAAGGACTTCTGACAAAAAAAAATTGCAGGAAAACAGCCAGGAAATACGTAGTTATGCTGGTCACCTGTTTTAAAAATTGAAGATTAGTTATTTTGGTTACCGTACGGTATAGCAGCACTTGTCGCGGATCAGGTATCTTTTGTGTTACAGGCTGTAGTCACAGAAGAAACAGGTGGATTTTTCCCAGAGGCTTTACAAACTAAATGACAGAGAGAAGAGAAGGTAAACAACAAAAATGCACTAGGCAGCGTGACAATATTGAGTACCATGCCTAAGCAATATAAACAGCAAAAAATGTCTCTGAGGGATGATTTAAAAGAGAATAATTAATTACCTTTTCAGGTGTTTGTAAAGCACTCCTGCCAATCCTGGGGCAGCATGGGCAGTTCTCTGAAGATCAACAAATAAGGATAATGGATGCTCATGTCATGGATTGGTTGGGGACAAAAATTGACCTTTCATTATTGAGTGATAGATAGTGCTTCTAAAGGAGGAAAAAGGAAGCAGTGTTTTAAAAGGGTATTAGCTGGGCAAGATTGAACTGTTAGAAGCAAATAAGGAGATGTTTCAATGACTGAGATGTGAGATAGAAACCTCTTTGCTGCAATTGGATTGGAAAGATTGTCCCCTACAGTTGCTGAAGATTACTCCCTGGTTAGGAGCCTAAATGACAATCAGGGTGATTATATTGTCTGGCATCATGGAAGTGCAGAGGACTTGCCAGAAATAAGACCAGTAGTGAGATTCATACCTCTGTTTTAGCATGTTGTGCTTACAGTTTGAATTAAATGGATAGGTTTAGAAGTTATCAGCAAAGAGGTGGTGGTTTTCAAGTTTGTGTTTTGCAGTGAAATTGCCCACATGTAGAAGGATAAGAGCAGGGACCAAGGTTGGAGTCCTGTTAGACCCTTCACCAGAGGCATAAGAGGATGTTGAAGTTGGAAGATATGCTGCAGGAGGGATTGAGAGGAAAATGTGAACGTAGCTGAATTCCCATAAACAAAGGAGAACAATGTTTCAAGTGGAGAAAAATTAAGTAAAGCAGACAGTAAATTAAGAAAATGAGCATAGATGTGAGTAGAGAAAATGGGAGTCTGGTTTTTTTGACTCAGTTATAAGGTGAGATTATTGGAGACATTTGTGAGAGAAGTTTCAGCTGAACTGTGGAGCCCTTATTTTAAATCTGATCCTGAGAACTGGTGGCTAGAAATGGCAGTCAGCTATTGTAAATTGATAGCTGATTGAAGTTAAGGTAGAAGAGAAAAGGCATACAGGGCAAATAGTTTGGAAAGGCAAGAGAAGTCAAGGGTAACTTCCTTAAAGATAGACAATGCCAGAGCATGTCTGTAGTGGCAGGAGAAAAAAATGGAGGAAAACACCAACACTTCTGAGGAAATGCTTAGAGTGTGGCAGCATTCCTGTTTCAGAACTCAGCAAAAGAGTATTTTTCTGACCCTGTTTTGTCTTCTGCCTAAAATTTAGCCTTTTGTTCGGAGCAACTTCAAATTCTTACAGAAATAGGTTATAAACTGTAGTGCCAGGACACCTTTGTTTTAAGCTATCTGTGACAACATATTGGTACTTCTTTGGCTTTTATCTATGTCTCTGTTTCTCTGTTCTGCTCATCTGAATACACAGTTAGGTTAACGCAGTTTGTGAGTTGATAAGAGAACTAGCAAGAAAGGTAGACTGATGACACCCGTAATTATTCTGAGGAACATACTTTCAAGAGAGTTAAAGTAGAAATTGTTGGTTTCACCCAGGCTTGACTCTGATATTTCTTTCCAAAGTTCAACTTGGAATGAAAGGAAGCCCAAAATTTTAAAGCTGTTTAGAAAAGGGCTTTTCTAAGGGTAGCAAATTAAAACAATCTGTTCTAAGGAAGGGCCTGTGAGAAAGACTAGATTACTTGCAGAGTTAGAGGCATATATTTTGAGCAGTGAATAGTGTTCCTCCCAGTTTCACAAGTGAGGATAGAAGTGATACTTTTTTTTTAATCTGATGTGTTTTTCAACCATTGTAGTCAACTAATGTCAGATTCAAAAAGACAAGATTATTTTGTATATGTTAGTATCTGTAATGTAAGACTGCTCTAAGAGTAAATGAATTACAGAAGCCTACCACAGGAGAGCACTTGAAGTAATCATAGGAAAAAATATGTCAGTGCCGCAAGGTTGAACGGAAGTAGAACTATGTAGTTGTTTCCATACACTTAAGAACATCTAGCGTTACCCTTTAAACTGGAACTGTTTATTCTTAAAGGATATCTTTGGAATGTTTATGATGTGAATTAAGAAGAGTGTGAAAAGGAAATAACATTTCAGTAATCAGTTAACCTTTGAAGTTTTTCTGAATGTATGTTCTGTTTCATGGTATATACATCTACTTACTTTGAATAATGTAATGACAGGTTTACTTTGTGAGATCTGGATGCAGAAAACAAAGCTGATTTCAATAGTTAAATGTTGTGTGTAGACTCCAATAGAACTTAAAAATACAGAGCAACATTCTTTACTGATTCACGATTATTAAGTTAGGATTCAGTACAGTTATTTTAAGTTGGGAGATGGCTGTAGAAATATGGGCCATAAAACAGATTTGTTATTCTGCCTGGGAACAACTTTTTTTTTTTTTTTTTTAATAAAAACTTTATTCCTAAGGATTAAGTGATGTCTGAACAGCCTTAGTACCAAACTATGGTACATGAACAAGTTCAACAGTTTGCAGCCGTGTAATCCAGTGACAATTAAAATCAACCATTTTAAATCAAAATACTAGTCTTGTTTAAAGCTGTGTATTACGATGGTTTATGCTCCATTAAAATATTTCATTAATGAAGTGAAGGTAAGATCTAACATCCCTCTAATTCATTAAAGGTTAGTAGAACATCTGTTCTATGCATATTTCAGTGCATTGGCTTAGTTTGATACTATGTGTGAATAAGTACCATCTACCATCTAAAAGCTGCTTTTATTACAGTTTTTTGCCTTTCTGGCTAATGATCCTATGATGAACTGCAGCTGATCAAGATGTCTGGGGTTAATAGCATATGTATTATTGTGGTATTGTATGAATAACACATTTTTATGTAAAACATACACGTGCAAAATTAATGCCATCGTTTTTGCTCTTTGTGGTTTGCATGCTGTTTAGTCTCCCTGAGTCACTTTTAGAACGAGCCCTTATCTAGTTCTTTACAAGTCTTAAACAAAATTCAGATAACAACCTGTCTAGTCACACTGGATAGCCTCATTAGAGCATTCCATTAGTTGCTGGAGGAGGACTTCACCTGTTATGGGACTCTTTAGGCAGGTAGCAAAATGTGCAGTAGGAAAGCTGTGTTTTCAATAAAATTCAGATTTCTTTAGCTATTGATGGCACAAGTATTGAGTCTTAGGGCAAACAAACCTAGGTTTAATTTAGCAGAAGTAAGAGTCTTGTGACACAGTTTATATTTCTTTCCCAGCTTGTTTTTGGAATCCATGTTGTCTTTTTGTGGGAAAAATTGTGACCTGAGTATTTCTTCCTCTCTCACATTGCATACAACAAGTTGTGCCTAGCTTGTCTGACAAACTATGTCTATATTCCATTGAATTATCTTTTTTTTTAAACAGTAATTTAAAAATAATTGAAGTCTTTAGCTTTTTTGGGGGGGACCTCCACTGATAAGGCGATTTCGCTAGGGAAAAACTGCAGATATTTAAGCAAAAATGTTTGCCCTCTGATAAGGAACCATGGACTTAGAGAC
This sequence comes from Gymnogyps californianus, assembly GCF_018139145.2. NCBI lineage: Eukaryota > Metazoa > Chordata > Aves > Accipitriformes > Cathartidae > Gymnogyps > Gymnogyps californianus. Next base: position 119,504 of record NC_059485.1, on the reverse strand, counting down.
AAGCAATGAGATGTAAACACCTGTACACTTCTTGCATGGGGGATAAGACATTTAATTCTTGTTTCCAACAGGAACGAGCAAACTTAAGTAGATGAAAATGGAGGCGTGAACATTATGCATAAGAATATGACAGAGTATTCTCATCTTTGTGAGGTGTGCATATATGAGTGAAAGATCAGAGTTTGTAATGAACAGTCCGCTGGGAAAATGGAAACATTTGACCCCTGCAAAGATTCTGCTAGTGGTGGGACAGTTAGCAATAACAAAAATATAGCCTCAGATTGCATTTCCTCTTGCTTAGAGTTCTGTACAGGACTAGTGCTGGCAAAAGTATCTGATTGACTCTTGTGGTTTTTCTCATTTTTCCATATCAGTAGCAATTCTAGCAGAACAGGACTGTGTCAGTGTTATTCACACATCACAAAGAATTTCTCACAAAGTACAGCTGAGGCGCTATAATGGGTCCAACAAAGATTGTATCCTGTCTGTCTTTCCATGTAGAGCCAAGAAGTGTGAAAGAACTACGTTCAGATCCTGAGTATAGACTGTGCTCCGTTTTACACTGACAAAATGAGATGTACCACTGAATTTGGTATACCTAGTCTTCCCACTAATTAATTCTGTTGGGATTTAAAGAGATAGGTACAAATGACTAGCTGCAGCCCATTTATCTTGTTTAACAGAATGCTGGTTTTAAATTCCTACAAGGAAGCAACTTGATTCTCAGAAATCATAAAGAGTATCAATTCCTGGAAGTCAGCACAAGCTGCAGGTGTTTAGCACAGCAGGAAAAATATGATTTTGATGTAAATATATAAATGCCAGACTTGTGTTTGCGAACAATTGCATTTGTTTAGTCTAGTTTCTAAATAACCTTTTTAGAATATAGTAAATAAAGCTTAAACCAGCATAAATTTGTTTAAGCCAATTAAATTTGTTTACTACTGGTAGTTGGAATTATAATCCATACATGATGCTAGCCATTTTAAAGTACAGACCGTAACTCACATAGTTGTGTCTGAAAAATGGTTAGTATATGTACAAAGATGTATTGCTGATGTAGAATCATAGAATCACAGAATGGTTTGGGTTGGAAGAGACCTTAAAGATCACCTAGTTCCAACCACCCTGCCATGGGCAGGGACACCTTCCACTAGATCAGATTGCTCAAAGCCCCATCCAACCCGGCCTTGAACACTGCCAGGGAGGGGGCATCCACAGCTTCTCTGGGCAACCTGTGCCAGTGCCTCATCACCCTCACAGTAAAGAATGTCTTCCTAAAATCTAATCTAAATCTATCCTCTTTCAGTTTAAAACCATTATGCCTTGTCCTATCACTACACTCCCTGATAAACAGTCCCTCTCCATCTTTCCTGTAGGCCCCTTTTAAGTACTGGCAGGCTGCTATAAGGTCTTCCTGGAGCCTTCCCTTCTCCAGGCTGAACAACCTCAACTCTCTCAGCCTGTCCTCATAGGAGAGGTGCTCCAGCCCCCTGATCATCTTCATGGCCCTCCTCTGGACCTGCTCGAGCAGGTCCATGTCTTTCTTACGCTGGGGGCCCCAGAGCTGAACACAGTACTCCAGGTGGGGTCTCATGAGAGCAGAGTAGAGGGGCAGAATCCCCTCCCTTGACCCGCTGGCCACACTTCTTTTGATGCAGCCCAGGATGCGATTGGCTTTCTGGGCTGCGAGTGCACATTGCTGGCTCATATGTAAAAATTGTTCTCTTCCTTTTAATAGAAGAGTCATTTTAGATTTCCCCTGAGATTGTTCAATACGTTCCATGTCTATGAAGAACAGGCAGGAAAAACATCACCATGCTTCAAGTACCCCTTGATTTTAGATGATAACATTAAAAAAAAAAAAAATTCTTGTACCTCTTAGTGTAGAAATTATTTGAGCTTGTATCAGTACGGAAGATGTCATTCCTTAGCTCAGATGATGTTGTTGCTTACAGGGGTGCTTACTAGATTTATTAATAATATCTTTGTGAGCCAGCCTGCTATAAATTCTTATAACTTTAGCAGAGACTAAGAAATAGATTAATGTTTTTCATTTTGAAGCTAATCTGTGATGGCGGTTTGTTTGGGACAATTTTTGTTTGAAGAATCCTGCAAAGTTACCTGTTATAAGTTAATAAGAGATATAGCATAATTCAAAATTAAATTATTAAAAACAAAACTCAAAGCAATGCTCTAACTTTCCTCTTTCTATTATGTAGTTGCCCTTACCTGCATCGAACAACAGGGGATACAGAAAGGAAGTATCATCTCAGATATTACAAGACTGGAACATGCATTCATGAAACAGATGCCCGGGGTCACTGTGTGAAGAACGGAATTCACTGTGCCTTTGCTCATGGTCCACATGACCTTAGACCACCAGTATATGATATAAGGTAGTCTTGTTTCAAATTCCTCAGCGTAATTAGCAGGAAATACCACATGTCTGTTGTCACCACATACCAGAAAATGCAGTATGCTTTGCATGAAAAGTATACTTGCTTCTGTAACTGTAAACGTAAGAGTACAATTCACTGTGCATCTTGATAGCAGATAGAAGCACACTGGGAAATACAAATACTAAGGTTTTGTAACTTGCAATTTCAAGAGCAATTCTTACGACTGCTAAAAGACCAGATACTCTGCCTTTTGTCATTTATGCCTTGTAAATTTGCATGTGGTTTTTACATTCGCACATTTATGATTTTGTTAAGCCATCTTTCAGGTTCTCAGCTTGTATGTTTGACATTTTGCCTCCTGACGTTGCGGTTTTTTTAATTATGTTTTATTTTTTCATGTATAAGAGATCATTATTTTCTGCCTTTCTAATGTATAATCAAGTTACTGTCGAAAGAAGATGCTTTGTGAATCAGGGTAGTGGTAGGTATGAGTTTTAGCTGTGGCCAAAGCTGGGAGATAAGCATGTTGTTGGGAGGTATTATAAATGGGTGGAAGGGGAGCTCTTGCTACAGAAAGTGGTCTGTGTATACTCAATAGGAAAGGATACCGATTCCTAGAGAGCTTTGAAGCCTTGGTATTCTCTTACTGTATCTTACAAGTATCTCTTACTGGACACTGGAAGAGCATTCTGGGGAAGTATCACTATACGCTTGCCCTATTCTTATACTCTTCCCTAGGCATCTGCTATTGGCCACTGTTGGAGACAGGATTCCAGGCTAGATGAACCTTTGATCTGAGCTGGTATGGCTGCTATCTTACATTCTTACCTTTGTTATCCCTTTGTCGTGGTTTGACCCCAGCCGGCAACTATGTCCCGGCAACGACACCCTTATTCCCAACCATCTGTTGGGAGATGATAACTCTCCCTTCACAATAATTTTAGTAAAGTTAGTGCCTTTTCAGTAATTTCATAATTATTTAAATTCATATTTTGCCACAGAATTCACTGCTGCATTGCCTGGTCACATACTGTTTAGTTATATCTAGCTTTTCTTTCCAGAAGACTTTCTTCAGTTAGCTAGCTGATGCTTCTTCTGCAAGACATCTGTCCATTTTCTTTTTCCTCTTTTTAACTTTCCTTATTTAGCATACGCAGCATGATGCTACATCAGTCTGAATACAGAATGCTTAGTATCTTTGTAATCTTTTGTATTGTATTAGAATGAGGAAGCAATGTATAGCAAGACTGAAACCAAGCTCCATTCTCTAAATGTCTTTTAATGTGTTACATGATTGTTCATTGGTGATCGACTACGTATAGAGCATCAGGAGGAGCTGAAGACATTTGTGGTAGGAGTCTATGTTTAACGGCTTGAACCTACAAGTAGGCTGCCTCAAACTTCTTTGGTGTTTGTGAAAAACAATCGTGTCCCATTGCTCCTCCTGATTTCAGGCATCCAGCATTCATAAGGAAGTCCAAACAATTGGGTCTTATTTTTTCTTTGGTGGTCTTTTTGCTGTATGATGGACACAGATATTAGGATTTCTTCATTTTAGGTAAAGAGCAGAGACATAACAGTAGAATCACTGATGCAGATGTTAACTTTATTCCCCTTAATAGCCTTGTTTTTCTACATATCCACCTTAAAGAAAAACTATCTGTTTTCCTTCTCATTGCCTGCACCTTTTCTGAATCTGTAAAGGAAATATTTTAACTGTTTGAAAGGTTTTAGACTTGGCTTTGGGTCTGTCTTTTCTTCCTTTCCTTTTGAGATTTTCTTTCTTGGAGGATACTTGGGGTCTGGGAAGTTCTTGAAATGATATGTAAATGATATAATAACTAGTTACATTATAAACGATCACACCTTTCAAACTCCTCTTCAGAGATCCTGAGTAGGACTATTTTGGTATAGGAGGTAAGCTCCTTGAATATTTGTGTCTAGAGAAAGTGCCAGCTGAAGGTAGAGGCCTTTGATTCTCATAGAGTACTATAGATCCACCTCTGGTATTTGATTCCTCACCTTCTTTCTCCATTGCTTCGAAGTCTGCCTAATATAATTATGCTTTAGTATCTTTTTTTTTTTTTTTTAATCTTTTGTACTGATTTGCTATTGTTGACTCTCTAGACAGCTTAATTTTGCTAAAATGGTGTAATAAAATTTGTCTCAGATTTTTGGTAGGGGTTTCATACCACTAATACAATACCTTTTAGTTTGGTAGTAGTCATTGTGATCTTTCAGCAAGCTTGTGGTTGCTTACTTGCAAAACAGTTGTAAATTCTTGCAGGAGAGATTCCATTTCCTCATGATGATTGTTATTTGTTACTAGGTCTCCCGAATGTCTTGACAAACTTTTCTTGCAAAATCTTACAGTGAGCCAAAAGTACTTTGGCTACTTTTATATGATGTAGTATTCAATAGCTATATTTTGTACCTTCCTTCAGTCATAAGTTTTCCAAGGCAAAGAGTCTTATGGTATTTAATTCTCCCTCACAGAGGAGGAGTTCTGTATTTCTGATCACCCTTATTGCCCTTTCTATATCTTTTTTAATTCTGCCATGTCCTATGTGGCAGTGGAATATCAGAAATTAATAGCATATTCAGAATGTCAGCACACCAGCATACAGAGGTACAGATGGGCATTGCTGGTACAAACATTGCCTGTGTAGATAATGCCAGCATTCCTTCATGTGTTCTCTTTGATTTGTATGACACGGTTATTCCTTACAATTGTTTGCCAGCTTCAGCACACGTAATGATTTGAAATACAGTCAATTTAATTTTTTTTACAAATTAGGCTTGTTAAGAGCTGGATTAAATGACAGAACTTTGATAGACTTGGACAGGATTATACCTGCGACAGATAGGGTTACTGGAGCTATACAGTTTAGCAGTGTTATTTTCTTTTCCCCATTCCAGAGAACTTCAGGCACAGGAAACCTTACAGAATGGGCAGCTAGGATGCGGTGAAGGCATTCCAGATCTGCAGCCAGGAATTTTAGCAAGCCAGGCAATGATTGAGAAGATCCTTAGTGAAGATCCAAGATGGCAGGGTAACGTTACCCTGTCTCCTTCCTCTGTTTGTTTATTGGTGTTTGGTCCAATTTGTGCATCCTGGGTCTTCATCTGGGAGAATTTCAAAAGCCTTTTTTAACAGAGTAAAAAATTGGTTTATATAAGTAATATGGATATTTGTGAACAAGTTGTACTGTCTGTCACATTTATATTCAGATTGCATTTTGAAAATGTTTTGGTTTGAAAACATTTAATAGGACTTTTTCAGTTTACTTGATACAAGTGTCACTTATCTGTGTCAATTGAATAAATGTTCTTAAAAGTCAGTAGGCGCTCTGTCTTGTGCTAAGTAGTAGTAATGATTAGAGTCTTCATTTCTGGAGTCATTAATAGACTAGTTCATGGACCGTTATTCTTTGCTAAGCTTGACTAACAGGAATGAAGCAGAATATTAAACAGAAAATTGGAGCAGAATATTAAAATACAAGAATGTCTTGAAAGCGTTATATTAGATCTCTTAAAGTAAATCCAATTGCCCTAGTTTTCTTAAGGCTTTCAAAGTTGGTTCTCATGTTCTTGGTTTAGACTTGCTTATTATGTAGCCGAAGATGTTAGTATCAATCAGATATTGTTAGAGGTCTTGCCCAAATTTTACTTTAGAAAAGACTGCCAGGTACAATTACTTCCACAAAATTCATGTGGGGACAGTAACACAGGAAGAGGTGACATAAAGATGCTGTCTCTAAGGAATTCAAGGGGAGATAATTGTATGATACTTGTCCCCTCTATATTTTTTAAACCTACTATAGGGTGAGTTCCAACCATTTAAGTACTAATAATGTGTAGAGCTTAATTGTCAGCTCTCCATCAAAAAATATTGGATGTTTGACATAAAAAGACAGCAAAATTGACCAACTAAAAGCCCTTTTATTGCATTCCTTGCATTGTCACAGGTCTGTGTTATATAATGTTGTATGGCTTCTGTCAATCCCTGTAAATATGGTGAGATTGCACATAGTTTCTGGGTATTGAAAATCATCCAACTAGTGATTTCAGCCTTATTTTCCTAAGCCTTTAATAAAACTATTGAAAAGGACTGAACAAAGAATAGATTCCGTGTGATACTCTGATTAATAATCTTTGCTATTTGAAAGTACATCAGTAATGACTCTGAGAATGTTTATTCAGCTAGTTTTCCACAAATCCTACAGGAGTCTTGTAGTATTGTGCAGTTCATTTCTGAGAACATCTCAAGCTAAAAGGTTTGCTGAAGTCAAGATATATGACATTGGCTGCTTCTGGTTTACCTACATCCATTTTCCCACCTTAGGAAGAAGTTACATTGGTTTGACATGATTTACTCTTCACGAACCCATGCTTGCCATTAGCTAAATTGTACCTTCTAATTTATTTACTTGCTCCATTGTTTTTCTGAATTTTTCTGTTTCTAGACAGAACCTTGTTTGTCATCTCCTAGTTCCTCCTTCCTGGAACCAAAGATGTAGAGACAGAGGCAAAGGTAGAGAAGAGGCTCTAGAATTTGTCCAGGAAGATTTTACTGGACAGCCTTAACATGCCTTAACATGAAAGCAGTTTCGGTGAAATAAGGACTGTCAACACTAAACTTAAGAGAAATCCAGATATAAAATAGTATAATTTTTTACTGTTTGTCTTACTAAAATGAATAATGTATTTTCAGGTATTAATTTTCAAAACGTTAAAGGTATATAATGAGAATTTCCAGATAGTTTCTCTACCAATAGATTGCTAGTGCTTTATTTGTGTACTTTATTGTAATATTGCTATTGAAGATAAAAGCAATGAAGATTGCGTGTTAGACTTTTATTTAAAAAAATGCAGGAGTCAGTCTAAGTTTATAAGAATGGAGGGGTCTGTGAATCATAATTTTTTTTACAAAAACCAGTGTGATACCTAAGCTCACTAAGGACACTCTGAATGCAGAAATTAGTTGTTTATTTCTCTTAATTGTTGACCTGTTTACAGATACGAATTTTGTATTAGCTGGCTACAAGACAGAACAATGTACCAAGCCACCCAGACTCTGCCGCCAGGGTTACGCATGTCCACACTATCACAATAGTCGAGATAGAAGACGAAATCCCAGAAAATTCAAATACAGGTACATAAATACATATTAAGAATAGACTTTTTGGTCAGTCACACAGTTGTTAATGGACTGATCTGTTTGGGTTCTTCTATAATGCAATTGGATATTCCTAATGGAATAAAACCACATCTTTCCCAATAGCCTTGCTAAAAGTTTTTTGGGGAAGAAAAGCATCTGTTCAGAATGATCAGACAGTTCTGAAGACAAAAACTATGAAGCTGTAATGGAAATATCCTTCTTTCTTGTGAATAATGAAAACAATTTCTATAATTCTTAGCAAAAATTGGAATCACTAGATCAAACGTTTTTTGTTATGAAAAGATCAACTATAATTTCTGTCTTTTTTTCTGGTTTTGTTCTATAATTTTCCACTTCTGAGCAATATTTTTAGGACCAAAATTTAATGCATCTCCTCTTTTACTTTTCATCCCTACATCATTCATCATTACATCATTTTACATCATTCTCATACACTGTGGTTTCTTCATTGTTTTTGGTGTTTTTTCATGCAGTGATACAAGGTTTAGAATTGATGGGCTTTGCTTGACAGTCTCAGGACTGTGAATAAATGTCATTAGACAGAAGATAGATAGAGTCCTACTAGCTCATCCTTCTGTCAAAGAATTTCCAAAAAGTCAGAGTCTCTCAGAATTTGCAACTTTATAAGTCCCAGAATCTAAGATTGTGAGATTTAGTGGGAAATTGTTTGAGACTTCTGCTAGGAAGTAGATACAAACATGCTCTGGATATCACTTTCTTCTAGGTCCACTCCTTGCCCCAATGTAAAACATGCAGATGAATGGGGTGAACCTTCAAGGTGTGAAAGTGGGGATAGCTGTCAATATTGTCATTCTCGTACAGAGCAGCAGTTTCATCCTGAGGTAAGAACTACGTTTCTACTTATTTTTAGCAATCTCAAATTTATTATGGTTAGATGATCGATTAAAGATATTATTTATGAAAAAACGTGACATTTCATTCAACACTTCCAGTCGTTGAGGTATTTGCTTAAGCAAAACAAAATTTGCTAAGAAATAGTTATTTGTACTGCTGTGGTTTTCACTGATAGGCATTTTTATTGTACTGCTTATGAAAAATTAATCAATATCCTCTGGATTTGGGCATAAATAAATGTGTTCTCTTTTTTACCTAACTTCTTGGGTTGGTAATGAAGTCACAGTAGTAATTGCCACTCAGTAACTTGGGACAAATTTCTATTTTAAGTATAGTTAAAAAGCTTTATTACAAATAATTAAGAGAAAGTGAGTAGGTCAGGAGGAGGTGGAGAGAGCAGAAAACTCTCCTGGTGGCTGAAGTAAGACACTCCAGAAAAGGGCGATTTTAGATTCCTCTGTAGGCAAAGTCATTGTAACTTTGTTGGATGCTTGAGCGTAACAGTGAAATACTAGGGAAGAGAGCAGTGCCATGCAATCTGCTGAGATTTAATTCTTATCTGACACGATGAAAATATTAAAAGTGCCAGTTAATGGAAACAAACATGATACTGAAAAGACATGTTATGCTAGAAGCTGCCTGTACAACATTGGATATCTGTTTTCATTTTGGGACCTTTGAATGGACGTGAAGAATTCACAGCAGGATGTAATTTCTTGCATTAGAAAGTTCAATACTTAGGTATAAGCAAAGAGCATTCAAGCAATTGCTAATTTCTCTTCCAATTATGAAGATTATTGAAGGCATCTCAAGACCATACTGGGAAAGGAATTCTTAGAATACTGACTCCAGAATTGTTGCAAGCTTCGTATCATACATTCCCTATCATAAGTTGACCAGCTACATCTTTATACTAAATAGGTGGCAGCTGTCTCTACTCTTCAGGTGCTGCTCCAGAATTTCACTGTCCTGATTACTAGAGATTTTACAGTCCAGATTTATTTCAGATCATCTAATTTCTTCTGCATCATATTCCAGCCCTTTTCTGTAGTAAAGGTGTCTTCATGCTTAGTATTGCTACCATACTTTTATTTATGACAATGCCGTGAATGAAAGTGCTAAAATAAGTCACAAGGCTGAGCCTTGAGTTCTGCTACTAATTTTGTCTGCTGCCTTCCTCTTTCATACCATCCGTTGTTATCTCTCCATTAGTCAATTTATCAGCAGATATATAAAATGTTACATAAGAATCATGTTCTTCATTATCGTAATTAATGAATCTTACAACATCCTATATTGAAGTCCTTACTAGAATGCTCGCATTTCCATTCTAGAGAAGGACCTTTGATTTATCAAAGTTATATGGTGAGTCTACCATGAGGTGCCTTTGCCAAATGTACTTTTGATTTTATCCCATTTCTTTCTGTCTTTAATCTAAATGGTGACAGACAGAATAATTAGTGGCCTGAATCAGCTGTTTTTGCTCTTCTCAAACATATGTGAGCTATACTTAATATACTTCAGTTATATGTGCTGCTTCTGATGTGGTGGCTTTAAAAGTGGCTTATTAAAAGTACTTGCTAACTGCATCTGTCTTATTTGCCAGTTTTTTAAAAATCCTGATGCAACAATTGCCTAATTCACTTCCTCTTCCTGAACTGATGGTGATTTGCTTCCACATCAGCTGTAGTCACCTCAGTCTTTGTCTGCTTGTTTCCATTAGCTGTGCTGCCTTTGTTGTAGTGTTGAACATAATTCCTACTGATAATCAAGGCAGTTTGATGAGGATAGTGTTATCACCTCATCTAATTTTAAGTCTAGTATTTAATTTCACAGAAACTAGCAACGTGCCTGCACTGGAAGAGGAGTTTTCATTCAACATCATACCCTGTGATCCTTTCTCTCCTTTGCTCCAGCTCTGACTTTGATCCAATTATGTGGTTAGAATGGAAATTCCGTGCAGCTTTTGTACCTCTGACTTGAGGATTCAAAGCACTCATTCAGTTCATAATGAAATTCAGTCTATTTAATAGTGGTAATCAGTTGCCTTCATTCCTCAATCTACTTATTTGATGTCAATAACATTAGTTCAGCCTTACTTTTTTACGTCCTTTAATTTAAGTTGAATTAATACTCACTTTATCCAACGTTATCTTCTCTTTTTGGATGTTTTCATGTACTTGTTCTTCACCAAATTCAAATAAAGAATATTGTCATTGCCTCTTGGCTCAGTGACTATTTTTTGAAGAAACCTCTTGATTATCACATTCAGGAATAGCTTGATTCTGCTGTTAAAAGATAGCAACCATGTTCTTGTCTATAGCTGGGAAGTTAGTCTTCTGTAATGATTTAGTTCTTTGAGTTTGCTGTCTGTCTTGTAATATCGGTATGTGTAGATGACGTGGTCATCTCCAGAATCAGTCTTTGAGGTGTGAGCTCTGCCCCGATAGTATTTTGGTATTATCTATATTATCACTTCTTGTATCTGTAGTATTTACCAGAAGGCACTCCACACCATCTGGGTAGCTCATAGGATCAGGAAGGCTATTTTTTGGCTAGGACCTCAAACTAAGACTGAACTTCCGATTACATCTTTTGTTGAAACGATTCGGAAGTCAGCTCTTCTCATTTTTTCCTTATGCATCATTAGCATCGTGTAATACAGCATTGGGGTTTTATATTTAACCAATAAACAGAGAACAGGAAAGAAAGGAGATGGGTCCCGCTTCATTTCCTAGTTCGGGTGTTGGTATCCACAAATGGCTCCTTCGTTTTTTGCGATGTCTGTGATAGCTCCCAGTGAAATTGGTGGAAAGATCAGTCCCACTGTTTTGTTTGTTACGTGTGTCATTTGGGTGAATATTTGTCTACAGCATGGATGTTTTGTTGCTTTTTCAGTGTTCAAGGAAAAATAAATTATTTGTAGTGTGATAAGCATCAGTAATAATTTTGTGATTTAGCATTTTACTATAGTTTCTTGGATGATCTTTGGGTTATGCATGAACTAGTAGTGAATATAGGAACTAAATTTTCAGCCTCAATTCAAAATCACTTATGAGAGGGAAATTAAGATGCTTAAAATAGCTCTAAAATAAAGAGCTTACAGAAGTAGTTGTTGATTTTTTTTTAATACATAGTTTCATTTTTCATGTTTGCTCTAAGGCGGGAGTCCAAGGTAAACGTTTTTTTACACAGCATATGCAAAAGTGCCAAAGAAGTGGCATTCTGAACTAAGAATTATTACTTATTGAGCCGTGAATCACTCAACTGACACTGAAAGCCAAAGACCACAGTACCAAGGTTTGGGGAACCAAAAAGATCCCTCTGCTATTTGCTACAGACTTGCAAATCACCAGAATTAATTTTCTAAAGAATCTATGTGCTTTTAAATAGGTTCTTAATATTGTTCTAATATGATAGTATGTCAGCCCCTCCTCCCAGCCTTGTGAGATCCAAAGATCGTCAAGATCCTGGTAGAGTAATAAACTGAATCTGGATCTTACTAGCAACTTATATAATCATTACTGTCATGAACAGTCAGTATTACTTCAGTTCTCATGCACCCAATCAGGTTAGAGAAAGACATTTGAATGTTAGGATGATTTGAATAGTAGAGGTGTCCTAACGAAGGAACTGTGTTGAAAAAAACATACTGGGGGTTTTTTTCAGCTTGTTTGACTTGTTTCTATACAACATGGAAAATCAAAGCAGTTTAAACATTGCTTTTCTAAAATATTATTGTTACTTACTATTTATTATTGTACAGAAGAAGGTTAAGATTCTCTTACCTCAGGTTTGCTTTTCTTAAAATTCTGCTCTTCTATTTGATTTTTAAAAATGCTCATAAGAACTGGGTTTTCTGAGAAAACTGTGTAATATATATTGTTAGTAAATATTCAGAATTTTTCATTTAAAGGTTTTAAAATTTTCTAACTATTTTGTCATTAACAAATGTGTCGTAACAAATATGTTTAGGTTAACCACCCTTCTGTTTTGTTTAGATATATAAATCTACAAAGTGCAATGACATGCGCCAAACAGGTTACTGCCCACGTGGTCCATTTTGTGCGTTTGCACATGTTGAAAGTAAGTAAGAGAGCTGTAATTTTCTATCAGTGTTCATAAAAGTGAACCATCATTTCTAAGCGTCAGTAACAGAAGTGACTTAACATCATTAATTTTAATGCATAAATGGCATTTGATGTTACTTGTTTTTAGAAATTTATTCCATGTTTTCTAATACCGTATATTGCTGTGGGAGCTTGCTGCATTTGCATCAAATTTGCATCAGCAGTAAAACAGGAGGTGCTTTTCTTTACAAATGCAGCTTGTCCCTGTAACTTTTTGAGGTTGATCTGACAATTTTCTACACACACGCTTGACTTTTCAAAATATATTAGCTGTCCTATTGAAACCTATAGTAAACTTCTCAGGTAGAAGTTAAACATCCTTGCAAGTATTTGCAGAACTAGGGCCTTAGCTAAACTGAAAAAGAACACAGAGAAAATTATGTCAGCTGTCCTCTTTCCTCCATCGCCCACTTACATCTTCACTGCACTCAAACTGTTACATACAGAAAAAGAGAAGAGGGACCATTTTTTTCCAAGAGAGCACTCAGTTCTTCGGTATGCATCTACCCAGATTAATTCTGGGTATGCATCATCAGATTCTTTTTAATAGTAGTATCAACGTAGGTTATCCCTACACTCTCCCTGCACTCCAGAATGTGAAGCACGCAGTTGCTGCAACAACTATTCATGCCTTCTTTTCAGTAGTGATGCAAGGCAGAACTTGAAGCATTTCTATGTAACTTATAGGTGATAAATCTTTTCTTTTTTGATTATGTAGTTTTTGCTTGATTATGTAATCAGTAAAACCTCATATTTATTTTTCAAAAAGAAAAAAAAAAAGGTCTGCTCCTATCTTACTTTTTGCCTTCTGCTTCTAGAGCTGGAAGGAGGGATGAGAGACCCTACCAATTTTGGAAAGCTCCAAATTTCTGCAATTCAGTAGTATTTATCTTACGATTCTCTAATGATAAGTAATGGCAGTCTCCTCTCTCTGTCTAACCTGTCTAGGCAAATGTGATGTTCTGTACAACCATTTATCGTGTCACTTGCTTACCTAAAAGACGTTCAGTGAATAGAGTCATTCTTGCTGCCCACAGCTCTTGTTTCTGAGAATCTGTGGTATGGTCAACTTGGTTTTTAACTTCTGTGGGGTGATCGATTTTACTTTTCCATGCTTTTGTTACTCAGAGAGGAGGAAGGATAAAGAACCTCCTGTATTTATTTCAAGAAGCCCATTACTCTAAGACCTAGCAATTCTTCAAAACATTATGGCAATGAAGTCAGTATTGACTGTTTCTTCACGTCAAAAGTAGCTCACTGCCTTTGCTTTTGTGCTGTTGGGGCTATCTCCTAAATCAAGTCCTTCACTGTTTGCCAGTGTTGGCAAGCACTTCTTTGATTCAGGAAAGTCTGAAAATACACATTTTGTTACAGAAGTAATTTATGGCACTGGATTTACTGTTCTGTTTATCTGATATAAGTTTTTTCTTTCCTGAAACAGGTGAAAGAGTATGATTTAAACAAATTCACTGCATACATGCAGCATGGTATAATTGTGACATGCTGCAAAACTCCTGTGGGAGAAGACTACGTTTTCTCTGTTTTCTTCCTTAGACCATACTGAATGCTGCCTCCCTTCTTGCCTCTCCAGCATGGAGAGTACAGGATAAGTTCAGCAGAGCTTTTGGAGATTGGAGTTCTTTTGAGACCCCATCACGACCTACTTCTGTGTGTCTTGATCATTAGTGTCTTTAACAGTCCAGTTGATGCTTGATTCCTATGAGAGGAATCATTCTCACAGGAAGCTCTCATTGACAATAAACAAGATTTCCATCTCCAAGGAAAAGTTGAGCATTGCCCAGGCTAAAGATAGAGGGCTGAAGGAAAGTCCAAACTTAACAATTTGCTGATGTTATTCTCCCTAAGGGATGTCTTTCTAATCTGTTGCTAATCCTTCTCCCCCAGCCCTGTTCTTTCTTCTACTCTGTAGGATGAATTCTTGTACTCTTTAAAAATCTCCAGAACTCTGAGAGAATTCCTGAGACTTTGAACATGTTAGCAGTCCTAATTGAGATGCAGCAGCTTAATTTTCTCCACATAGTTGCATTAGACAGAATTTTATGTCCATCAGAAGAGACTTACATGGCTCAGCCAGCATGCTCTGGAACTCTTTGGCTTGCATCATCTGGAATGAAGACTGTGTAAGCAGGAAATCTCAACAAATGAACTTGAAATCTTGCAACAGTACCCACCCCCCGTCTCTGGTAGTCTGAATAGTCCATCAGAAGTTAGATGTTCAGTTACTATCAGCAAGAGCGCCTTTCTGTTGTTGGCAACAGCTTTAAGCTTAGTTCAGCAGCTCTGACATTCTGCCTCCTATGTCTGTAGAATAAAATGGTTTCTGTCCCTTCCATATTAGGGAAGGGGGAGAGAATGGTTTCAGAGCTGTAGATCTTTTCATCAGTATGAAAAGCATGAAACTCTTGGTTCATGGATCTCTTTGAATCACAAATTATGAGTGTTCTCCACCTAACTTCAGTGAAGCCCTAGCTATGTGGAACGAGTAGAGGAAGATTTCCCACCATTCATACATGTATCTCAGCAATTTTTATCATTCTATGTGAAATAATTTGTGGAAGCACACGTTCTCTATAATAGCGTTCCCGGTCTTCCTTCAGTGTCTTCCTCAGAACCAGCTGACCATTTTTTTCCCTTTTTTCCCTCCTTTGTGACGATCATGAGGAATACTACTATTCCTCCAAGACTGCTTTTCCCTTGAGGCCCTGGCTGCAGACAGTATTGTCTTATAAATGTCACTCATTGTTTTTTTTCCCCCACTGGCTGAAGCCCTAGGTCCAGTGTAGTCCCAAAGACACTTTGTGATGACAGGGGGGAGGGCACCTGATCCTGAAAAGTAGAGAAGTAGTGGGATCTGACATATCTCCCTGGCACCCTTTGCAAAACAGAGAGTAGCTAGGGTATGTTGGGACACTTCAGTAACGGACTCTCTTAAAATAACGAACACCTCTCTGTGGCACTCATTTGTCCACTGGCTGCCTGACTACAACTGGCACCTTAACAAAAAATAGATTTTTTTTTAAACGGAAACATGGGCAGACTGAAATTCTGCTGGCAAGAATTTGGAAACACTTCAAAGAACACATCTCCTGTATAACAGCTCTGTTACTGAAGGCATTTGCCTTCAGATTGTTCGTCAAAGACTGTTCTCTTCTATTGGTGCCAAGGTTGCAATAATGAAAAAACTTACTTCTGACTTCATGAAAGATGGAATTCCCCAGGCCAGACCTAGCCTGATCATGGTAACTCTTATATTCATAATACCCAAGTCTTGTTAGTGCAAATTCTAAGGAGGCTATATAGGTGAAAAAGTTGTATCTCGTAAAGAGTACAACCCTATTTCTACACAACATCCTAGGCTACTGATACATAATCCCTGAAGCACCACTGCATTGGCATTAGATAGTTGAAGTTCTTTTTGAGGGCTCTATCCTAATCTCCATGAGCTTCAGTGATTGCCGTGAGATAGGCCACCACGTGCGTGTTGCTTTTCTGTCAGTTGCAACCTCCTACAACTGCTAAAGGTCTTTGAGAAAATATGGTTAGACTAGGGGGAGGCTTACACTGTAGAATTTTGTAACTTTTGTGCAGCTAGCCACAAACTATGATGTTCACTCTGCGAAGAAATTGGAATGATGTAGAAGCACACATTCTGAATTTAATGTGTCTGTTTGACTTACTATCAATAAGCAGAATAGCAAGAACTAATCACGCTATTCTCCCTAAATACCCTGGAAAGAGAAAGGAGAGATCATTTCTCTTTGAAATGTTTGGAAAGCAGTCTTATACTGCCCTTCTAGGGTGGTATGACTACTTACACTCATTTATAGAACATTGGACGAGTATATGGTTGTGTCAGGGAAAAAAAGCTAATGAAGATTTAAGAGAGCATGAATCAGATAGTGCTTTTCCTGTGACAGTGTGAGGGTTGACTGGACATGTGAGGGTTGACTGGACAAAAGATGGCTGACTGGACTTGCTGTGGGCAAGCAGCTATACAGTGAGATGATATGTAGTGAAAGTGAGAGTAAATGACAAAAAGTCAGCGCATCTGTTCCTATCTTCCCAACTGTTCTTTGCACTCTCACTCTGTAGGAGGAACAGCAGGGGTCTAGTAACATAATCTTTGCAATCCCTATGGTTTCTTTTTCCTTTTCTTTTTTTTTGGGTGTGGCTGGACTGGACTTGCGTGTATAGTGGTACTTACTAGTAGCTTTTTCCTTTCTCTTTTGTGAGCCATGTCCCTATTTTTGTAATTTATACAATAGTGGAAATATGTGGTAAAGCATTGGACCGTATAGTAAGAAGGCCGCGGAGTTGTGATAAATCAAATGCTAGATAGAAACCCCCCACATCATTAGAAATAATCCTCAGCTATGCTGTCTCCACTGAAGAGAGGTGTCTACATATGTCATACTTATTTTGTTTCCTACTATGGCTTGTACTTTCGTACACTCTATCAGAGCTACTTATTGTTTCTAGTAGGGAGAAATGTTTAAATTTGATTTTTAACTGCAGTTTATTATTACCCCTTCAGAAATGCACTAGTGGCTAGAGATGAAAAAAATCTTACCATACCTGTAGAATTTATTACGAGATTTTGTTTTCAGTCCTGACTTCCTTACTTTGATGTCTTGTGTGCATGGATTATGAGGTGAGGAATGTTATTAACTGTAATTGCTTACTAAAGTAAACATTTTTTGTTAACTCATTATTTGCCTGTAAAACTAGAAGTCTGAATCTCCTTAATATACTGCACATTTAAAGAATCAAATATCTAAGATGTTTAACAGTTTAACAAAGTAGCCTTTGGGGAATTGCGAAGTAATTGTTCAGTCACCTTGAGTTGAATTTTCTGGTATGAAAATTAACAGTCATTGGTCACAATTTACGTATAAGTTAATAATGAACTTTCTCAAAGGTTATTGTTCCTTTTTAAGTTGAATAGTACAAGTCCCATATTCTCTTCAAATTGTTTTATGATTAAGTCAGTTGGTTCTAGACTGGAAAAAGAAAACAAAGAACCCTATAATTATGATGCCATTGTTACCTTTCCAGTCAGGAGTTCTAAAAATGTTGTCTTTAAACCCTGGTATGATAGAGATTCTGGAAAATAAAGCAAAATCTAGAATACTTTAAATATATGAATTTTGACCTACCTCCCACCAGTTTTAGATGGAGCAAGTAAATAAGAGTATCACATTTGTTAGTAGCCACAAATACATAATGGTGAATTATATTATTCTTACCTTGCCTTTATGCTTATATTTAAAGAAAAAGAGAGAGATTTCTTGTGTGTGATTGATGTTTCCATGTGACAGGTGCTGTGTTTGGTACTAGGTATGTAATTGTTAAATTCACACAGCTAAGTATCAAATCTGTGTGTAATTTGTTGGGGATTCCTTCAACAGAGGACACCATGAATGTAGTCATACTGCAAACTGGTTGTCAATCAAAGCCAGGCGCTCACCTGTTTTCAACAGACAGCATAGGAATTGCAAATGAATGGAGCAGCAGTCTTAACTCCACAGACAGCATTACAAATAGCAGTGGGCAGTCTGGAAATGTAAGTGTAAATAATTCTGGAAAAGTTACTAATAATAATCACTGTGCCAATATACAATGTTTATTTTACCTCTTAAACATCTGTTTTTTATTTCTTTGTACTTCAGCAAAAGAGAAAAAAACCACAGCTATAGTAAATGTCAGGCAGTAATATTTAACTGGTACTGTAAGCCTAAATGAAATGTCTGCCCTTGGCACCAGATTTAACTATGTATTATTTGTGTTTTCTGTTCTTGTTTTTTGTCTTTAGATGCAATATTTTGAATGCTACAGTGAGGAACATCATTGTTAATTAAATATACAGCTACAGGACAGCTTAATTTACATATGTCTCTTTTTTCTATAGGAAAGGTTTCATTCATGGAAGATCTTGCCTGATCCCAGCCCTCTTCTCTGCCCTAATTTGTTAACATTAGGAATGAATTGATGTCCTGCCTGAACATGCTTTATATTTAAAGCTTCTCACAGTGGTGCAGTACATGCAGTATGTTTGGTAGTAGAGAGGTGTTTGATTAGAAGGTGATAAATGTAGTTTCTGTTAGCAAATTTTATCAGTTAAGGATGGAGGAGAGGCAGGACATGAATTGATGTCCTGCCTGAACATGCTTTATATTTAAAGCTTCTTACAGTGGTGCAGTACATGCAGTATGTTTGGTAGTAGAGAGGTGTTTGATTAGAAGGTGATAAATGTAGTTTATATTAGCAAGTTTTATCACTTAAGGATGAAGGAGAGGAAGGAGAAAGATATATTGCAGAGCTTTTATTATCTTCCTTTTGGTATCAGTTGGAATAGATCCTTTTGTTAAGTTTTATGTTTGTTGCAAAATAATATATGAAAATAGTGGTATCTCTCTTGTTCTCTCCTGACTTCTGTTTTTCTTAACTCGTTTGCAGTGCAGAGTCATAACTACTTACACATTTATTCCCAGAATTTTCACTTCTAGCTTTCCAGCACTGTTGATTTATACTGTTTGGTTAGAAACCAGATAAAAGGACATATTTTAAATAATGCTTAAAAGGAATTGCCAATAAATAGTGCAGTTGTTAAAACTCCTGGGTTTCTTTCATGTAGCTTCATATTGCTGTCCTGTAGATTGAGAATAAAGATACCAATATGCCTACATTTTATCTTAGGTTCCCAGTGCAGAAGTCTGCTTCCGTATATGAAAGGTTCTGCGAGAGGGTCTGCCTTTTTATTTAGGAAGCTAATTTTGTTGTTGCTAAGGTTCTGAAGCTTTCAGGAGAGACTCATAAAAGCATCTCTTCTCCCAGAAGCTTCTGAGCCTTTCATGAATGATTTAGCTACAGCTGAAAACACTAACTATTCTAACATGCCTTCCAGCTATGGGGAATCTTCTTCCATATACATGCATTTTTCTGTTGGTCATTAGGAATCTGATGAACATTGTTTACATTTTCCATTCTGTGCTCAGTGAGTCTCTGCCTGTACTACTGTTTAAGTGTAAAAATGGAAAAGTTAACCCTACTCCCTTCCCTGTACTTCCTACTTGAAGTTTTATTGCAAGTGGCCACCTTTTTTCTGATGTCTGGCAAAGTGTTCTGTCTTTCTTTCACTTGACTACTTACCTGCAGCATTGTTTGATGCACTTCCATTGTCTGGTTTTTTGAATATTCAGTTCCTGATTTTTCATTAGCAGGTTGGTCTTCTGTTTTTCCATGTTTAATTCTTGAGTTTCGTTGCTTGCTTGTTTTCACCTTCTCCATCTGCTGTAAACTGCTTAATTTCAGTATTTAGTCAGTCTGTTTTCCTCCCTCCCCCCATTTTCCGTATCCCAGCAACTTATTTACATTTGTGGTTTGTGTTTTTTCTCTCTGTTCCAATACGCTGTCTTTCTGTCCCCACCTTCATCTTCGTTCTTATCACTGTCAGACACTGGCCCTGAGTAAACTTAATTTTAGTGGTTTTTATCATGATGAAATTAGACTTTCTATGCCTCTCTTCCTTTGTGTCTTCAAAACAAAATCTCCCTATTCATCTTCCAAAACTTCTTTCACATATCCCGTTATAGTATGCTGGGAGAGTATACTACTGTTTTATTTGCTTCTAGAGGAAAAGGATGATGTAGTACTTGAGAGACCTAAACTCAGTTCTCTGCTCGATCGTAAAATTCCTCTTTGACTGTGAGCAAGTTGCTTAGGTCCCCATTTCTAGAATGTGGTAATACTATTGCCCTATCTATAAATGTTATTGGAAGAATGAGTCCATTAAGATTCTGTATGATCCAGGTTGATAGTGAGGGAGGCTGTATAACTTTTAAATATATACCTTCTTATCTCACCTATACTGCATTCTTATGTCTTCATCTAAGTTGCCTTGACAGTTGGACTGTCATCAGTCATTCCTCTGCTGTATCTTTCCTTAACATTTCAGTCAGGAAATAATCTACTCTTCAGCCTTTTTTGGTAAGTGTGAGTTCAGTTTCCATGGAGACCTTCTACATCTATCTTTCTTTACCTCCATGTTCTGCCTTCTGGTTTGAAGCCTCTAACATTATACTTTTGTCAGTCCCTTCACCTGATCTATGATAGTACTATTTTTCTCCAGTCTGTCTTTGCAGTTCCCTTTGCTTTATACTCCACGAGTTGTATCATCTAAATGTACTTAACCTCCACAATGCAGTTTACCCAGTGTGGCACAGTGTTTCCCTTGATTGTAATTTTTCATTTCAGTTAGTACTACTTGTTTCTCCACACTTGCCATCACCTCTTTCTTTTTGTTGTATTGCTCTAGCAAGTCCTAGATTGGCTTTCTTAGCATACCCATTTTTTTCTCATATTGCATCAGAGCTGTGAAGTGCCTTAAGTAAGATTCGGAGTCGTTGTATGCATTGTAGCAACAAATTCACTCATCCTTTTCCCAGTCCTATGTGTCTTCTTTAGAAGCTGCATTTACACCAGCAACTTTTACTTTCAGCTCTTATGCTTGTTCTTAACCATTACTACTCTTTTGTGCTCTGTTCAGTGTCATCTAATTGCCAGAAGGAACACTCCTTTTTACTCATTCTCCTACTGCTCTGGTTTTTTATGATATAAATTTCTTTTCTTTCACTCTTTATTTAACTTTAAGAGGGTCTTCCATATCGTTTCTTCTGTTGCACTGGTAAAATTCATGTATCTGAACTCCTTGGTTGTGGGAAATGATAGTAGACTAGGTTTCTTGAATATTTCTGTGCGTACAAGTCTTGAAATAGCTTGATCCATGTTTCACATACATTGCTTGCACCATTTAAACTTTGATGCCCTACTTGGGTAATGAAGTTGGTTATGTTACCACTTCTTCACGTTTACTCATATTTCCATTACTCCTTGCATGTCCTTCCATGAATCTTCAGCTATGTAATGTTTCATCATCCAATATGCTATGCACCCTTTTCCTCAGTCACTTTTGCTATCTACCCCTTTCCTCAGTCACCTTTGCCAAAATAATCTCTCTGGCATGCAGTCCTCTGCATCCCATACATATGCATCATTCTCAGTCATAAGCTTCTGCCTCACCTGAATTTCATCCCTTCATTTCAACTGTTCTCATTTATATCCTGCAAATTGATTGCAATTTAACATACCCAAATGGTCTTCTCCTATGTTTGTTTTTCTCATAGTTTCACGAGAGTTTGATTAACTAGGCTGTCTCAGTGCGTGCAACCATAGTCATAGTTGCTGTTTTATATGCTTTCTCTAGCTGGTTGATTAGTGTTATTATATCAATACAAAATGCATATTCTTTTGAGCAGCTTTTCAGCCAAAAAATGTCAAGAATCTTATCACCTCTCCTTAAAACACGCTCAGCTCACGCTTTAGGATTATACTGCTGATCTTCTCCATACATCAGGTCTCTTTGTTACTGACACCCAACTGCAATGTACCTAAGTTAGGTGATGATACAGAGCAAAGGCCTAGCTGTATGATAAAATTTGTCTGTAAATATTGTTCAAGTTTGTGGCACTTGCTGTTTATTCAGGAGGTGAAATAGGAGATACATCAAAGATTAATTGCATTTATCAAATACATAGGATATATGTTGATCACAATGGATGAAGACAGTATAACCAGCACCATCTTTGTTTTATCAAGTTTATCAAAGATGTGTAAAAGTACTTGATCACATGTTTGAGTTAGGACAGTTAAGAAGTCAGTGCTTGTCAGCTCAGTTGCGGTAAAGATTGGGTGCCTTCATAGCTCATCCTGATTGCAGACTCAGTGCTAACATTCTACTGCCTTCATTAAGCCTCAAGTTGTCTGTTTTACTTCATAACTAAGATGGCTTGAGCGTGTGCACATAATCAGTTACCACACTCATTTGGTAAATAATAGTTTATTAAGCTGTGATAATGCAACTGAGTTTGATTACGTGTGTATAATCTCAGTCTGAACAGAGGTGATGAATCATGCTTCCTTTACTGTGGAATTAGTGTTCTGAGACAGTGAGGGACGTAGGAAGGAAATAAGTTACTTGAGAGCAAAATTGGTTTTACAGCTTAATTAAAAATACCTACATGTTTCCTCTTCCTGTCATCTTCCCCTCCACCCCCCACAAATGTAGGCAATATAACAGTACATTTAAAGCCACAAAATATAATGCAAATCAAGAAACTCAAGAAGCTGCTACTTTTGTAGGAAATATATATAACTAGTTTTATAGGTATATGTTTCCTCATTTTCTTTGTAGAAGTTCATCTGTAAGCAAAGGCCTAGAATAGGTAAGAACCAAGGGAAAGAATGTATCACTTGTTCTACACGCTCCTGTTCTAAGCAATTCAGCTGCAGTGAAGAATAGTGGCAAATGATTTCTTTGTAAGAATCTAAGAGGCCAGAGTCTGTGTGGTTACAACATTATGAGGATGTGACCCTTGTTAAGGCAAGCTTGGCATCTTTTGACTTGTGGTGTGTCAGAAATATTCAGGTGTCTTATTGCCTTGAGCAAACATGCAAAATTGAAAAAGTTGTTCTTTTGTAACCTCTGTGAAAGGGAGAGGTAATCTGAAATATATCCAACTGCAGTGTTTAGTTAAGCTTAAAAATGAATCTCTGAAGATTTACAGCTGAGCCTCTGTGAAGTAAGGAATGTCACCAAGTACTGGTCTTTAATTAAAGTAGACTCTAAATCCTTAGGGGTTGAACTGTGTCCTTCCTGTGCTTATGTCTTTGACTACACAGCACAGCAGATTTCCATTTTTAGGAGGGACGCATTCCTGAAGAGTACTTAAATCTGTTGGGCCTCTTTATCCCACGCTCAGAAAATCAAATGCTGCAAATCTTAAGTTACATTTTTAGAGCAGTTTCCAAAGATCATGTTGAAGGCTTCCTCCAGAGTTGAGGCAACTGTATGACTTCTAGCTTCTGTTGTTTGTGCTTCTGTCTTAACACAGAAGAAAAAGCCTAAAAAGAACCCCAATTAATACTAAAAATTGGCAAGAGATTTTCCTAGTGTCAGTAGTGCTGAGGACATTGCTGTTCATGCCAACACTGATACCAAAATGTAACTTCTGCAGCATAAAGGAACAAAAAGTAAGCATTGGTAGTTTTCCTTCCCCCTCTTGCACTCTTTTTGTCTCTAATACTAATATCAAACTCATTTTATGTTAGTACTGACATTTGACTTCATGTTAACTGTGAATCACAAGTCCCTCTTGATACAAAATACATGTTAGCTCACCACCTTGGTGTCAATACTGCACTAAGTTGTATGTCTGTTTCTAGTGATAGGTTTCTTGACATTTCTCAGACCTTCTTTGTATCTTACTCTGTGCAAAGAGCATGAGAGATGAGAGATAACAGGAGCAGTGGTCTTGCGGGTATACTGTAGCAGGCCATAAAGGATAAATAAATATTTGAGAATAAATTATTTCTTGTCACGTGAGTGGCAGTGTAACCTATCGTGGTTTCTCTGTGGAGTCCACCTAGCCTTGAGTCATAGAGGAGATGCTTCTTACAAGCCTGGGCAAAAAGGAAGAGGGTCCTGATCAGTGCTGACATTTTGGGCCAGATCATCTTCACCAGACCTGGAGGAGTTTCTCACAGAGGGAAGGGAGGTGGTCTGAAAAATCCTCCCATTTACTTTCTCTGCTTAAGAATTATCTTTGATGACTATAGATAACGACCAGGATCAGGTATTCTCCCTAAATATCATCTCCTCTTGCCTCTTTTGGTAACAGGATATTAGTCTGGGTCTAACCCAACAGGGCATTTCTTATGTTCTTATTAGGGGGATAAACATACAGTATAGGGGCAGACAGGAGATAGAATCATAGAATCGTTTAGGTTGGAAAGGACCTTTAAGATCGTCGAGTCCAACCATAAACCTAACACTGCCAAGTCCACCACTAAACTATGTCCCTAAGTGCCATATCCACACATCTTTTGAATACCTCCAGGGATGGTGACTCAACCACCTCCCTGGGCAGCCTGTTCCAATGCTTGATAACACTTTCAGTGAAGAAATTTTTCCTAATATCCAATCTAAACCTCCCCTGGCGCAACTTGAGGCCATTTTCTCTCATCCTATCACTTGTTACTTGAGAAAAGAGACCGACACCCACCCCACTACAACCTCCTTTCAGGTAGTTGTAGAGAGTGATAAGATCTCCCCTCAGCCTTCTTTTCTCCAGACTAAACAACTCCAGTTCCCTCAGCCACTCCTCATAGAACTTGTTCTCTAGACCCTTCACCAGCTTCGTTGCTCTTCTTTGGATGCGCTCCAGCACCTCAGTGTCTGTCTTGTAGTGAGGGGCCCAAAACTGAACACAGTATTCGAGGTGCGGCCTTACCAGTGCTGAGTACAGGAGGACGATCACTGCCCTTGTCCTGCTGGCCACACTATTTCTGATACAAGCCAGGATGCCATTGGCCTTCTTGGCCACCTGGGCACCCTGCTGGCTATATTCAGCTGGCTGTCAACCAACACCCCCAGGTCCTTTTCTGCCAGGAGGAATAAATTCTAAATAATAACTTCAGACCAAAAAGAGTGATTTTTCTATGTTGTTGCCTTGTAAATTCAGACTAGGTTTGAAATTTTTGTTTCTTGCTTGTGTATTTAACTGACTGTGGATATTACATGACCCATTTTCTTTTCCTGCTTTATTTGCATGAGTTCTTTGTGTTTTCTTTGCAAGTTGAGTCACACAAAATTTATGGTACTGTTTAATCCAGTTATTAAAACTTAACTAACTTTTCTTTTCTGAAAAATACAAAAGACAGAGTAGAGGCTATCTCTGTCTATTGTCATCCTGGTGGACTCTTCAGAGATTAAGACCAAAAGCCTAAACATTAATGTAATCAGATAATGCTGCCTGCATCTTAGGGAGTTGAGTGATTGTTTTAGTTTAGTTTAGTTTTTCAGAGCAAAACTACACAAAATTGTATTGTAAGCTCTTAATGCTTATAGCTATATATATATGTTAATGCCACCATTGATACCTATTGTAACCAGAAGGATCATGAGTGGCACTTTTTGGTCTTATCTAATGGTCTACATACCTGGTGTCATCCGATCTTGACCAGTAACTCTGTACCTCAAGCCCAGTACTTCTGGGTGAACAAGGGCATCATTCCCCACTTACGGCTCTGTTGTCTGCAGGTAGCCCTCCAGGACAAGTAATCCATAGTGGCTATCTTCCTTCGTGCCTCTTCCCCTGATCTTCATTAGGTCACATTGTAGAGGAGCAACCATAATGTACATCTTCCTGTGTCGGTAAAGTAATCTCTGTTGCCTGCCTAGCTGAAAGAGTGGACATGAAATATGCTTCTGAGAAACATTCTGTGCAGATTAGGGAACTCATCCTTAAATTGAGTCAGTATCCTATCTGAATTAGTATCTTACTTCGGGTGTTAGTCTGCCTTCGCTGTCTAGTCATTTTATCTTACGTATTTGTCTGCTGCATTAAGCAGCCTTGTGCTACCAGAAGTATGTTTTTAAGTGTACTTACAAGATGTAACTATGTTATTCATGAAAAGTTTTCAAAATCTTTTGATATGGAACTGAATACCTTAGCATGTTTTTATTGACCAAAAAAAATTATTTTTTTAATTTCACTTAAGAGCAATGGTTTTTTTCCTGGCAGCATCCTTTTATTTTCTTTTTCTCTCTAGCATAAAGAAAGGATTTCAGTATTTTAGAGCTGAAAAACTGTGCAAACTTAGCATCGCCATGCACAGGGGCAACCCTCAGTTTTGGATTTAGAGTAAATGGTAACAGAAAGAGAAACATTGCATGTTATAACAAGCTTGTGGTCAAAACTTGAATTCTTCAGCCTTTGACTTCAGAAGGAATTTTGTCTGAGTAAACCTTGGCTATCAATTTAATTATTTTTGCTGTGGTGCCCACTCTTCTACTTCTGTCAGCTCTCAGGATGTATGTACATTTCAGACTGTTGGGTAGAGAAGCTGTCTTTGGATTTCAGAAGCAATCTAATTACAGAACTCCACACAGATAAGGTTTGTGACAGGAGATTTTCTGTAGGGATAGGAGTGAGTGAATGCATAGGTAATAATCTTCAGTGAGTATAGGCCTTACATTTGTTGGAGGTGGTTTTTTTCTGTCCAGGGTTAAGACATCATCTAGGTTCATGTCTGTCCTCTACCTGATTTACAGGAATTTGAATCTGAAGTTCCTGCTGCTCAAGAGGGACATTCTGAGGTTATACTATTCTGGGGAGAGAGGTGTCTCCTGTTAAAATCCTGATTTGCTTAAAATACTTTCACATTCTTTGGAGCGTAGAGTAAAATTAAGGGTTAGGGTTAACACTAAATTGAGAGTTTAACAGTAAACTATATAGTTATTCTTGTTTACTCTGTCTGGTTCAGTGTGTATTTTGTATTTAAACAAACCAAAACAACTTTGGCAGAATTTCACTCCATTATTGTATTGACTAGTTTAGTTCCCTTGAGGGCTGGCAGATTCTGTTCCGAAACAAGCACAGAAGGGATTGAAATGTGTATCATCACTGAGTGTTCTCACCACTGGGCTGTTAGGTATAGATATAGGATGCAACTATTCCCATACTGCCTTTGTGAGTCTAGCTATAAATCTAGTTTAAGAAAATGGAACAGTTTACTTAAAAAATGTAGAAACAAGCAATGCCCACAATTCCACTCAAACATATTATTGTAGGATGCTGGCACCTGAGTTCATAAATTTCAGGTTGATCAGAATTGTACTTTTAGCAAAAAAATTGTCCAGACCTACTTACAGATTGTACCTTCAGCTTAAGCCTTTTACTTTAGAAGTTTAAAACTCTCTGGAAAATGTACAGCAGAACTAAAAATTGTAAATTCAGTTGTCGTGGTTTAACCCCAGCCAGCAACTCAGCACCATGCAGCTGCTTCCCCTTCTCCCCTCCTAGGGGGGTGGGGAGGAGGAGGAAAAAAAAGTAAAACTCATGGGTTCAGATAAGAACAGTTTAATAACTAAAGTAAAATATAATACACTACTAACTAAGAATAATAATAATAATTGTAATGAAAAGGAATATAACAAAAAAAGAAATAACACCCAAGAAAAGACAAGTGATGCACAATGCAATTGCTCACCACCCGCTGACCGATGCCCCAGCAGCGATCCACGCCTCCTGGCCAACCCTCCCTGTTTATATACGGGGCATGACGTTCCATGGTATGGAATATCCCTTTGGCTAGTTCGGGTCAGCTGCCCTGGCCATGCTCCCTCCCAGCTTCTTGCACACCTGCTTGCTGGCAGAGCATGGGAAACTGAAAAGTCCTTGGCTTAAGATAAGCGCTACTTAGCAACAACTAAAACATCAGAGTGTTATCAACATCATTCTCACACTAAATCCAAAACACAGCACTGTACCAGCTACTAAGAGGAAAATTAACTCTATCCCAGCCGAAACCAGGACATCAGTAATTTTTTTATATACTAAAATGTTAATTTATTAATCAATAAACATTTTAATATTTAAGAATTTCAGAAAACAACCTTTTGGGATTTACAAACAAGCATTGAGATACTTTTTGCCAAGATTCTACATGTCTCTTTCTTTTTGAACTGCTTGCCTTTATCCGCATGAGTTCATTTAAAAGAGTGAAATGTTGTATAATGCTTGCATTAAACTGTAAATTAAAAAATATATGAATGAATGGAAATCAGGGTTGTCAGAAAGCAAGTATTCCTTTATTGTAAATTAATATCCATTAAGTAATCTCCACCTGTGATTCATTTTGTGCGTAGGGACCAAACAAGGCTATACTCTGGTGTGTAAAAATGCATCTCCTTTTGAAGTCTGTGTATTTACAATAGCTCTATGTTACTTTTGTCATCTGCTACTTTTTTAAGCTAATACCAAAAATACATACAAATAAACCAAAGTTAGTGTTGTATTTACATAAGACTGAAATTAATTTATAATTTCAACTGATTGTGTTACAGAGGGAGACTGTAGCTGTAAACATAAAAAAATATTGAGTATATTAGACACTGTTTTCTGTCTTCTACAGATTTCCTGTTCTTCAAGTCCAACTGTAACATCAAGTTCTGGTAGCAGTAGTTCTTTATCACCCCTTGGACCTCTTTGCAGACAGAGATCATTAGCAAATGGCGTTTTGTGTTCTGAGTCTAGCACATCACCAACATCTAGCTATCCGAAAGCACCAGGCTTTGAACGAGAAGATCAGGTATGTGAATAATAGGGGTCTAGAAGTACAAATGCAACCTTAAGTTAAATTAGATTCAGCAGAAAATGTTGTCTGCCTCGTGTATCAGCACTGATTTTTGGTAATTTAGGACACAGAATTTGGAACCCTCTTCTTTAGTGAGCTAAACTGCATCAAATTACTTTACAGTTGTCACGGGCCAAGAACACTCATCCAAACAGTCACTGCAGCTCAGGTGACATGCAATGAATTCTAACTTTGCAGAAACGTTGTGATTGTCATTTTGAGCCCATGTTGCCAAGAACAGAGCAAGATAACAATGGGAAAAAAATCATAGCTAGACTTGGTAGGATTCAGTTTTAATTACTGTTGAAAATTGATAGTGAAAAGATGCATTAATTTCTGGCCGTTGGTACTATTTATGAGTTCCAGTCTTTGATTAATTTCAGTCTCTTTCTTCTCCCACCTGCAGCTGCCTCTCTCCTGGGACATGTTTATTGCTGAGACAGACATAGATGATAAAATATAACAGGCCTCTTGAAGAGAGAAAGATCTGTAGCATTAGCAATGAGAGAGCGGTTGAAATTGAAGTTGGTGAGGAGTTAGAATCCTTTAGTCGGGAGCTGGGGAGAAAACAGGCAATGCTAGAGACAGTTGGGAGAAGGGAAGACTGATATTTTTCAGGGATATGAAACAGCTCTGTTGGCCTGCGAGAAAAAAGCTGAAAGCCCAAACTTTTTCTTGCTCTATTATAATACTGGTTACACTTTTAAATTGTCAGAAAGGAACTGTTTAAAAAAAGGAGCTCCAATGGCACATTTAAATAAGCTGCAGCCAAGCTGATCAGCCTTCTTGCAAACCTCTGACTTGTCAGAATTGAGTTCTATAACCTGAGATGCACAGAGAAGTGCAGAAGTAAAAGACGGAAACAGAATGAAAGGAAGGAAAGTCGTTTTTGTAAATGATAACTTCTTGTAGGTGATGGCAAGATCATTACTCTAGAGTAAAGTTCTCCAGGCAGGATTGCTTTCTTACATATAGATGTTCAGACAAACTGTAGGTTAGAGAGCTGGTCATTGTGACAGTGAAGATTTCCATCTCCCAATATAGGGATCAAGTGATCATTGATCAAATGTCATGGAAACAAGGCAGTTACAGTATCAAATGGCTGCTCTCTGGGCATGAGGCAGCAATAATTGAGAAATGATGTAACCATTGGTGAAGATCTATTTTGCTGTTTTGGTCATAATTAGTGAGTAATGTACTGCTACAAAGAATGTGTCTCAGCAGCAAAAACATCATGTACTTGCCTTTTAGTGGCCACATTGAACCTGTCTAGAGAGAAAGCAGTGATGGACTTTGCAATTGATAAAGTGTCTAGAGTGGTGGGAGGCATATAAAGAGGAGGAGAGTTGTTACCTCTAGGGAGCTTTCACTACAAGACAGATTAGGAATCTCCCAAAGGAAACAAGGAACAGACACAACAAGACTCCTCAAAGGCAGCAGAAAGAACCATTTTTTCCTAAGGAGACAGAGGGCATCTTGCAGAGTTGACTGCAATTCAGGAAGTCACTGAAAATTACTGGCCTGAAAAGAACAGAGATCCTTTGATCCTGCTCTGCAAGAACACAGTGGGCAAAGAGAAATTGCTTAGAATTCTGTTTTATTTAAGTTTGTTTAACTTGTTTCAAAAGTTACCGTATTATAAAATGGTGTTCAAAGAAAATCTGCCCTTATATTTGAATTTGGTTTTGGTTTTGTGGGTTTTTTTGTTGTTGTTATTTGTAGTATGATCACTTTAAGGGAAAATCTAGGCAGTTCCACTCAAACTTTTGGCTACTTCAGGCTTCTATCTCACCAGCCTCTTGGAGAAGTATTCCCCAGCTAGTGAGCATTTGGGACATGTTATTTCTGTCACAGCATCATGCTAACATGGCTACTCGATTTTTGGACCAGAAATAACTTGCATGTGCTCAGTTATGCATATAAGTGGAACAATTGCAACTGCTGTTCCTTTTCCATGTAGATCTACTCTGTGATCATTAAAAATTAATTCTCCATATGGGACTGCAGCAAGGGAAATGAAGTCAGCCTGTTGAAGATATATCATTACAGAGATGCCACTGACCCTTCATAAACTAATAATATATTTTACAGCAATGACTCATTAAGTTCATGTATTACAGAGATTTTTCTTCTTTCAGGCAAAACATCGAAGCTTCACAGCTGAGAAACAGCAGAAAATAAATGAACAGGACAACAAGCAGGTATTGACAAAAGCTAAACGCTGTAAATATTTTGCCCTTTTTGATAATTTATTAATGCAGTATCAAAGTTCTGTGGTGCTTTACAACATAGTCTAAGGAAACTTTGTGCCCAGTGACAGGACAAGAGGCAATGGGCACAAACTGAAACATAGGAGGTTCCGTCTAAACATATGGAAATACTTTTTTTACTGTGTGTGTGAGACTGAGCATTGGAACAGGTTGCCCAGAGAGGTTGTGGAGTCTCTCTCCTTGAAGTTATGCAGAAGCCATCTGGACGTGGTCCTGGACAGCCGGCTCTAGATTCTGTGAAAATGTACAGTAGATGTGTGCTGCAGGGAGTACCAGGGATGAGAAGAATATGAGGCAATTTGGGGATGCTTTTGATTATAGTGATTCCATGGCAGAGTTTTCACAGTGAAATTTTGGATTAACTTGATTTGGGGATGGATTGATAAAATTTAAGGAAGGCCAGAAGGAAGATGATGATACAATTGTTCGAGCATCAGATGCTCAAAACTAGAAAAATAGTTAAAGTGACAGGGAAGAGGGCATAGCTTTGACCTGTCATGAAGCTAAGTCCATCAGGTGTTAGGGGTCATTCTATATATGCAAAGGAGCTTAAAACTGCCAGCTTTGCACTGCTAGAACAAGAACCCTGATGCTTTATTAGTGACAATGATCAAGATAAATGAGAACAGAAGTTTTACCATTTGCCATTCATGCAGCCACACAGGAGTGTATAATCTAAAGCGGAGGATTAAAATGTATCTTACATTTAAAAAGCAGGAGGAGTGGTGCAGAATAAATAAGGAGAGAAAACACAAGATAGAGGTGGATCCTCTGAGTTCTGTATAGGAGAGTGATAGCACATGAACCAGCTTAAAAGTATACATTGGGTTTTTTCCCCTACACGTTTATAATTAGTGAGTGTGGCAGCCTTGGAAACTCTTTTAATTTTTTGTGATTTGCCCTAAAAAGTAGTTTTTACATGACTTTCTACCACTATTAATGTTTGTAACAGAGTAAATAGGATATACCCAGTTTAACATCTTTATTAACAACCTGATGGGGGAATTGAGTTTGCAGATGACATGAAATTGGTGGGACCAGTCAATAGGGCTGGGCTGCCATTCAGAGAGACATAGACAGACTAGAGGAACAGGCCAACATGATCTTTATGAAATTCATTAAGAACAAGTGCAAGTCCTGCACCTGAGAAGCAAGAACTTCTTGCAACAGTATAGGCTGAGAACAAGAACTAACTGTCTGGGAAGCAGCGCTGCAGAAAAGGACCTGAGGGTCTTTGTAGACAGCAAGCTGGATGTGAGCCAACAGTGTGCTCTGGCAGCAAAGAAGGCCTGACATTATCCCACGTTGTATTAACAGGAGCATGAAGCAGATCAACGGAAGGGGTTACCCTTCTCCTTAGCACTTGTTAGACCACATCTAGAATACAGCATCCAGTTTCGGGCTCACAGTACTGGGATTACATCAGTAAACTAGTGCAAGTTTAGCACATGGCTACCAGGATGGTCAGGGGACTGGAGCACTTGCCCTGCGAGGAGAGGCTGAGGAAGCAGAGCTTGTGTAGCCTGGAGAAAAGAAGGCTTCAGGAGGACCTAGTAGCAGCCTTCCAATACCTGTGAGGAGGTCGTCAAGAAGATGGAGCCAGCCTGTTCACAGTGGTGTACAGTGGGTGGACAAGAGGCAACAGGCATAAGTTGAAACAAGAAGCTAAGACTGAGTATAAGAAAAATTTTTTCACTATGGGGAGAGTCAAGCAGTGGTTGCTGAGTGTGGTTGTGCAGTCTCCATCCTTGGAGGTTCTCAAGACCAGACTGGCTAAAATACTGAGTAACCTGATCTGACTTCATAGCTGACCTAGCTCAGGAGGTTGGACTAGATGACCTCCTGAAGTTCCTTCCAACCTGAATTTTCCTATTATCCAGTGATCTTAAGAATACTTAGCAAGTTATTTTAATTCTCTTCTTTTTAAAAAAAGTGTTATTTAATCTCCATTTAAATAGTGCAGAATGTATGAAATTCTGCTATGTAATTATAAAGCTGTTGACATCTTTTTTTAATAACCTTTCTATCCTGTCTCGTTTCTGTTTATTTTGTCTCCGTTCTGTTTAGATATCCCCCAGAATGGAGTTTTGAAGTCACAGATAGGGTCAGTCTTGGTCTGTCAAAACAGAAGAAGGAAAGGAATCTTTGAGCTGCACGAGTGCATCTGTCTGTAGGTATAGGGTGGGACAAGAAGCTTGCTGTTTGTAAATATGTTAGGGAGGAAAAAGAGACTAAATAGTCTAGTAGATGTAGGTGTTTATGTTGGGGAGAAAGAGAACTAACTGAAGAAATCCATCAGCTTTGTGTGGGTGTGTGAAATTTCTTCATTTCCCTCTCACCAAGAGGCCTCAACTTAAGATGGGGCAGGCCAAAAGGGGATATATTTTGAGTCTGATAATTTTTCAGTAATACAAAAATCCTGTATTGCCTCTCCTACTTGTGTTGACTTTGATACTGTATTTCTCCAATGACAGGGATCATGATCAAGCTTATAACCTAAGAATCCCATGCCTTGTCATTTCTTCATTTTACTTTTTAAATTATACAGCTGTTCTTTATGGTTTAATATGTATTGCCAGTTCAGAGATTACTTTTTTTTTCGGCTCAAACATTTATGAAAACAGAAAGCAGCAAAGAAATGTTCCATTTAACATGTTGCATTGGGATATTAGAGAATGTGTTGTGAATTCAGTGTAAATTACAATATTGGAACAAAGTTTGGAAAAGCATATCACAGAATCATAGAATAGTTGAGCTTGAAAGGGACCTCTTGAAGTTCAACAAGTCTGAGCACAAGGTCCTGCACCAGGGTCGGGACAGTCCCCAGTATCAGTACAGACTGGGTGATGAATGGATTGAGAGCAGCGCTGCAGAGAAGGACTTGGGGATACTGGTGGGTGAATAACTGGATATGAGCCAGCAACGTACACTTGCAGCCCAGAAAGCCAATTATCCGGGGCTGCATCCAAAGAAGCGTGGCCAGCAGGCTGAGGGAGGTGATTCTCCCCCTCTACTCCGCTCTTGTGAGACCCCACCTGGAGCACTGCGTCCAGCTCTGGGGTTCCCAGTGCTGGAAGGACATGGACCTGTTAGAGTGGGTCCAGAGGAGGGACACAAAAATGGTCTGAGGGCTGGAACACCTCTGCTATGGAGAAAGGGTGAGAGAGTTGGGGTTGTTCAGCCTGGAGAAGAGAAGGCTCCGGGGACATGTTATTGCGGCCTTCCAATACTTAAAAGGGGCTTATAAGAAAGACGGAGGAAGACTTTTTACCAGGGCCCGTAGTGACAGGGCACGGGGCAATGTTTTTAAACTGAAAGAGGGTAGATTTAGATTGGATATAACGATGAAATTCTTTACTATGAGGGTGGTGTGACACTGGAACAGGTTGCCCAGAGAAGTTGTGGATGCCCCATCCCTGGAAATGTTCAAGGTCGAGTTGGGTGGGGCTTTGAGCATCATTTCAAGCAATCTGATCTAGTGGAAGGTGTCCCTGCCCACGGCAGGGGGGTTGGACTAGATGATCTTTAAAGGTCCCTTCCAACCCAAACCATTCTATGATTCTCTGGAGGTCCATAGTCGATATGTCCCCTTGTCAAAGTGAGGTCAGCTAGAGCAGGTTGCTCAGTGCCTTGTCTAGTAGTGTTTTGAATATCTCCAAAAATGAAGACTCCACAGCCTCTTTGGGCAACGTGTTCCAGTGTTTGGCCACCATCGCAGTAAAAAATTTTTTGTGTCTAGGTGAAACTTTCTGTATTTCAGTTTGTGCCCATTTTTAAAGAAAAAATTATTCATTCTCATGGTCATTATTGGCCTCAATCTTGCACTATATCTAGCTTTGAAATAGAAATTTTCTGTGGTATTGGTAGAAGTCAGGAGAGTAGATACTGCACTGTCACTGCTTGTCACACAGAAGGCAATGAGAGGATGTGTGGATTGATTCAGTCACAGTTAAATGTTGTGTTTATTAACGAAAAGATTGGAGGGAATAAATAAACAATAAACAATAAAAGGAATTAATATACTGGAAACTCTGCACCAAGTCCCTGTAGACTTTGTGAAGTTATTTTCCAGTTTAGAATGTTACATGGTTACATATTGTTTGCATTTCTTACATTTTATAATTTAAATACGTGACTTGTATGAAAAAAATGTTCAGCTAGAAAGAAGTAGCACACGTACAGGTCATTGTATAATGTGATACGTGTGTGCAGTGCAGTCATGTTTCTCAACTAGCTAAACCAAAGAGCAGTTTATGCACCAATTGCATTTAGATTAAATGAGAAAATTTGCAGATCAAAAAAAAACCCAAACCAGAATATAATTTGTGTACAAATGCATAACGAAATGGTACAATTCCTCAATAGATATTTTCCTTTTGAAAAGGAGCATCAGACTTCAGCTAACTAATTATGTTTGTAGAGCTTATTTGCAAGTATTTAAATACCTTTTTTCTGAAAGCAGAATTCCCTCGTGTGGTAGTGATGTCCAGCCACATTGGAGAAATGCACTTGCTGGTAAATGATAAGGAAAATTATCCTAATCTAGTCTTCTGGAATTCTGTTCTTCTGGATTTCTTTCTGTTTGAATTAAAATAACTACTTTTAAAAATACATTCTCTTTATTTTATATGTTTGTACATACATCTGTGTAAGTGTGTTTGTGTGTGTATACATATGTTGTTTGCGTTTTTTTAACAGAACCATCTCAGTGTTTTTTCAGCGGTTAACCCACTTGCTTCAAGTATAACTTCTAGTCTGGCCTCCAGTGTTGGATCAGATAGTTCATCTCCTACAACTGTCTCTGCTATCAGTGCCAAAGCTCTCCCATTCTATTCTGGCAGTAACACAGTTGAATCAGTAATAGGTAAGTCTTAACATTTAATCTCCGATTGTACATGTTTTGATCTCCGATTGTACGTGTTTTGTTGCATTATTCAAGTTCTTGTTTCAGCGTAGGTTCAAAGAGCTTATTGGTAAAGACAGTAATGTTGTACACACCTGCTTTATTATATGTAATTAAAAGCAATATCTGAAATTTAATTTAAATGTTTTTGCCCAAAATCATTATTTTTCACAAGGTCTCCAATGTGAGTGTAGGAATGAGTGAATGGAACATTTAAACTTGAATTTTGGCATTGGTATTGGCCAGTGATTTAAAAAAATGTGTAAAGTCTTTGTAATGCAACTCACTGTGTTGCTAGAGGTAGAATTACTGTCTCCTCAACTTTTGTTGGTGGGCTGATGAGATTTGATTTTTTTTTTTTTTTTTAATGTTACCATAGCAGGTGCAATTACAGATCTTACCATATTCACATGAAAATGGGAGATTTTTCTTTGGCTTACTGCATATTCTCCAGTCTGGTTATTTGTATGTTCAAGGACAAAATTTTTTGTTCACGCTATGTGGACCAGATCTGAAAGGCCCAAAGAGGAGCAGCCCTTGCTTTCTAGGTGCACAAGACAGATTCTGGGAAATACCCACTTCCAAAATTTTTGTCTTTAGCCCAGAGGCTTTCCCATGCTTCCAATCAGCTAGGCTGTTTATGTGGAAAATGATAAAAGGAGATAAATATTTCAATAATAATTAGACACTGGGAACTTCAAAACTGGTCATGGTAGTCCTGCTGTGGTCTCACAGGTGCTGGATAGAGAGGAATAATCACTTCCCCCAACCTGCTGGCTACACTTTTGCTAATGCAGGCCAATATGCTGTTAGCTTTTATTGCCACAGAACCTGCTGAATGTGTCGTTCATCAGAATTCCTAGATTTTTTTCTGCAATGCTGCTTTCTGATCATTTGGCCCCCAGCCTGTACTGTTGCAAGGGATTATTCTGTCCCAGGTGCAGCATTATTGTATTTGCCTTTGTTGAACTTCATGAGGTTTCCATCAGTCCAGTTCTCCAGCCTTTTGAGATCCCTCTAAATGGCAGTCCTGCCATTGACTGTATCAGCTGCTCCCCTTAATTTAGTGTTATCCACAAACTCGTTGAAATTTGTGGCACTTTTACACTAAATGGGGTTTATTCAGGAGGCTGTGGCAGGGAATGTTGTGATTTGAAAGATGCTGTATTTCACATTCAGTGGTGTAAGTCACATGATCAGGGAGTTGCTGTGATTAGCTGGTGTACTTGAAGCTTTCTGTGTTTAAATCGATGTGTAGCAGCGACCAGGAGACTGCAGACAGTGAGTCAGCACTTCAGCATGGTAAGTTAGGCATTCACTCTTTAAATTTTTTTAGGAAAGAAATCTATGCAGAATATTAAATGATGGATCTTTTTCTGCAGTCTCACAAGTGTATAGCTTGCTTTCCTTAAAGGTTTGTTTGATGATCTGTGTGTTAGAACAAAAAATAAATTTTAAATTATTTGTAAATTTCAGAATTAGAATGAGCAGAATTTTAGTTTTTATTCTATGCAAGTGTCCTGAAACCAGGACAGCAAGTAATATAATTTCATTGGCTTACGGTTAATATTTTAAGATATACTATGGAATTAAATCACATTTTTGTCAAGATAAACATTGCTTCTGGAGTAAGTAGGGGCTAGTTGGCTGTAACAACTCATATAACAATAAAAACCATAGTCTAATTTCAGTATACTAGATGTGGTGCTAATTCAGTATAATTTTTAAATCGTGATATACTGAACAACTGGTGCAAAGTTGTTTAAACAGTGATATGCTATGTTTCCCATGTCCCAGTGTGGTTATATTATTGAGCATATGCCTCTGCTGCCTATGGATGTTTTTCTAAACCAGTTTTCAGTATGCTATGTTTGTTAACAGAATATGAATCATAAAATACATGTCTCATGTATGTATAAGTTAGTATACTTTATGGTAACTGCGTAGATTTTGGTTTTTTTCCTTAAAAGAATTTCATATATATATAAATTCTTTTTCCAGAGTTCTGCTTCATAGATATACAGGATGGCATTGAAAATAAAGTGCTGCACATAATCTGAATAGAGCAGAAAATTAAGACGTTATCGTAGAACAGAAAATAAATACCTAGTGTTCTTGTAGGAAGTGGTGGATTGAAGAATCATTAAAAAAAGGGATAGAAAAAGAGTTGCAGCAAGGGAAGGGGCTAGGTGATTATGGGAAAAGGGGATGAATGGGTTTGGATAAAGAATTAGGGGAAATGCAGGAGAGTCACATTAGCAAAGACTGAGGAAGCTTTGTCAGACAGTGGGGTCTGTAGCTCTTTCTGTGGCCCTTTATCTTGATCTCACGGTGAGCTCCAAGCCCTCAGTGTCTGTTCCCTGAGTAACAGTCTCCAAGAGCTGGGGAGAAGAAGGGTGCAGGGGAGTTGGGAACAAGCATACCGATCAGATAGAAGTAGTATTTAGCATTGAGGCTTGGACAATATGTTGAAAACTGAGGAATGATGGAGTGGAAGAAGGTATATTGTTGCAGTCTACTCCTGTCAGAGTCAAGGGAGGTTGGTTGAGTTGTCTGGTTTTGTTCTGGTAAAAAAAAGAAAGAAGCATAATCTGAGAACATAAAAGCTGCAGGGTGTTTGAAGTCTTCCTGAAAAATTAAAAAAAAAAAAAAAATTGAGAGAATAGAGAAACTACATAAGCAAAGTGTCAAAGGAGACAGATTTGGAGAGGAATAAATAGGGAATGGGCAGCAGTGACGGGAAATGACTCACGTGGTGGTAGGGAGAAGGTGGGACCTTAACATTAGGGGACATCTGCCAGCCTGATACTCCACCCTGTTGTCTGTGGTGGGTCTGAGTGGACCTCCCCCGGGAATGTTTTGGTTGCTTCCTTGCCTTCTCTTGGATACTCAAACATGGGGATTTTGCCTGTCTGGGAGACTTGCCATTCAAGGAAAATTGCTGTCTCTCCTTGTTTCCCATATACGTTGTGATCTTAAGATGCTGTGTTCTCTCCCTGCACTCCCCTGACTTTCCGCCATGTGAGGTGGAACCTGAGAGAGCTGGAAGGTATAAGAAATTAAGCTTCGAAAATCTAGATAATAAACAGTAAGGAGACATGTCAGTGCTTTTTGTGGTAGGGGAGGACAAGTGTGGCAGAATGAGTTAAGGCCTCACATGAGGAGAACATGAGAGGTTAGTGATTTAGTAAGGGTGCAGGCTTAGATTTGATCTACTATTTGAGCAGTGTGATTTGCCAGCCTCATTGCATTTTGTTCCTGCTTGTTGTACTTGTGTAGCAACATACTGAGCCAGATGCTGCAAATAACTTCAAATATTAATAACATCTGGGTGATGTGGGGAATTGCAAGAGCTTGAAAAAAAAAGTTTGTTTCCCTTTTAAAGATAATGACGGTGCTAATGATGGGATTTTAAAGCGTCTCTTTTCATGATTGAGAGAATTTTGAATTTTTTGAAAGTGGAACAGCTTCACTTGGTGAAAGTGAGAGGGATCTCTCCCAGAATATCCTGCAGCATAGTGATGAGAGGTTTGCTCTCACTGGTGTATGGCGTTTTTGCACAAAGGATGTTGAGACAGGTTCACATGTGTGAAGATTTATTAGTGGGTTGCATAGCTGATGGCACATAATGGTGAAAATTATTTCCATATAAATATAGAAACATAAGAAAAGAGAGAGAGAAAAAAGGGAAAGAGAAAACTGTCCCAGCGGTTGGGTGGGAAAAGAAGTGACAGGCAGGGCAGATGAGCATCCTCTCTTGGGCATCCTCTCCAGTGCAGTGGCTGGTTCTCTCCCACATAATACTTTTCCCATATTAACTGTATTAACTATAGTTTTTCATCCAGACCGTCTGTTGTGGTTTAACCCCAGTCAGCAACTAAGCACCACGCAGCCGCTTCCCCCTCCCCCTCCCAGTGGGGTGAGGAGGAGGAAAGCAAAGGAAAAAAAAAGTAAAACTCGTGGGTTGAGATAAGAACAGTTTAATAACTAAAGTAAAATATAATACTAACAATGGTAATAATGAAATATAATAATAATAGTAATGGAAAGGAATGCAACAAAAAAAGGAAGGGGGGGGGGGAAGGAAAAACCCGGTGATGCACAATGCAGTTGCTCACCACCCGCTGACCAATGCCCAGTTAGTTCCCGAGCCGCAATCCGCGCCTCCCGGCCAACTCCCCCTGTTTATATACTGGGCATGACGTTCCATGGTATGGAATACCCCTTTGGCTAGTTCGGGTCAGCTGTCCTGGCTATGCTCCCTCCCAGCTTCTTGCACACCTGCTTGCTGGCAGAGCATGGGAAACTGAAAAGTCCTTGGCTTAAGATAAGCGCTACTTAGCAACAACTAAAACATCAGGGTGTTATCAACATCATTCTCACACTAAATCCAAAACACAGCACTGTACCAGCTACTAAGAAGAGAGTTAACTCTGTCCCAGCCGAAACCAGGACACCGTCCCAAACTCCTTATGGGCTCTTCCTGCTTATGATGTTATTAGTGTTAATTGGAGCACGCTTTGGTCAGTGGATGGTGTTGCATGCTAATTGGTTGTTGAACTGTGTCCGAAGATGATATGGAGTCCCTCTAATGTAAATCAAAAGCTACAATCAGGAGTAGGAGAAGAGGAGAAAGGAAATGCGATTCTCACACAAGTGGCAGTCACTTCCCATGAGAACCTACCATAGCAATGCTCTGAGGGTTGGCGGGTGCCAGATGGTGAGCGTAACAAGATGGTGAGCATGAGAACAAGAAAGGAAACATACTGCCCCAGAGACTCTGGAAGGCACTACCAGAGCAGTTGGGTGAAAGGCATGCTGCAGTGTTGCAGATGAAAGGTCCTTACCTATATAAAAGACTAAGGTAGGGAAGGCACAGTGCAGCAATGGGGATCCAAAACCTCGTATGGAAGAGGGACTTTTAATCTGGGTTTCACACAGCACTTGTGGCCACTGTAAGCCTTGAGTCATCAAATAAAAGGAGGCCATCTCTCCCCTCCTTACTGTATTGTATAGAAGGACTGGCTTAGGCACCTGTCTCCAAGAGAAGGTTATTGCTGGAAAACTTTGAAAAGCTAGGGCATATCCTTTCAGGCCAAAATGATGATGCAGAGGGAGCTTCCTCCCTCTGACTGTTGGACACCAAGCTGCTTTATCAGTACTGCTGAAAGATAAGGATTATTGTTTGGGCACAACTCCATACTAATAAAGTTGTGTTGCTTTTGAGACCCAGGCTAGTAACTCTTCACAAAGAGCCATGTGAACTCTCAGGTATCTTTGTCGTGAGCGTCATTGTGTAGTATGTGAACTTTATCTCTTGGCTGGTATTTTGTTCTGGACAGCTTAGGCACCTTCCTGCTGAGCACTGTTCTATGGATCCTGCTTCTAGGTCAGTAACTCTCTTTATGTATTATCTGGAGCTCCGAGACTATGGAGTCTGTTATATAGCCTAGTCAACATTAGAAAATGCCTATACATAATAACGCTGCACTGATTGTGTGTTAATGATCCAAATGGTCCTTTCAATTTCTGACTTTTAGTACTTTTACAACTGTCTTGTACTTCTGCCAAAGATTGTCTGCAGTTTACAGTGCCTAATGTTTCGGACTAGGCTATGAGAGGAATCAGTCTAATTCCAAAGGGATCAAGAGACCCCTTTTGGATCTTCTGGAAACTTTTACACAAGCC
Organism: Gymnogyps californianus; assembly: GCF_018139145.2. Taxonomy (NCBI): domain Eukaryota; kingdom Metazoa; phylum Chordata; class Aves; order Accipitriformes; family Cathartidae; genus Gymnogyps; species Gymnogyps californianus. The sequence continues at coordinate 77,799 of NC_059485.1, read as the reverse complement.
AGTGTGTCTTTTATTTCTGTTTGTTCCTTTTCAACTCATTTAGGCTTTGTGCCAGTTTTTAATAACGATTTTCAGCATAAAATCTAGAAATTCTTTACAAAGGTGATCACTATCACTGACCACAGTGACTGGGATAGTCACTTTCCTACCTGTAAAATCAGTATTTATGCAGACTTCTCTCCTGTCTTCCTGACTGTGCAGTTGTTCAACATTAGTTAAAGTATAGGTACAAAGGGATAAATTCCTTAATTACACCCCTTTCTGTGCAGAAAAGAAGTTAAGAGGAAGAAGGGAAAAAAAAAAATCCATCTTCTAACACTTTAGAAGCAGCGGACCTAATAAGAAGTATACTGATAAGAACTTTTTCATTACATTGGCCAGAGAAATTTTAGACCGACATAAGCCTTAAAGTGAAAGGCAGTCTAACTGTTGAGTCTAAATGAAATATTGATTTTTTATTTTTAAATATTGCACATTTTCATTTGAATATTCTGACATTCCTTACATCTGTATGCTCTGATATGTAACTCAGTTACCCCAAGGGCTAGCTGTTGTAAGGAGCATTTACAGTGCCTTTCCTCAGATATAATACCTGGTTTTATTCAATAATAATAAAAAATATATTTACCTAGGTGTTCAAATTTTATTTTTCCTCTTTTTCTGTTGGTGTACATCTAAGCATAACAGGTGACACAGATTTATTGAAAACCCAGATAGATAGCCACCTCTCCATTGTCCTCTGTTCATCTCACCGGCTTAAAGAGCTGTAATAGCTTATATATGAAAGTTTTCCCTTTTAGAAAATACAGAGGATATCCTTCACTGTGTGTCTGTAGTATGCTTAAGATCATGACCTAGATGCGAAAGGTTCTATGATGGAAGCACTAACAAAAATAGCCAAATAAAGTTTCCTCATTTCAGTCATCATGGTAGTTTTATGGATAATTCAAGGATAATTCATTGATACAATGTTTTGTTTAACAGGTTCTGCTTTAGATTTGCATTTTAGTGATGTGAACGTCGCATCCATAGATAGAGAATTAGAAGATCAAGAAGGCAGTGACCTTGGATTAGCAAGTAAGAGGTCCAATTTGTAAAATTATACTCATTTAAAATATCTTTCTTTCTTACCTTTCTAAACTTTTACTCATCAAAATAGTTACAGACAGCAAAGACTTTGAAGAAAAAAGTCCTCAGTTTTGTTCCAGCTGTTTAACTTCGTGGTGTAAAGGGATTGCACTGCTATCATCCTGTCTGTATTTTGCAAGGGATCAGTCTATTAAACGTTTTGGGGTTTTTTTTAACATACTTAATGACTTGGGCCCATGGGCATAATAGTTGATGGAGGGACTTACTTGCATTTACAGGAAGGCATTATGCTTGAGCTTGACTGCCTGCATGTTGAGTGCTGCAAATGTCTGACAGCAGGCAGTATGTGCTGTGGGGACCATCAAGTACTTCCATGGTTAGGTGGTGGCTGAGAGGGGGAGTGGGGACAATTCTTGAGGAGAAGGAGCTAGCAACCTTTAGGACTTTAATACTTGCAAGTTAGGGACTTAATCTTTCTATGAATCTAACCTGGAAGGAGCAATTTAGTTGAAGGTCTGTTGGGAAGTATTCAGCCATTTGGCCTCTTCTGGGAAAGGAGAGGAGAGGAAGACACAGCAAAGGAGAGCAGTGCAGGGAAGAGACAGCAGGGAGGAAGGATGAAGCGGGGGAACATCAAGAAATTAAAATGCCGCCTTTTCTTTGTGAAAGTAGAAAAGGGAAAATAATCAAGAGAAAAAAATAGAAAAATAGGAAGTGAAAACTGAGGAACTATAATTTTGTTATCATATTCCTTTGAGAGTCATAGAGCAAGAGAACAGACATGTTTTTATAATACTTCCATTTATTTTCTGATATCTGTTTTGCTAGCATTCTTTGAAGGAGGTCTACGGTGATTATTACGTTGGTTGTGCATCTGTGTTAAGCTTCCACTTGCGCAAACAAAACTGTGTTCTTGGATGGCAAACGTGTTCCTCCCACATCCTTCTTGCCCTGTGGCTCTAGACGCAAAGGGTAAACCAACTATAGCTACACCCTAGTTTATTATTGTTGACTGTTGCTCCAAGAAGAAAAGCTTGCACTTAGTGTCTCTATACATTATGCAAATTTTTCTTCCTTTAAGATAATTATATCTTTAGCCCACTGGCTTGAACAAATATACAGATATATTTGATGTTGTTGGAACATGTAAGCTGTCACTGGGACTGCAGTGGGTAGGACAGTACCCAAGTATTACAGATTCAAGACTTTGTCGTAAGGCATGGAAATCATTTTGACCCAAGTGAACGTCAGGTGCCCTCAGGAAAGCATATCTTACAAGTTGCTTCTTTTCAGAAATAACACAGATGTCCAGAGAGATTCTGCTTCAAACTTTTCCTCCTCCAAGTGCTTCCTTTGCAGTGAAAGGGGACAGTTGTAGGCAAGATCACTAATTTTATCACCCCAGTAGTGTGTGGATACATGAAGCTTCAGAGCAAACAGAGAATTCAGGAAAGTCACTTGGTTTGAAATGGACTTTTTCACTTCATCAGCTTGCTTATTTGAAGGTGGGCAGAAGATGCCTCACATAAAGTGACTGGTGAGATGCTTCTGTCTTCAGATCTGAGCAGAGCATGTGGGGAGGCAGTTTACAATTCACATTTGGTGGTGTTGATGTTTTGGCATCACGTAGATCTAGGCAGATTGTAGCAGTGGCTTCATTACTGATAGCAAAAGCTAGAAGAAACCAGTGCTGGATCGCAGTGATTAGGAGGTTTCTTATTATTACCAAATATTAATTTCTGAGATCTTGACAACAGTGCTACAAGCTCTGGTGCCCCTCCCACCTTGACTGTGTTTTCTCCCAAGGCAGTTCTTTGTTACTAGAGGCTGTATTTGTGGTACCTGTATACTTCAGGTTATTAGGGGATCCATACAGAATGACCCCAAATGTTACAGTCTCAATAGCTAGTCATCTAGTTTTACGTAGATTCTCATCAATTAGTGAGAGTATCTTCAGAGGTTTTAGGGCTTTATATTTATTTTGGTCGATTGACTTCAATTTTCTGTCCAGTGATGATGCTAACAGGTTGTTCCTTCACCAGAACAGTTTTTATGTTATCTATTAATGTTTTCCATTATTGTTCATGATATTCCCCTTCATACCGACCTGGAAAGAAACTGATAATGTGTGCAATTTCAAATTTATTTCTCTGCTAGTGATGTCAGGCTCAACAGTTCTCCTGATGCTATAGTTTGTTTGACTGGTATTTCATTTACTGCCTTGTTCTATGCTGCAGGAATGATTATGCTTCATTGGAAGTACCATGAAGTATGGAACAGGAAGGAAATACTGTAACCAATTTTATTTGTATGTGGAGGATAGTTCATGCGGTGTAATAGGTTGACCTTGGGTGGTAGCCAGACACCCATCCAGCTGCTCTCTCATTCCCTCTCCTCAACAGGACAGGGGGAGAAAATAAGATGAAAAAGCTCGTGGGTCAAGATAAAGACAGGGAGATCACTTACCAGTTGCTGTCACAGGCAAAACAGACTTGATTTGGGGAAAATTAATTTATTGCCAATTGAGTTGGATGGTGAGAAACAAAGAGAAAAACTAAAAGAAGCCCCACCAACTTTTTCCCATGCTCGACTTCATTCCCAGCTCTTCTACCTCTCCCATCCCATCCCGAGCGACGTAGGGGGATGGGGAATGGGGAGTAGCGGTCAGTTCATAACTGTTCCTCTCTGCTGCTCCTTCCTCCTCACACTTGTCCCTGCTCCAGTGTGGGTCCTCTCCACGGGCTGCTGTTCCTGTCAGGAGAACCTGCACCAGGATGGGCTCTCTACAGGCTGTGGTTCCTTCAGGCAATATCCACCTGCTCCGAGCTGGTCCTTTCCACAGGCTGCAGGGAAATTCCTGCTTGTACCGTAGTCTCTTCCACAGGGTGCAGGGAAATACCTGCTCCACCATTGTCTCTTCCAAACCTTCCATGGGCTGCAGGGGAATCTCTGCTCCAGGGAAACCTCTGCTCTGGTGACTGCAGCACCTCCTCCCCTTCCTTCTTTCCTGACCTTGGTGTTCGCAGGGCTGTTTGTCACACCTTTTGTTCCCTCCTCCTCTGCCTGTGTGGCATTTTTTTGCCCTTTCTTAAATATGTTCTCCCAGAGACACCACCAGTGTGGCTGAAGGGCGCAGCTGTGTCCTGCAGCGGGTCCGCTGGAACCAGCTGTGTCCGGCACGGGGCAGCCCCTGGCCTCTCCTGGCCACCCCTGCAGCCCGACCCCCCTGCCGCCAAGACCTCGCCCCATAAACTCAAGACATGCAGGCAGATTGTATTTGCCAAAATTCAACTGGATTTGAAGACTACGTTAAGAACCAGAAAAGAGGTGGTTCTTCTGCTACCATTTCATACAGTGTTTCTTTGGGGGCTTTACTTTGGCTCTTGATTTTTAAGGGAATTCTTACTTGGCCAGATTTTTTAACTAAACTCCCTTTATACTGTTGCTTCCTTGCTCCTCTTGCAAAGGAAGAGCAGTGTACGTTTATTGTCTGGTATATTATGTACGTCTGTGGTTATATGTCTGTCGTGGATCTTCCTCATATAGTTGGTCATGAGGCTGACTGTGGTAACGTTTGCTGACTATTTCAAGATTTTTTTTTTTTTAAAGACATTGTGGCAATGTGGCTTATAATGAGCATCCCTGTCTTTTTGTTTTTAAATACTTCTAACAGGAATGATGTGTTTTCTCTGATGACACGAATTCACCTGTTTTAAGCAAAAGCAGAAAACTAGAATCATGACCCTTACTTTAAGTATAATCATTTGACTGCTATATTTTTTTTAAAGAAAAGGTGATGTCATTTTTAGTTGCTATTCAAACATATTGATGAATAAAATCTTCACAGTAACTATTGAATTGTTTCCTGACCAGGAAAATGCACTGTATCTGTGCATGTTTTTTTAAGTAATTACATGACTGAACATCATTTTTTTTAATACCTATTTTTTATTATTATCATCATTTTGGGAAATTATGAACAACGCATTTGTTTGACTAAATTATTATTAATTTTTACATTGTTTCAAACTCAGTTTTCATAGAGAGTTAAGTACATTTGACATTTAAAATCTACTGAACAAAAGCAAAAGTATGTAGAGGAAAGAAATTGAGCTATGTCTGATTGTGCTGCTGTGTATGATTTTCAAGGTATGTAGTCTCACTTGCTTAACTTTAGTTTATATATAAAATAAACCACGAATTTTTATTAATCCTTTAAGTTTCAGTCAGTTTCTCCACTTGCATTAGTTGTTGGCTGTAAAAATGAGTAAGTCAAATAACTTGATCTGAAGTGTTTTCTCTTTCTTTGTAGCTGCAGATGAGGCCACTGCTGTGTAAAGCTACAAATTGTGTTTTCAGGCACTTGGAAAACTACTTTCAAGTGTTCAATTTAAAAAATATTTTTGCAATAGGAGATAAATAAAGTTTTCTTTTTTAATGGAAGGTATTTGAATATAGAATTTCATTTACATTTGATAAATTTTTCAGAAAAATACAGAGCGCTGTGTACTGCTTTGGAACAAATCTTTTTTTTTTCTTTTTCTCCCCCCCCCCCCCCCCCCCCCCCCCCCCCGCATACATAGGTCAAAGATTACTGGGGAGTTCAGCACCTGTCAGTATTCCAGGTTCTCTTGTTCGTTCCTCATCTTTACATTCATCATCATCCCTTTCAACCTCTCCACTCAGTTCTCTTTCACAATCGCTGTCTCAGTCTTTTGTTTCATCTACTACGGCTCCTCACCACCAGCAGCCTCAGCCTTTGAAGACAGAACATAGTATGTTAGGCACCTCAGCCTCTTCTCACAACTCTTTAGGTAAGTTGAAGGCTGCACTTTGTGTATTGTAAGAGGGAACTCAATGGCAGGTAAGAAATGTTCAGTTCAAGGCTTTGCACGTTTCTTATGACTTAATCTGGACAATAAAGCCTAGCTGTTGTAATTGGTAACACTACTGATAATGGAGTTATATGTGGTATATGGGAGAAAGTTCAAGGAGTGAAGTTCCGTTCCTAGTGAAGGGAAAAAAAGAATTCTTGGAAGAGGGGATATTTACAGAGGCGTTTGAAAGGGGGAAAATACAGCAGTTGGCATACAGGCAGCAGGAATGCATTTTAGCTGCAGCATTTTGCTAAAGGAAAATATGAAACAGAGAAAGAGGAAGACTTAAAATGATGTATGAGCTGCTAGGAGCAAAGCTTTTTGTATATAAATGAATTCCCACCCTTCCTTCTCCTTTTGTGGACTGTACTGTCTTTTATTAAAAGCAGCAAGAAAAAAACCATGTGGTAAGTCTCCTGAATTGCTCTAAATACTGTAAACATTTTCCAGACTGTCACATTTCTGAAGGTAGTGAAATAATGTTATGAGTCTTGCAGATAGAAGTATGAATTTTGCGTATCTGGCACATCTATTTTGTTCTGCATGTGAAACATTTTGCAGCAGTGTGTGCAGAATGATTATTTTTTCTGCCTTTTTTTAATAGGTTTAAATGGTGTTACAGGGAGCATTTGGGACTTTGTAACTGGGAGTTTCTCTCCTAGTCCATCCCCAGTACTAAGCAGTGGCACTACCCCCTCAATAAGTTCAAACACCAGTGGGAACGAACTAACTCGAGTTAGACAGGAACTTGATGATGCCAAGAGAAAACTAAAACAATGGGAAGAATCTTGGCAACCAGTAAAACAGGTACGCTCATTTATGGGAATATTAAATGATATGTATATTTTTTAACAAACAAGCAGCTCCTACTTTTCCTTTTTACATATCTTCTTATCCTTGGACCCAGAGTTTTATTACAATCTGTCAAAGGAATGTTTTTTCTATCCTCAAAATGAGCTAGCGGCATAAAGGAAACTGAGCTTTTTAAAGAGCAATTCATTTTCTGAACGTTGATCTGCCTTTCTAGACAGGGACACTTACACATATTCAGGATAGGGCTGAACAGCAATGTATCTTGATGTTTAAGTAACTAAAGACATACATTCCCTCCCATACCTCTTTCAGATGGTAAGCACGCAAAAAAAGTAGAGGCTTGCCAGCAGCTGCGGTTGTATAGTGTACCTGGACAGTATCCAGCCATCTCAGCAGTCAAACTGAGGTTGTTGATAACTGCCAGTCTAGTGCATTTTCTGTAGTCCTTTTCTTCCCCTCATGTTGTTCTCTCTGTGACAAGCAGTAGCTAAGTAGCTGTACTAAATTTTGATAGTTTTTGAAGTCTTTTGACATTAAATTATGAATTTAACATTTAAAATGTGTTCCATTTATAGAGCTCCAAAAAGTCTTCTGGCTGTTTACAGACAAGTAACAGTGACATACCTAAAAATTACATTAAGACAAAACAAGAAGAGTTGTTAATTAGAAGGTAGGATAAGTAGGGAGAAGTGTTAAATTGACAGTAAATGTATTGTTATGTCTAAAATCAGAGATTACCTGCATCTTTGAAGGCTTTTGAATTTGCTCTTCTGTTGTTAATTTTAAAAAATTATTTTTTATATTCTGGAAATCTCTTTCTCCCAGGCATGTGATGCATGGCAGAAAGAGGCTCAAGAAGCAAAAGAACGTGCTAACATCGCAGATGCGGACAAACAACTCGCTCTTCAGAAGAAGGAGGAAGTGGAAAATAAATTAAAAAAGCTGAAGGCGCAATTAGCTGCTTGTCTATCTACTACATTACCTTATATGAAAAACTATGGAGATATAGAAAAGATATCCTTGCCAAAGCTTCGTTCCTTACAAAATCGGCTGCACTTAGATTTAGAAACAATAGATGAGGTGAGTTTCTTCATCTGCATAACTATTTTTGATTAACTGAAACTGGCAGCTCAATAACCTTCAATGACATTTATGCCAGGTTTCATTTCAAAGAGCAACATTGCTCTCAGCGTTAAGTCTTTCTTTTCTGGAATAGAGGATGGTTCAGATTTCTCAACCTAAGGGATTCTTCTAAGTTTTTGATTAGCTATCAGAACAAATTACAAGTGATTCACAAGAATTCTTGGTGTGATTAAAAGAAAGATTTAAAGCCAGCTTTTACCCCTAACATTTTTGGCACTACCTAAATAAATAAAAATAGTTGCCCTAAATAAATGAAAATTATTACATGCTTTTCACTTGTTTAGAAGGTAGGTGGTGAGGTTCCCTGCTAGGAGTTTGTGTAGTCAGAGAGGGCAGTACAGACTTGGAGCATAGAATCATTGACATTAGAAGGGACCTCTGGAGATCATCCAGTCCAACCCCCTGCTCAAAGCTGGGTCAACTCAAGCAGGTTGCTCAGGGCCTTGCCTGGTAGTGTTTTGAGTATCTCCAAGGATGGAGAGTCCACCACCTCTGTGGGCAACCTTTTCCAATGTTTGACCATCCTCACAGTAAGAAAAGTTTTTTCTTATGTCTATGTGGAATTTTCTGTATTTTAATTTGTGCCCGTTGCCTCTTCTTTCACTGGATACCACTGAGAAGAGTCTGTCCCTATCTGTTTTACTCCCTCCCATCAGGTATTTATACACATCAGTAAGATGCCATCTCGTCTCAAGGCTAAACAATCCCAGCTCTTTTAGCCTCTCCTTGTATGTCAGATGCTTCAGTCCCTTAATCACCTTAGTGGCATATTGCTGTAATTCACCTTCTCTCAAATCCAGACTCAGTTTCTGCCAAAATTTAGGATGCTCTTTCGCTGCCAAATTGAGGGCATTTCTCAGGGCTCTCAAAGCTGGGAATATCAGGTGCCACTTCTCTGAGCATATCAAGGAAGATAATAATGACCATGCACTGCTCCAGGCACCATACTTCAAACCTTGCTGGGCACAACTTGGTTTCACATTGCTTTCTCCCCTGCAATCTCAAAGGGCAGTGATGCCACATATGACACCAATTCTTGCTGTTTTGTTTTGACTGTGATGGGACTGTCCAGACAAAAAAAAATGTTTCCTTTCACTACTGGGACAGCCTGCCATACTCTAGTACCCGTTTGAGTTCAGCAGTGTCTTCTCTGTCTCAGTGCACCTCCTGTCCAGTGCCATCTGTATTAGTATGAACTACAGCCTTGAAAAAAAAGCCAGGCTCTCTTTAGAAGAGTTTAAAACATAATTTAAGTCTTTGTCAATAAAGTAGGTGGATGAGGACGAGACTTGCTAGTTACCAGGCTCCTGTTATCAAGTACATTTACAGGATTCTGGATTGGATCAGGGAGCACTATTGTTTTTCTCCTAAGGGATTTTAAAGAGGAGCAAAAGAGTCTTGGGATTTCTTACCAAAAAAGTCGTTACATCCTGGAATGGAAGTCATCTCGGCCAGGCTGGAGTGATCAGAACCATTATCACCCTTTCCAGCTCCTCAGTTTCTCAGGTTTCCTTTACCACTGTGGCCTCTTCTCACCTAGCTCTTCCTTCCAGGAGAAAGTTGCTGTCTTAGGCAGTGCCACACACAGCGTTCTGGTTTCTTCTCTTAGTCCAAACCATGTCTTGCTCTTCAAAAATTAACATGGCTTTTAGATGGTTTTCAGTTCTTCTTCTTCCTTAATAGGGTTGATATGCCTTATCTCATGGAGACATTTATTTGCAGTTGTAACATCCTCCCTTAAGTCTGTATCAGTAGCTTTATTCAAAGTATCGCACATTTGGGATGCTTCCATTTTGTCCTAATGCAAACATCTCCCATGGCATGAGAAAATGTAACAGTGGTTTGAAATGGCAAAATGAGGGAGTATATGACAATGAAAAAGGCTTATTTCCTCTTTTTTTTGTTTTTGCTTGTTTGCATCACTCATCCCAATTATGCAGGAAAATTTCAGTCCAGAGGATCAATCCTAGATAATTTCCTTTCTAGAATCACCTATACTCCTCCAGCTGCTACTTTAAAGGTTGCGCGTGCTCTGATCTTATGACTCTCAATTCAGCTATCTGTCATACAAAAACATTGTCCTGTGTGTTGTTACATTAGAAGCTTATTCGGGACAGCTAAGTGTAAAGCTGCTAGAACACAACTGTATATTTTGGAATCGTTTTTACTGAGTGCAATAATCTTTTTGTAGGTGATTTTTCAGCTTCAGTCAAAGAAGTGTGTCGTATGTCAGGAAGGTGATCGTAGCATTATCCTGAATCCATGTCAACATTATGTACTTTGTGATCACTGTGCAGCTGCACAAGAAGAATGTCCCTGCTGCAAGCAAAAAAAAAATCTGTGGTAACATACAGGCATAGTACTCGTATCATGTTCATGAATTAAATAATTTTATGTTTTTGTATTTTGTATAAGAATTGTATCACTCATAATTAATCCATTTAATAGTGCTAGACTGATTTCCATTTTGATGTGAGAAACTTAGTTGCTTTAAGATAGAGAATAAGGCTTGCTCACCTTTACATATCAACTTCAGTCATTTGATGAGATTCTATAGTCTTGAGGTTCTTTCATTCCCCCCCAATCCCACTGCAGCCTGTTCTGACTTCCACTTACATTCCTAGTGCACAAGCTACTTAGGTTCATTTGCACTGTAATCACTTTGTATAAATCTTACCATAATGCCTGAATGAATTGTTTATACCTGTTATTTTCATTAACAGAAGATGGATACATAGATACAGTAACTACACACTCAACAGTACAAATGGTCCCCTCGCCATGTCTGTTGTGTGTGGAATGCCAGAGCCAGTATTTTGGAATCGGTCTAACACTATGTTTACTTGGATGTTTCAAAAACTCTGATTAATGTAAAAGCACTTTTTAATTATTGTGTTTTGTTAGAAGATATGTTGTAAATTGCTTCAAGCTGCTTTCTAGGTCTTATGTTTATTTTTTAATATGCAATAATATGACGTCTTATATGTGTACTGTGAATTTAAAATATTTCACATGGTTTTACTGTTAAATCACAGTATGATTACATAGAAATGACAACTTATCTAGTTTTTTTACAATTTATAAGTTAACTGCATACTGTAGTATTTATAAATGTACCAGCGGAGACAAAAACAGTGAGGCACATACGCTTTCATATTCCAAGACATGTTTTCAATTTTGTGAAACAGATCAGTTTTAGTAAACAACTGTGCATTTGCATATTTCCCTCAGTTTGGATGTTTGTAGTCTTAAAGTTTTTGTACATCTCCTAACCTGTGTGGTACTCATCAGGAGCAGATACGATATATATAATATTACCAAGTGCCTATGCCTAATATCCTATAAAATGGCAGAAGACATAAAAAAAGAATTTTGCAAATAATTTCTATTGCTTAATTTTGTATTGAACAATTTGACAATAACTACAATACATCTCTTGCTTTTATAAATATTTAAAAATACACTTTTTTCAGTAATGAAGTAATGCATGTTTGAAAGGAAATACAAAATTATTTAAGTATATAATCAGGCAGTGGCACTTTGACACAGGGATTCTTTTAAAAGGTGGTAATATCCTTACTTCATCCTGGTAGTTGGGAACATGCAGTTCAGGAGAAGTTAATTAATTACTGCATGTTAACACTGTATATTTTTACTTTTCTTACATGGAATAATTGCCTGCATTACTCCTTTTTCTGTTAAATTCAGGTGTGACACTAGTACAACTTAGATTGACATGACCTATTACTGTTACATGATTCATTATCTCTGTCTTACTGTATTCAGTACAGAAAGTGAGTTCACACAGGCAGCAAAGAGTTAATCTACTTAAAGTTCAGTCATGCTAAAACAAGATGTATACTAAAATTTTTATTGTCAAAATAGAGCTTTTAGAACTGTGTCAGCATTAAATAAAGGGCCCAAGCCAATAGTACTGAAATCACTATCTCCTTTGGGTTTTAGCGTTCTTTGTACAAAGGCTTGAGTTAGCAAAAAATCATTACACATTTTCTGTGAGAACTAAACGTACAGATTTGTCACTGCGTTCCTAAGACACGTCGATCTGCAGGAACGTTGGAGACCTTTTGGGAAGGGAGAAGTAGGATAAAATATTAAATACATTTCTTCTTGCTTCTGTTTCAAAATTTTGTCTGAAGATCACTTTAAAGACCAAAGTTGGGTTTAATAATGTGATTTTGTTGACTTTAACAAAGTTTCTCTAAAATGTTTGTGCTGAGAAAAGTATAAAATTGGACTGTATTTGCATTTTCAAACACACTCTTCTGTCCTAAAATAAGATATTGCTGTTTTAAAAGGTGTAGCCAGCTTTGGACTTTTAAAAAAAGGAACTTGGATCACCAAGTTTCGCTGTAGGTATTAATGTATTTTTTGCATCTGTGCAGTCTATGACAAAGACTGATTTTTGAACCTTAACAGCATTTTGGACTAAAGCAAACTTAGTTATGTAAGGGTTTGTTTTTTTTTTTTTAAACAGTGAGCAAATCCAAGAATAATGTGTAGTTATAGTTTGAAATTATGTTATATATTTTTCAAACAAGCAGTTATTTTGGACACTAGTTTACTATATTATCTAGTGTGGAACAGCATTCTGCAACCATTGTGCTCACAAAAACATTTAGAAATATCTTAGGGAAAATTTTTGCTTTGGTATTTTAGAAGAAACCAGCTTAGGCCACATTGCGTTGCCCATATGCGGCTATGTGGCATTTGTTACCCACAAGATACGGAAGCGTGGTTTTGTGCTGTCTTGTCAAAGTTTATAGTTCTTCATGTGTATTTTAGTGCATTTGCCTATGTCCTAGGGCTATTTTTTGGTCCCTTTTTTTTTGGTAGTAACAGGCGATTTTCCTAATCTCGCGACACCAACAAAAAAGGAATGTAAACAGCACTTGCAGTGTGAATCATCACATTGACATTCATAGTTTATATGTGCTGTATTTTCAGAGGAAATGAACTAATGTTTAGTCTGTTGCTTTTTAAAGTTGTATGTTTTGTGTTTTACAATGATGAATCTTGAAAATAATAATGTGTATCCTATAGTAGTATCAGTACTGAAAATTTTGCAGGTGTTCCCTGTAAGTTTCTTTGGTGCTGAATTACAGACACATTTAAAAACTATCAACAAACCATTTTGTGGAGAAGGAAAAAACACATACAAAAGAAGCATACCTATGTGTGAACTTTTCAGACTAGGCAGCTTGCTATAATTATAGATGAATCCTTAGGTAATCACTTGAACCATATATCATCATACATAGCAGTCATATGAAAATAATACAGTTGTTCTTCACAAAATTCTTTTTGTGAAGAGTTACAAGCAAAGTTTTCTGTATCTTATTAAAGCAAGTCAACTGCAAATACAAATAAATATGTACTTTTACACCAGTACTTTAAAATGGAGGATAATAAAATATATGCAGTTGACTAGAGATGACTATTTGGAAGAAGTCAGAACTGAAACCTGACCTTTTTAAGTATTTGTCCTTGTACTATATACGCTATCTAGAAACTGGATACATTAAAATATTTTAGTGAGACTGCAGTACAGTAATTTGCTGAATTCACAAAACACATAAAAGCAAACTAAATAGATTTTCAAGATTCATTTTGGTATTTGACAAAGTTTTGTGTTAATTTATGTAAGAATATAACTTTTAATGTGAATGCCATTATGTTGTCACGATTATTTTAGCCTGGGGAATAATAGATTAAAATTGTGATTTCTCAGGGTTTTTACAGTTAGGAGCTGTAATTTAACCGGAAGTATGCTAATTACAGATAGATCCCAAGCTGCATGTTATAGGCTTATTATTAGTCTTCTTGGAATAGCAGATTATTAAAGACATACTTGTTTTGTTCTATATTGCCATTCAGAGTATCCTAGTATTAAATATAGGTAGTAATATTATTACTGTCACACTATGCTTGTGTAACTGTGGTCATCATCAGACCCTAAATAAATACAGAATTTTTACTCATTTAATTTATGGAAGCCGTTAATGTTTTGAGTGTACAGACAGAAATGATTTTGTGAATGAAATTGTTCTTAATACAAAACATATTATTTATAATGCATACTCATTTACTTGTAGTGAACTGTTTAAAATTGTTAACACTTGTTAAAACTTTTCTACACTATAGCGTTTATGCAATGGTTTACAGAAGTCATGGAATTATTTTTATTACCAACATGGAAATAAAATTTTGATCTTTATTTCTGAGCTATACTGTGTTTAGAGACTCAAAAATTTACAGATATGTTTTCCTCTGCAATCTAATTATGGCATTCCTAATCATTTCAGGGTTTCAGCTACTGGGATTGGCATTTACTGTTTCAGTGGAGAAAGAGGTCTAACTACGATACAAAGAAACTGATTCAGCAGAATGGTCTACACGACAGAGCCTGTCAAAGTAATTAAAACATAATCACTTTTCCATTGCATTCTTCTCTGTACCACGTCCTGAGAACATACAAAGCGTCCTACTGGGCTGGAGCGATCGTTGTAGTCTATACCAGTATTCCATCCCTAACAGCAGCAACAGGAGATGCTGTTTAGGAGGAGCACGTAAGTCTTGTCCAAGCCTCTCGTATCCTCCAGTGTTAGGGATGTTAGAAACTGCAGCCTATTTAGGCTCACCTTATACAAGATCATAGCTTTGTACCTTTCCAACTCAAAACTTTGTCCTTCATAAGGTGCAGAGAATGTGACAGCATACAGTACTGAGGATGTGGATTCACCAAGGTTTTCTGGAGCTTCTTGTCCTGTCGTCCATATCCCTCCTGGTAATGCCCAGGACTTTTTCAGACTCCCCCCCCCCCCCCTCCCCCAGCAGCCACTGCACATCTGGCAAGGCAAGTAAATTAAAGTCGGTTACTAAAAAGTCTCAGCTTACATGCCATCCTTGCAAGAGAAGTTCAATAATGAAGGTGAGGATAGTGGTGGGAACAATCCCAACAAGGTGGAAGGGAAAGACAGACGCACACACAGAGTCTTACACGGTGACTTATTCCCAAGCAGACTGGTCATAAAGCCGTACAGATGCATGCCTTACGGTCTTCCACTTGCCCTTCCGTACACCCCAAGGCCTTGCACTTGCCCTGCAGAAACCATCTTTTTCATCTAGGTGCACCATCGGATCCCCCGGTTTGCTTTCTGATGTCCTCAGATTTTGAGGACACTTTGAGGCACCCTGTGGCCCCTGTTTGCATTCTAGTGTGCCCCAGAACCCTCAATTCACATTTTGGGTTGCCCCCGAGCCCTCCATGTGCCTTCCGGTGAGCCTCAGGGCCCTGTGTTTATCCTGCAGTGGGCAACAAGGTTCTCCGTTTAGCGTTCTCCCCTCCCACCGTTTTCTGGGTGCTTTTTGGTGGTCTCACCATCAGCTTTTTTCCTTTCGGTTTGCCCCAGGGCCCTCCTTTGCCTTTCTGTGCCCCAGAAAGGGGGCCTGCAGCCCATCGCTCCAGGAGCCGACCGACCGACTGACCACTCCCTGCCCGACCGACGAGCGCGGCTCCAGGAAAGACTGCCGAGGTGTCCCGGGGGGAGCGTAGGGGCCCCGAGCGCGGCGCTGCCCTGGGGGGCCGGCGGGGCTTCCGGGTGCGTGGGCAGCGGTGGGCAACGGCGTCCCCGCAGGGTCAGAGAGCAGGGAAGGCTGCCGCTCGCGGCGGGCCTGGAGCTGTAGTCCTGGGACACGAGACTCCCGGTCGGCCATGTTGGTTCCCCGGGGCATGCCGGGAGGTGTAGTTTTTGCGGACTTGGCTGCCGGGCAGCCGCGTTGCTCTCGGGCGCCTCCGGCGTGGCGCAGTCCTCGCTACCGCCGCGGCCCCCGCGGCGCGGCACGAGGTGCGTTTGCGTTGCCGGTTTCGTGTGTTTTTCTGCGGGCTTCCCGGTGCGCTCGTTCCCCACAGACCGCTGCGGCCGCGCCTCGCGAGCGCATGCGCGGTGGCGCGCCGCCCGGCGTCCGAATCGTGGTACTACAGCTGGCACACCGCCCATGCGCGGTGGCGCGCGCCGCCGCGCTCGCTGCTGCCGAACGAAATGCGGTACTGCAGGTGGGCGGCGCGGATGCGTGGAGGCGCCCCCGTGCTCCACGTTGCCGTCCGTCGGTAACGGCAATGCGATGCTGCAGTGCCTGCGAGGTGATGCCGCCGCGCTCGTTGCTGCCTCCCGGTAAGGAAACGCCGCCGCCGCCGCCGCCCCACGTGCGCGGTGTCGACGGGCGCTCGGCGCGCAAAGCGCGGCGCCGCAGCGCCGGTGCCGCCCCCGGGCAAGCGCCGCCCGCCGGGCGCTCGTGGCCGCAGCGCGGTACTGCAGCCCGGCGTTCGCGCGCCGGGTCTGGCCCCTCCGGCGCGCCGTCGGCAGCCGGCGCATGCGCGGTGCCGTGGAGCAGCATGGCGGCGCGCCGGGAGAGGGACCCGGCAGCGGGTGAGGGCCGGGGCCACCGGTGAGGTGAGTGAGCCCCTTCGGCGGGTGCGGGGGTGTCTCCTGCCCGCCCGGGGGTGGCGGGACGGGAAGCTTCAAGCTGCCCGCTGCGGCAGGCTCCCGGTGTGCTGGAGGGCAGTTGGGTGAGAGCAGCCCCAGGGAGTTACCCGAGAGCTGATACGGACACCCCCGAGGCGCAGGCGCCGGGCGCCTCCCCAACTCACCAGAGCTCCCCCGAGCCTCCCTCAGCCCCGCTCGCCCTACGCAGCTGCCCCCAGCTCCAGCGCCTCCCCTGAAGCCTGTCCCGTATCCCCAGGCTGCCCCCAAGCCCTGTCGTGAAGGCGGCAAGCTGCCCCTCGAATGCCCTCGATTCTCTCTTAACGCGGGTGCTACTCGCAGCGATGCGGGAAAAGAGCGGCGTCTCTAGAAGCCCCTGTGGAAGGAGGGGATTCGGCCAGGGGCGAGCTACGGTAATAACGGTTGCTGCTGCTTCTTTCTCTCTCCCAGGGGCTGTGCTGAGGATGCAGTTGTCTGTTTCTCCCCTGGGGATGCCGTTGACTGCACCCATCTCAGGCTTGCGTGGATTAACTGTGCCTGGCCTTGCTCTCCTCGTAGTGTGGGGGCGAAAAGGGACAGGCAGAGCACTTACTGGCTGTGCACAGGAGCTTTTCTCTTCCTCTGTCTCTGTCCTCTAGCCCATTGCTGTTTTTTTTTATTTTTCCTTCTTGGTCTCTTTGTACGGGTCTGACTCTTTCTTCATTTCTCAATCCCTTTGTCCCATTCCCTGTCCTTTTTTTCTCTCTGTCTGTGTGTCCTGTCCCCATCCTTGTCCCGCCTTTCTTCTTCCTTTCCTTTTTCACCCCATCGCTCTATCCCTCTGTCCTGCTCACCAACCCAACGTTTTCTTGCTCCATCTCTCTACAGGGCTTCTCGTCCCTTTTTTTCTTGATTCTTCTACCTTTCTGACCTTTTCTTTCTATTTTTCTTTCTCTGCTCCTCAGTCTTCTCCCTTATCTTACTTTTGTCTTTCTAGTCCTCCATCCTGCTCCCCATCACTGTATGAAATATGGGTGGGGCGGGGCCAGGACCGGGCAGGGTGGGGCAGGGCGCCTGTGGGGGCCCAGAAGAGCGGCAGTGGCGGCGGCTGGTCCGGCTGCTGCATTTCGTTCCGCTCTGGGCTGTGCGGTAGCGGGAGCCGTGCTGGGGCAGGTGAGGCACGGCAGGTCACGGATGTGGGATCCCCTGGCCGGAGCCTTCCCGGGCGGGTCCGGGCTCTGCCCTCCCGAGGCTGGTGGGTGCGGAAGCGGCCCTGGGACGAACGCTGCCCCGGGGTCGTTGGGGGGTTTTGGGGCCGAGCCCGTGTCCGGCCGGGGGGAGCAGGGGCAGCCTCATCCCGGCCCCAGCTGCTCCTCGCGGGGGCCGGGCAGCCTCTGCCACTCTCAGCGTGGGTCACACAGCAGCGCCTGGGGGGCTCCTGCGGTGGCAGGGGGGTCCCCGGTACCCGCATGGGTGGGGAAGGGCCCTGGCTGCTGCTGCTGGGGGTTCTTGGAGGGGGACCGGGCTGCACTTGGCTTGGAGGGAGGGTGGCTGAGCACGGCTCCCCGCGGGGGTCCTGTGGCCTGGGGGGGTTGGGTTGCGGTGCTGATGATGCCGGCAAAATAAAGCCTGAAATGGCAATAATAAAGCGACGCCCTGCCTGTGCTGGTGCTGCCCCAGAGATGTGGGGCCGGGCCCTCTGCAGTCCCCAGGCACTCCCCAAAATGGCACGTGGGGCCCTGGGGGTGCAGGGCTGTGGGCTGGCTACGCTCCCCCCACCCCTTAGCATCTCACATGGGGACTGCAAAGGGGGTCAGAGAGCAGACAGGGTCAGCTGTTTTAGGGGCCAGAAACAGAGACCAAGTGTTCTGTTCCTGGGGCTTGAAAACAGGCTCATGTGCCTGATTTCGGGGCTCAGAAACAGACTGAGTTGTGTGGCTTTGGGCTCAGAAACAGAGGTCCAGTCCTGCATTTTTGGGACTTGAGAACAGGCTCAGCAGCTGGGTTTTGGGGCTCAGAAATGGGCACTAAGTGAGCTGGTTTGGGGGCCAAAAGCAGAAGCCAGTTTGGCTGGTTTTGCAGGTGGGTGGGAGGGCACTGGGGGCTGTGGGGGAAAGCAGGGGATGGGCAGGCTGCATGGACCCTCCCCGGAGGTGGGGGTCTGGTCGCGTTGGACCCCGAAGTTTGGGAGGCTGGCATGCACCAGGCCAAACTCAATGTCTGAGATGGTCTCTGGGAGGAAAGGTGCTTTTCAGGCTCCACATGCCCTCTTCGAGTCCAGCTCTTCTTTGTACGCTGCTTAAAATAGTTATTAACTATTTAATAATACAAACTAATTAATATTTATACAATGTACAGCTATGATGTTTAATCCTAATACTCAAGTTTTGACAGCGATTGATTTGCGACCTTATCAAAAGCCCAGACTGTTGCGAATAGCTGGTGCTTGGAAGGAGAAAGAGCTGAAATCAATGGGAACTTCAGTGCAGAGCTGAACCTTCAGTTAGCCAGAGCTGTAGCAAGCAGGAGCTGGAACAAGACGGGGTGTCCACTGTCTGGAGCATGCATTAGCCAGAGCCAAAATTACCTGCAGCTGTAATGAGCAGGAGCTGCAGTTAGCTGGAGTGTCTGTTCCCTGGAGCATCCATCGGCTGGGCTGCGCTCCCAGCACGGCTGAAGAGCGGCCGGGCGCCGGCAGGGCTGTCCCCAGCAAGGAGCTCCGGGCAGCAGGGAGGCGAGTCGTCCTTCTGCCGGCGGGGAGCCCGGCCTCTTCCCTCGGGGACTAAATCCATGCCACACGCCTCTCTGCGCGGAGGGTCTCTCCCGAGGGTAGAAGTGAGGTGGGGGTCCCCTGGCTCTCCTGGGGGGTACGGGCCAGGTGGCAGCACGAGACATCGTCGTGTCCTTGGTACCTGGCAAAGGGGAGAGAAACCGGCTGGTCGGAGCTCCTGGGGTGCACGGCCTGGCCCCACACAGCCCCCTGGCAGAACGCTCCCCTGTCTTTTCACCATGGGCTGGGTGGGATAAACAGGTTTGGTTTTTGCCTCCTCTTTTCCCAGTGTCACTTTCTGCATCATGTGAAGAAAATCCTGCATGGTTTATTCCACTTGTTGGAATATTAGCATGTATGGGGCTGGGGGAGCAGGGAGAAACATTTGCTAGTTCAAGAGCACTACAGATATTCCACATTAAACCCACAGAAAAGGCAAATTTGCTGCCAGTGCAGAAAAGCTGATGAAAAATTGCTTGTTGAAAACAAGCATGAAAACATGCCCTGTTCCTGAATTGGTCCGTTGGTAGTTAGGAATGTTTTTGTTTCAGATAAAAGAATGAACTTTCATCTACAATAAATTAAGAGTTGCTTGTTACCTTCTTTAGGGTCCAGTGTTTCTCTTCTGTTTGTTCATACTGATTTTATGGGCAAGTTGGAAATAGCCTTTTATTTTTTTATGTATAAATTTTTAGTAATATGTGGTGTCATTATAGTTAATTTTTGAGCACCTAGATGCCAGTAGAAATGTAATGAATGAAACATGATGGAAACTGATATTTAAACTTGTTTCTTATTTGATTTTTTTTTTTTTTGTCATTAGAGTGTTGATGGCGTGTTGTCCTGTGGCTCAATCCCCATTCTGTTCAGTGGAGTCTTCAATCTAGGACTTTTAAGTAAAAAAGTTTGTCCTTCCAAAAAAGGACTAGTCATTCATAGGATCGACATATAGACTTGGAGAGTCGCTTAAGTACATGATCAGAATTAAAGCCAAATTTCACTTAATGTTGCTGCTGTTGGTCTTCACTTTCATTACTTGCCCCACCACTCCCTCATGGTTGGGAGCTCTGAGTCATAATTTTTTTTCACTCTCTAACACATTTTTTTCCCCAAGCAGAGGCTATGTTTAAAAGTTAATTAGTTTCCTCACAAATGCGTAAGTCAATAAAATTGAGTTATGATTATTAAAACCATAAAAATGACACCAGTCTCGCAGATCTGGACTACTTCTGAACATGTATTCATCACATGCAAATGTCATCAGGATACAGATCATCTGCACTTCATGCTCTGACAAGACAATATGCTGAGACAGGGATAAGCTCCAAAAGAAAAAAAGATACAAGGTCGTGGTTTGGTTTTGTTGTTGTTTGTTTGGTTGGTTTTTAAAGAGTGCAGTGTTGACTGGTGCCAGCGTGCAGAGCTCTTTTGCTGCCTGACCTCTCCTTTACTTCTCTTTCACAGCTGTAATTTTCATTGGGATAGTTTTAGAAGAGCAATTAAGTTACTTGCCTGTGTAAATGTGCTGGTAATACAAGGAAGGTAGGTGCTTGAACCAGTAGTGAAGAACTTGGCTACAAGTAGAATTTCTGAAGGAGCAACAACAGGAAGCAAATAGCAAATTAACAAAAATTTGTGTGTCAAACACATCAAAATTTTATTGCCAAATGTTGTTTGGCAGTATGTTCCAAATGGCTGTTTTTGGTAAACATAAATTTGCAGGAAATTTGGGGTTGTGTGTGGAAAAACATGTCCCTCTGTCTATGTGTCCTGCTATGTAAATAGCATCAGTTAATAGCATCTCCAGTGGCAGGGCTGTTGTTCCCTACTCTCAGTATTGCCATAGTAGCGCTGCAATATTTAAACCTAACATGGGTTTAGGAGTGGAAGGAGAATGCCTGTTTTTTCTAAGGGCTCTGAATGCTGACCTTTTTCTCTGTCTGCTGCTTTCCTGTGCATGAGATGAAGCTGGCTTATTTTTCTTCCTTGTTCCTGGTCTAAATGTTTCTGAAGCTGTTGCTGCAGTGGATTTGCAATTTGTATTACTGCATTTTTGTAGAGTTCTAGTTACGGATCATTTCTACTCTGGCGAAGTGTCAAGATACAATTTTCAGTTTAAAGCTTCAGAAGCTATATTCACTGATTTCAGTAACTCACGGTGTAGGTGAAACTAATCTTGCTGTGCAGCTGTGCTAGCAGGGAGGCGCAGTGGCTCCTCATCAGAACAGCAAGGTGTGTGTGGACATCTGTAGGGTTGTGCTCTGGGTCTGAGACTGTTATGTATTTTTGCTGTTGGAAGGTGGACTAGAGCGTGTGCCCCTTAAACCTAAGGACAGTCAAAAGCTGGGAGGGACCCTAAGCAGGTTTGGTGGCACAACTGCAGTTTTAAAAGATCTTGACTGTTTGGAGAAACGGCCTGGAAAAAAATCATTCCTTTTTTGCAACGAGGCAGTTTACAAGGACAGATGTGTTGCTGTGCTCTTTAATAAAAATGTTCAACTTGGGACACATAGGGTGAAGAAATCTTGACTATACTTAGGCTTGAGAAACTGCATGTAGATATCTGTCTCTGTCATCTGCATATATCTGGGAAAGTGAGTTCTAGAGAAACTAAAGCTGCCAATGAGTAAAAAAAAAGGCACGATTGTCCAAAAAATGCAAAAGCTCCAGTGGCCTGTATCAACAACTGTACCAAAGATGATGCAGAATATGTTTTCCTCCGCTCAGTTGTACTGTCTTCACAAACCTTCGCAAAAAAATGAAGCTTTAGATTCCTACCCAGCTTTATGCTAAAGGTTTTTTCCCCTCTCAGCTGGATGTCAACTCCCACCACTTCACTGTAGTCGCCCTTTCTTCTGCTGTGAAAGTACAAGACAGATGGAAAGAATCCATAGTGGTCTGCAAGTACAAGGTACGTCTATGGTGTGTGTCTGCATTTTTGCTAAGGTACTTGTAGTATGGACTTTAAAGTTAACATTAAGAATGTGGCAGCTGTCCTTCTATATTTTTTAATATGGAATATTTTAACACAAATACTAAAAATAAGGTCTGTTCTGGAGCATGTTACGCCTATGCAAAGCTTACTTCCCTCCATTTATTCTCTGTTCCTGAAAGCATAATCTTCTGTTTCTATGCGCTTACTATTAAATGATACTGTGAAAATAATTTTGTAATAAAAGAGGAAAGAAACTGTTCATAAGAGTTAAGATGTTCAGAAGAAACAGACTTTGTTTTCATAAAAGCTTTATGCTTTTTCAGTAAATAAGTTTTTAAGATATTTTATAGTAGTACTCGAAAACCTTACTGAGATACTAGCATCTGTACTAAAAGCAATCAAGGTCAAAGAAGAGACAATGGACAAATCGGCATCGCTTCCACATGTTTTCCAGGCTTTCCCAAGAAGCATTAGCAGCCTTGTAACTAGTGACAGTGAGTCCTGAGGTGGTTTTGGTGAGTTATTGCTTTGATAATGTCCTTTTTCTTTAACCTACAGTGTGTAATTTTGACTTCAGTTGGAAAGAGATTTTCCAAAATGGAAATCTTTCTCATTCAAAGAAGTTTCATTTTATGGACTTCCTATCAGAGTGGATCATCCAAGATGATGTACTTGGCAGTAGAAGTTGTTAGCCACAAGACATTTCACTCTCTTAAAAAAAAAAAAAAAAAAAAAGAAAAAAGTCTACTTCCTTCCAAAGACCCAAGCACAGCACATCTTCCTAGAGTTGATGGCATCGCTGGTCTTTGGGTTCTCAGTTGTAACAGTTGAGATATCATAAAAACATGTTCCTCTGCGTGCTTCAGTACAGCCAAAAGCATTAGCAAATCTGCCAGTCCTTTTTGGTAGCCTTATGTATTGCAGCACTGGGGATTTGCTCCCCGCCCCCCAAAAGTAAAGCCATATGAGGGATCTTTTATCTCACTAGTTTTTCTATCATAAATGAAACTTTAAATATGTATATGTCTAAATAGATGTAAGTGGAAATAATAAGTGTCCTGGTTTCGGCTGGGATAGAGTTAATTTTCTTCTTAGTAGCTGGTACAGTGCTGTGTTTTGGATTTAGTGTGAGAATGATGTTGATAACACTCTGATGTTTTAGTTGTTGCTGAGTAGCGCTTATCTTAAGCCAAGGACTTTTCAGTTTCCCATGCTCTGCCAGCAAGCAGGTGTGCAAGAAGCTGGGAGGGAGCACAGCCAGGACAGCTGACCTGAACTAGCCCAAGGGATATTCCATACCATGGAACATCATGCCCAGTATATAAACTGGGGGGAGTTGGCCGGGAGACGCGGATCGCGGCTCTGGCATCGGTCAGCAGGTGGTGAGCAATTGCATTGTGCATCACTGGGTTTTTTTTCCTTCCCCCCTCATTCTTTTTTTTGTTATATTCCTTTTCATTACTATTATTATTATGTTTCATTATTACTATTGTTAGATTATATTTTACTTTAGTTATTAAACCGTTCTTATCTCAACGCATGAGTTTTACCTTCTTTCCCGATTCTCCTCCCCATCCCACTGGGAGTAGGGGGGGAGTGAGGGAGCGGCTGCACGGTGCTTAGCTGCTGACTGGGGTTAAACCACGACAATAATATATATAAAACATATATATTCCCTAAATATGTATATATGTATAATATATACATCAGTGTAAATGTCCATAATATATAAGGTTTTTAAAATTTTAAAAATCTTCCTGAATTTTATTTATAGGAAGGATTTAACAACTTGACTCCCCCCTCTAAATATCTCTCTATTGATGATATAAAAGCACTTTCAAAAGTTGGCCCTCCCCCCTTCTCTTTTTCCCCCTTTTCCCATCCAGATCTGGGGCCGATTCACCCAAATGGGGACTTTCCCCTGTGGGCTGCACACACGGAGCGGGAGCTGCTGCCACAGCACAAAAACACCCCCAAAGCCCTCATTCTAGGTCTGCAGGATAAAAAAAAACAATTTGGGACTCCCAAGAAAGCCAAATCTGCCTGGATTTGTGCAGCCAGAAAGCAAAAAAAAACCACCCCCCATTTTCAGGCACAAAACCAAAAGCAAAAATCACCAATTTCTATGTTGTGGAAAAGTGCCAAAAAACAGCCTAAATTGAATATTTTGGAAAAGCAAAAAAGCCCTACTTTTATATTATGGAAAAGCAAAAAACCCCCCAATTTGGGGAAAATTTGGGGTGAAACACCAGCAGTTTGAGGAGCATTGCTGGGCGTCATCCTGGTGTGGATTATCTGTTGCGGGTCATCCCAGGTGAGTTATCTGCTGTGGATTATCCCAGGTGGACCCCCTGGTGTAGGTCATCCCCATGCATGTTCCCCCATGCACCTTTCTACCCACACGTACACCCCCCCGCCCTGGTGGCTGTCTCTTCCCCTCCCTCCCCCCGCCCCGTGTCCATCTCCCCCCTGCCCCCCCGGTGTCTGTTCCCCTCCTGCAAGGGTTTGCCCCCCTGCGAGTTTTCGCTATGACATGCAACAGGGATCCCTTGCCCTCCCATCTTGTGCCACCGCTCCCCCCCATCACCCCATATTCTGCACTGCTGCCCCACAACCCGTCTGCCTCCGGACCCCTGGGGTTCTGCCTGCACCCCCAACCTGCCCATTGCCTCCCACCCAAACTCCAACACCCCCCCCCTTCCCTGCACCCCACTCCCACCCCACTCTCCCTCCTCCTATGTTTTTCATTTGTGCTGAAAACAGTGTTGGTAACACAGGGATGTGTTAGCTATTGCTGAGCAGCACTTGCACGGCGTCAGGGGCTGTGCAGCTCCTCGCCCTGCCCCGACAGCGAGCAGGCTGGGGGGCACAAGGAGCTGGGAGGGGACACAGCTGGGACAGCTGACCCCAGCTGCCCAAAGGGATATTCCAGACCGTGTGATGTCATGCTCAGCAATAGAAGTGGGGGGGACGTTGGTGGGGGGGTGCTGCTCGAGGACTGGCTGGGCATTGGTCAGGTGGTGGTGAGCAATTGTTTTCATTTGTATCACTTTTCTTTCTTGGGTTTTCTTTTTCTCTTTTTTTTTCTTCTTTTCCTTAGAATTTATTATTGTTGTTGTTATTATTTCTTTTAAATTATTAAACTGTTTTTATGTTTTTATTTCTCACTTTTGCCGTTCTGATGCTGTCCCCCATCCCACTGGCGGGGGAGTGAGTGGAGAGGTTGTGCGGTGCTTCGTTGCCTGCTGGGATTAAGCCATGACACAAGGTTAGTTGCAAGCCCTGCCTGGCTAATGCTTTAGGCTCTCCATGTTATTCCTACCATCTTGATAGGCCATCCTTCTTGTTCACTGCTGCTTTATAGTGCCTTTTGCTCTGTAAGCAGCAGTACTCAGGCTGTGCAAGCATACCTGTCTCCCAGCCTCTGGGAAGTAACTCTGCCAAAGACAATGAGCGAAACCGCCATGGCACAATCTAAAGCAATTCTGCCTCTCGAGGGACCCAGCAGGCCCCTTTCTCTCACCTCTTACTCTGTCTAGCTAGGCTGGGAAGTATGGTTGTTGCAGAAACTGCTAAATCCTCTGATTCCTTCTCGGGTTGTTAGCTTGGCCCTGTGTTGAGGTCATTGACTCTGCACAGAGCGCAGGCAGCCTGGAGAGCTTTACACGAAATCATTCCTTTCCCCTTGGGCAGCAGTGGTTCTGCCGCTGCTACAGGCAGCCGCTTTCTCAAGGGCAAGGGGCTGAGATGACAACAGGCTGCTGCACGCTGCAGTCAGACTAAGACGCTGTTCTTTGGGGACCCAGTGCAGGGAAAGCTGAGGTACGTTTTGCACTGCCAATGGCTCTTCACAAGGGAACCGTGCTCTGGTTTTAATAGAAAAGGTGTCGGTCACAGGCAGCCATGTATTGCTGTGTACAGCTATTTGGCAAGTGTCTTGCTTGTTCCAGTAGAGGCATATTTCTTGCCTTGCACTCTTGATGCCAAATCAATCAGGAGTTCAAGTTACAAAAGACATTTGACATCAAAGCAAGATGACAGCTCAGTTTTTGCCTGCACTGTATTTCAGGTGTGTTGCTAGCTGAAAATGGCTTGCAGGCCAGGAGATATTTAGAGGGGTCTGAATTAAAGAAAGCGAGTGTTGAAGTGTTTGTTTTAAGGAGGTGAATTAGGCAGCCAAAAGAGCTGAGCTGCTCACCTGATGCATTGGCAGAACAGCCCATCCAGCCTGCCAAGTATTGTGCATTGCAGGCAGCAAAGTGCAACTGTGATGCTTGCGGGCAGGAGCAGCAAGGAGTGCAGAGCTACGCTCCTGTACAGAGCAAAGATGGAACCTCCAGAGCTCTACGGTCATCTGCTAAGGACACCTAATATACCAATATGCCTCTTTGCTTTCCCTGCTTCATGTCTAATTACTTTGCATGGTGGAGGGCAGGGTGACAAGTAACATTGTGCAGTGTCTCTTATCTAAGTGACAAGGCCTGCGCAGGAAGCCTTGTGTGTATGCAGGATTAGGAGAGCAGAGTACTGATAGCACAGAGGTGAGGAAAGGTGCGAACAACACAACAAAGCCCAAGGATCACCAGCGTATCACTTGTGCATATCAGCCACTTGCTGCTCCAATGCGCTGTTTCCTGCTGAACATAGCTGCCCCTGTCACACAGAGCAGCTTTCAGTCTCTTCTCTCCTGCCTTCAGGATGTCATCTGTGTTGCCTTATTTTTTTTAACTCTCTCACCAGCATCTGTTGGCTCGCTGCTGTCGCTCCCACACCCCTGATGCCACACGCAGACCGATACAGCAATCCCTGGGGCTGACTCTGGGGTAATGGGGTGGGAGGCACGAACGGAAACAACCACCCGACTTTTAAAGCAGTCGGACGCCAAGGACCGAAATGCTTGAGCCCCTGGGACGCTTTTTGGTACAAGAGGCAATGAATGTTACAGCCTGGGCTGCGAGGGGGAAAAGGGCAGAGAAATGTAAGCCCTGCAGCCCCAGTGAGCAGTTGTGGTCTCCGGACGGCGCACGCTGGGCTGAGGCACCGCTCGTGTCTCACCCGGCCGATGCTGGGGACGGGAAAGGTGAGCGCGTGCTGCCGCCCGGCGGCGACGGGCGGTACTGCAGCCCGGGAGCCGCGCATGCGCGGTGGCGCGCTTTGCAGCGCTCGCTGCTGCCACCAGGCGACCAAATTTTGGTACTGCAGCTCGGGAGCAGCACATGCGCAATGGCGCGCTTTCCAGCGCTCGCTGCCGCCTCCCGGCGACCAAAAGGGGGTACTGCAGCTGGGGACCCGCGCATGCGCAATGGCGCGCTCTGCCGTACTCGCTGCTGCCGCCCGGTGATTAAAATTGGGTACTGCAGCTGGGGAGCCGCACATGCGCGTTGGCACGCTTTGCAGCGCTCGCTGCTGCCGCCGGGCGACCAAAATTGGGTACTGCAGCTCTGGAGCCGCGCATGCGCAGTGGCGCACATTGCCGCCCTCGCTGCTGCCTCCTGGTGACCAAAATTGAGTACTGCAGCTCGGGAGCCGCGCATGCGCGGTGGCGGCCCCGTGCTCCACACTAACATCTGCCGGTAACGGCAATGCGATGCTGCAGTGCCTGCGAGGTGATGCCGCCGCGCTCGTTGCTGCCTCCCGGTAAGGAAACGCCGCTTCCGCCCCACGTCCGCGGTTTCTGCGGGCGCTCAGCGCGCAAAGCGCGGCACTGCAGCGCCGGTGCCGCCCCGGGGCGAGCGCCGCCCGCTGGGCGCTCGCTGCTGCTGCCGCCCGGTGGCCGCAGCGCGGTACTGCAGCCCGGCGTTCGCGCGCCGGGTCTGGCCCCTCCGGCGCGCCGTCGGCAGCCGGCGCATGCGCGGTTCCCGGGAGCAGCATGGCGGCGCGCTGGGCTTCGGTCCCGGCGTCGGGTGAGGGACAGGGCCGCCGGTGAGGTGAGCGAGCCGCTGTGGTGGGTGCAGGGGTGTCTTCTGCCCGCTGGCGGCGGGAGGGGAAGCTTCAAACTGCCCGCTGCGGCAGGCTCCCGGTGTGCTGGAGGCGAGCCGGGACAGGGCAGCCCCAGGGAGTTACCCGGGAGCTGACAGGAGGGAAGAGGGGAAGGAGGCGGGCACCCCCAGGCACAGACACCGGGCACCTCCCCAACTCTCCAGAGCTCCCCCTGAGCCTCCCCCGGCCCCGCTCGCCCCACGCAGCTGCCCCCAGCTCCAGCGCCTCCCCTGAAGCCTGTCCCGTAGCCCCAGGCTGCCCCCAAGCCCTGTCGTGAAGGCAGCAAGCTGCCCCTCGATGCATCTCCAGAAGCCCCTGCAGAAAGAGGGGCTCCGGCCAGGGGCGTGCTATGGTAATAATGGTCACTGCTTCTTCTTTCCCTCTCCCAGAGGCCGTGCTGAGGATGCAGTTGTCTGTTTCTCCCCTGGGGATACCGTTTACTGCACCCACCTCAGGCTTGAGTGGGTTGTCTCTGCCTGGCCTCACTCTCCTCGCAGCATGGGGGCAAAAAGGGATGGCTGGAGCACTTACTGCCTGTGGACGGGTGCTGCCGCAGCTGAAGCTGGAGAGGCCAGATTAAAGGTAAAGAAGAAGAAATCAAAGGCCATCTGGCCAGGAGCTGCCTCCCGCTACAGGCAAGAGAGAGCCTGTCTCTCCGGGTGAGGAAGGATCCCCCTTTGTAGTTCTCGGCAGGTCAGACCGCCAGCGTGCACCACAGGGTCTGTATGTATCACCAACGGCGCGGTACGGCCGCGTAGTGCGTGAGTGAGTGAGGCTACATGTCCAGGAAGCCTCATTTCGTAAGACGCCCGCGTATTCTCTTAGGTGGAGGACAGCCAAGCGACCGGAGTTACAGAAGAGGAGGGGAGGAGAGAAGGAGAAAGAAGCGTCTGAACTGGCAAATTCTCCCAGCAGCGCCAAGAGCAGTGAGAGCTGCGGTGAGTCCCGGGCCCTCGGGGCCCTGTCTCCCCTCTTCTGCATCCTGGTCCCTCCCTGCCCCTCCCCTGTACCCCTCTCTTCCCCACGCTGCTGCAATTTTTTTTTTTTGCTCCCCTGTACCTCCTTTCTCCATGTCGCTCTGAGCAGCTCCCTGTCCCCATCTTTTAGGTCCTCCCTGTCTCAGCCCTGTAGCCTGTGGCTATTTTATCCTTCTCCGTCTCTCTCTGTCCGGCTCCTGGCCACTATTTTCACATTCCTCCCTCTTTGTCCTGTAGCCCATTGGTATTTTTGCTGTCTCTGGCTCTCTCTGCCCAGCTCCCTGTCCCTGTTCAAGGTCTTCCTTCTCGGCTCTGTAGCACATCACGAGTCTCTTTCTTTCTCCGTCTCCCTTTATCCTGCTCCCTGCCCCTCATTTTGAACTCCCTCTCTGTCCTGTTGCCTGTTGCTATTTTTTCCTTTCTCCATCTCACTGTCTTGCTCCCTGTCCCTGTTTTTTCTAAGTCTTCCCTCTCTGCCCCTAGACCATCGCTATATTTTTCTTTCCCCGTCTCGGTTTGTCTAGCTCCCTGTCCCTCTTTCTTCATTCCACCCTCTCTGCCACGTCGCCCATCGCTTCTTTCCTATGTCCCTCCCTCTCTGTCCGTCTCACTGTCCCGATTTTTAAACTCTCCTTCTTTACCTGGTAGCCTCCTGCAGTTTTTTTCCCTTTCTCCATCTCTCTCTGTCCGACTCCCTGTCTCTAATTTTTAATTCCTCCCCCTCTCTCTGGAAGCCTGTCGGGACATTTTCCCTTCTCAGTCTCTCTGTCCAGCTCCCTGTCGTTGGTTTTTAATTCCTCCCTCTCTGCCCTGTTACCCGTCACCATTTTTTATTTTCTCCATCTCTCTTGGTCCAGCTCAAGAGCCGGATTTTTTTAAATTCCTCTCTCTCTGCCCTGTATCCCGTCACTTCTGAAGGTCTCTTTCTCCGCCTCTCTTTGTCCAGTTCGCGGCCCCTTGCTTTTACTTCCTCCCTCTGTACCCTGTGGCCTGTTGCTTTGCCCCTCTTATTTCTCTCTTTCTCTCTCTCTGGCTTCCCAGCCCTGTTTTTTCATTCCTTCCTCTCTGCCCTAGAGCCCATTGGTAGTTTTTTCTTTCTCTGGCTCTCTCTTTCCAGTTCCCAGGCCTTGTTTTTCAATTTCGTCCTTCTCGGTCCTGTGCCACGTTGCGATTTCATTTCTTTCGCTGTCTCTCCCTGTCTGGCTCCTTGCCAGGAATTTTTAATTCCTCCCTACCTGTCTTGTAGCCCATCGCTGTTTTTTCTTTCTGTCTCTCTCCGTCTGGCTCCCTGTCTGTGTCTTTACCTATTTTTTTTTTAATTCCTCCATCTCTGCCCTGCTGCCCGTTGCTATTTTTCTGTTCTCTGTCCCGTTCCCTGTCCTGAGCCTTTAGTTGCTCCCTCTCTGTTCTCTAGCCTATCGCAGTTTCCCCCTCCCCCCCTTTCTCCGTCGCTCTCTGCCTGGCTCCCTCTCCCTGTCTTTACTTATTTTTTTTAATTCCTTCCTCTCTGCCCTGTATGCGTTAAATTTTTTTTCCCCAGTGTCCCTCTGTGGATTGCTCCCAGTCCCAGTTTTTTTAATTCCTCCTTCTTTGTCCTGTGGCCTATTGCAATTTGTTCTTTCTTTGTCTCTCCTTTTTCTGGCTCTTTGTCCCTATTTTTCAGTTTCTCCCTCTCGGCCCTGTAGCCCAATGCTATTATTTGTCTTTCTTCATCTCTCGCTGTCCGGCTCCCTGTCCCCATTTTTTAATTCCTCCCTCTCTGCCCTGCGGCCTGTTGCTATTTTTCCATTCTCTGTCCTGCTTCCTGTCCCGAGTCTTTAATCGCTCCCTCTCTGCCCTGTAGCCTGTCACAGGTTTTTTTTTTCCTTTGTCCATCGCTCTCAGCCCAGCTCCCTGTCCCTACTTTTTAATTCTTCCCTCACTGCCCTGCGGCCCGTCGCTCTCTTCCCTTTCTCCGTCTCTCTCTGTACAGCTCCCGGCCCCTTCCTTTTTGAAATTCCTCCCTCTC
Organism: Gymnogyps californianus; assembly: GCF_018139145.2. Taxonomy (NCBI): domain Eukaryota; kingdom Metazoa; phylum Chordata; class Aves; order Accipitriformes; family Cathartidae; genus Gymnogyps; species Gymnogyps californianus. Next base: position 46,728 of record NC_059485.1, on the reverse strand, counting down.
TGTCTTGGAGCCCATCACGGTTTTTGCTTTCTCTGTCTCTCTCTGGCCATCTCCCGCTCCCAGTTTTTTCATCTTCTTCCTTCTGGGCCCTTTAGTCCATGGCGATTTTACTTTTTTCTCCGTCTCTCTGTCCAGCTCTGGATCCCAATTTTTTAATTCCTCCTTCTCTTCCCTGTAGCCTGGCTTTCTGGTTTTCCCCCGTCTTTATCTGTCTCCCTCCCCCTCTCTGGCTCCCTGTCCCTATGTTTTAATTCCTCCCTCTCTGCTCTCTAGCTGTTGCCATACTTTCTATATGCATCGCTCGGTGTCTGGCTTCTCGTCCCTATCTTTTCATTCCTCCCTCTCCTCCCTGTAGCCCATCGCTATAATTTTCTTTTGCTGTCTCTCTGTCCGGCTCTGGATCCCCGTTTTTTCCTTCCTCCCCTCTCTCTACCCTGTTGCCCCTGGCTATTTCTCATGTCTCCTTCTCTCTCTGCCCAGCTCCAGATCCTTATTTTTTCATTCCTCCCTCTCTGTTCTGTAGCCTGTTGGTATTTTTTCTTTCTCTGGCTCTCCCTGTCCAGCTCCCTGTCCCTCAGTTTCTCCCTTCTTGGCCCTGTAGCACGTTGCGATTCTGTTTCTTTCTCTGCCTCTCCTTTCCCAGCTCCCCATCCCTCACTTTTAATTCCTCCCTCCCTGTCCCGTTGCCCCTCGGGTGTCCCCTCCCCCCGTTCTCCATCTTGCTCCTTCTTGCTTCCCATCCCTGTTTTTTAATTCCTCCCTCTCCGCCACGTAGCCCATGGCTTTTTTCTTTTCCATCTCTCTATGTCCGTCTCACTGCCCCCATTTTTTAATTCTTCGTCTCTGCCCTGTACCCTGCTGCTATTTGTGCCTTTCTCCGTCCCTCTCTGTTCATCTCACTGCCCCCATTTATTAATTCCTACCTCTTCTTCCTGCACCCACCGCTACTCCCTGCGATCTTCGTCTCTCTCTGTTCACCTCCCTGTCCTCAGTTTTTAATTCCTCCCTCTGCCCCCCATAGCCTCTCTGGATTTTTCCCCTGGTCTGTCTCTCTGTCCGGCTCCCTCTCTCTATGTTTTAATTCCACATTCTCTGTCGTGTAGCCCCAGGCTATTTGTTTGTCTTTTTCCATCTCTCTTTGTCTGGCTCCCTGCTGCTATTTTTTTATTTCCTCCCCATCCATCTTGGAGCCCATCGCTGCTTTTTTTCCTTTCTTTCTCCATGTCTCTGTCTGGCTCCCTGTCCCTGGTTTTTTAATTCCTCCCTCTCTGCCCCATAGCCTGTGTGATCTTTTGCCTTTCTCCGTCTCTCTCGCCGGCTCTCTGTCCCTATTCATTAATTCTTCCCTCTCCGCCCTGTAGCCCGTTGCTTTTGTCCTTTCTCCATCTCACTGTCTCTGGCTCCCCGATTACCCTATTTTAGAATTCTGCCCCTCTTCTTTCTGTATGCATTGCTATTCTTTTTGCTCTCCAGCTCTCTTTTTTTTTTCTGGCTCCCTGTCCCTATTTCTTAACTACAAGGCAGAAGGAAGAATTATGTGGTTTGTTTTGTGTTGTTCCCCCCGCCACCCCTTCTCTCCATCCTTTGCTGTCCCGGCTCACTGTCCCTGTTGTTTCATTCTTCCCTCTCTGCCCTGTTCTTTGTTGCTTTTTTTGTCTTTCTCCATCTCTCTCGGGCCGGCTCCCTGCCCCTGTTCTTTTTTCCTCCCTTTCTGTTGTGCTGTCCATCCTAGTTTTTTTCTGCATCTCCATCCCGCTCCCCGTCCTTCTTTGTTGGTCTCTGTCCTGCTCCCTCTCCCTCTTTCTGCTGCCTCTCTTCCTCTCTCCCTGCTGCTCCTTTCTCCATCTGTGTCGCGTTCCCTGCCTCATGCTTTCTCGCTACACCCCCGCTGTCCAGCTGGCTGCCACTTTTCTCCTCTCTTCTAGTGTCCTGCGCCCTGCTTCTCATTTTTGGCAGCCTCCGCCTCTGCCCAGCAGCCCATCGCTCCAGGAGCCGACCGACCGACTATCCGTTGCCCACTGGACTGACAAGCGCAGCTCCGGAAACGACTGCTGAGGTGTCCCAGGGGCAGGGGGAGCGCTGGGGGCCCTGAGCCCTGGAGCAGACTCGCTCCCAGGACTTGGTACATGCATGACTGAATAAACGCTCGCTGTCTCCTTTGCTCTTCTGGCTGCGTTTGCTCTTCCTTTGCACCGGGCTGCGATGGAGCCCAGGGGAGGAGGTGATGCGCTGTGGGCGTTGGGTGATGGCCCCCTGTTTGTGCTGGGCTCCAGCTGTGGGCCGGGGCTGGAGTCCCCGGTGCAGGCAGTGAGGCTGATGGTGACGGCCCCTCCCTGTAAAGGGGTGGCTGCTGGTGGAGGGGCTGGTGCGAGCCAAGGGAAGAGCGGAGCGGTTGCTGAGTGTTGCCGGGCTGTGGCTGCGGCTGCACTGACGGAGAAGGTGAGCAGGGCTGCACGATTGACCGGTGGGTGTCGGGGAAAGCCCTGAGTAGGGTGGTGGTGCCGGTGGGGTCTGTGTCGGAGGCATGGGGGTGCCATGCCGTGTCGGAGCCAGCAGCGAGGGCTGCCTGGTGCTGGGCGGAGGGGCTGCCTGGAGCCAGAGGCAGGCGGCGGGGACGTGGCGGGGGCTGCCCAGAGCCGCACTACGGCAGGTGGGGCTGTGCTGGGGGCTCTGCTCCAGTGCCTGGAGCACCTCCTCCCCCTCCTTCTTCACTGACCTTGGTGTCTGCAGAGTTGTTTCACATACTTCTCTCTCTGGCTGCAAGCAGGCTGTCTGGTTCTCTGTCCTGTAGCCCATTGCTATATTTTTTTCCCTCTGCCTCTCTCTCTGTGGCTCCCTTTCCCTATTTTTCAAACCCCCCCTCTCTGCCCTGCAGCCGATCGCTGTTGTATTAAGTGGCAAAGTTTTGTTAGCTGGGGGTGGAGGCAGGGGCTGCAGGGGTGGCTTCTGTGAGAAGACACCAGGAGTTGCCCCCATGTTGGGCACAGCCAGTCCCAGCCAGCTCCAAGACAGATCCGCTGCTGGTCAAAGCTGAGCCCATCAGCAATGCTGGTAGCACCTCTGTGATGACATATTTAAGAAGGGCTAAAAAATGCTGCGCAGAAGCTGTGACAGAGAAAATGTGAGTGTGAAACAGCCCTGCAGACACCAAGGTCAGTGAAGGAGGAGGAGGGGGTGCTCCAGGCACCAAGGCAGAGATTCCCCTGCAGCCTGTGGGGAAGACCATGGTGAGGCAGGCTGTCCCCCTGCAGCCCATGGAGGTCCATGGTGGAGCAGAGATCCACCTGCAGCCTGTGGAGGACCCCATGCTGGAGCAGGGGGATGTGCCTGAAGGAAGCTGTGACCCCATGGAGAGCCTGTGCTTGTGCACACTCCTGGCAGCAGCTGTGGCCCCACGGAGAGGAGCCCATGCTGGAGCAGGCTTGCTGGCAGGACCTGTGGCCCCATGGGAGGGACCCCACACTGGAGCAGAAGAAGAGTGTGAGGAGGAGGAGTGGCAGAGACAACATGTGATGAACTGACTGCAATCCCTGCTCCCTGTCCCCCTGCGCTGCTCAGGGGAGGAGGTGGAGAAGTCAGGAGTGAAGATGAGCCCAGGAAAACAGAGAGGGGCAGGGGAAGGTGTTTTTCAGATTTGTTCTTATTTCTCATTATCCTACTCTGATTTTGATTGACAATACATTAAATTAATTTTCCCAAGTGAAGTCTGTTTTGCCTATGACAGTAATTGGTGAGTGTTGTCTTTGTCCTTATCTCGACCCACAAGCTTTGTCTTTGTATTTTCTCCCCCCATCTTGTTGAGGAGGGGGAGTGATAGAGCGGCTTTGGTGGGTACCCAGCAGCCAGCCAAGGTCAACTCACCACAGTTTCCTTCTGTCAGGCTCCCTGTCACTATTTTTTAATTCGTGCCTATGTTTCTTGTACCCCATCGCTTTTGAAACTTTTCTTCTACCTCTCCATCCCTATTTTTTAAATTTTTGCATCTGTGTCGTGGTTTAACCCCAGCCAGCAACTAAGCATCACGCAGCTGCTTCCCCCTTCCTGTGGGATAGAGAGGAGGACCAGAAAAAAAGGTAAAACTCATGGGTTAAGATAAAAACAGTTTAATAACTAAAGTAAAATAAAATATAATACTAACTAATAATAATAATTGTAATGAAAAGGAATATAACAACAACAAAAAAAGAAAAGACAAGTGATGCATAATGCTCACCACCTGCTGACTGATGCCCAAGCAGCGATCCGCCCCTCCTGGCCAACTCCCCCCCATTTCTATACTGGGCATGACATTCTATGGTATGGAATAGCCCTTTGGCTAGTTCAGGTCAGCTGTCCTGGCCATGCTCCCTCCCAGCTTCTTGTGCACCTGCTTGCTGGCAGAGCACGGGAAACTGAAAATCCTTAAGATAAGCACTACTTAGCACTGTACCAGCTACTAAGAAGAAAATTAACTCTATCCCAGCTGAAACCAAGACAATATGTTTCTTGAACGCAGTCGCTTTTTAAATTTTCTTGCTACCTTTCCCTCTCGGTGTCCCTGACCTAATTTTAATTTCTTGCTTGTATTTCTTGTACCTCGTGGCTTTTCAAATTTTCTTCCTACGTCTCCCTCTATGCAGCTCCGTGTACCTATTTTTTAATTCTTGTCTATGATTCTTGTATCCTGTCACTTTCACAAGTTTCCTTCTACATCTCCCTCTGTCCATCTCCCTGTCTCTAATTCTTAATTCTTGCCTCTCTGTCCTGTACCCTGTCACTTTTTACACTTTCTTTCTCTATCTCCCTTCTTCTATCTCCCTGTCCCTATTTGTTAGTTCTTGTCTATGTTTCTTGTACCCTGTCGCTTTTTGAAATTTTCTTTCCACGTCTACCTCTATCTGGCTCCCTCTTTCTATCTTTTATTTCTTGCCTATGTTTCTTTTCCCCTATCACTGTAGAATTTTTCCCTGTCCCTTATCTTTCTCTGTCCTGTTGTCCTGCTGGTCTTTTCTGCCTCCCTCTCCTGCTCCCTGTCTCTCTCATTTATTCCTCCCTCTCTCTCTCTGTTTTTTTGAGCAGTCTCTCCACTCTCCTTTGTCTACACAGTTGTCCGGCTCCCCGTCCCTCTCTTGTTTGCAGCATCCCGTTTTCTGGCTCCCTGTCCCACACCTCTTCTCTATGTCCCCCTGTCCTTCCTCCTGCTTTTCTCTTCCCTTTTCTCCCTCTGTCCTGCTGCCTTTGGGCACTGAGCCTTGTAGCCAGCTCACTGCCGGGATTTCTTATGTGCCTTAAGGAACAAACTTTTCCTGCCTCCTCTGTGCCCCTGGCTGTGTTTGCAGCCCCTGGGTGCAGAGCTCCTGGCTGTGGACAGGAGCAGGGCAGGGGGTGATGTGCTGTGGGGCTTTGGCAATGGCCCCTGTTCCCGATGGGCCCCAGCTGGGGCTGGAGCTGGGGCAGCCCCAGGTGTGGCCAGTGAGGCTGAGGATGGGGCTGGCCCTGCTGTGGGAAGGGGCTCTAGCTGGAGAGGGGGCTGCCTGGGCATGGCTGCCTGAGGGAGCTGAGGAAGGGGAACTGGCTGAGGAGGGAATCCAAGGGGGTCCTGCACAGGCAGCTGCCTCCAGCAAGGAATGGCCAGCCCCTGTTTGCTTTTCAAACTTTCTTTCTATGCCTCCATCTGGATCCCTTTTCCTATTTTTTATTTCTTCTCGCTCTTTCCTTTCCCCCATCGGTTTTAAAACTGTCTTTATATGTCTGTCTGTCTCTCCATCTCCCTGGCCTTATTTTTTAATTTGTGTCTGTGTGAATTGTACCCCATTGCTTTTTGAATTTTCTTTCTATTTCTCCCTCTATCTTCCTCCCTGTCCCTATTTTTACATTTCCCTGTGTTTCCTGTACCCCACCGCTTTCTAGTTTCTTTTTCTACGTATCCCCCTATCCATCTCCCTGTCTTTATTTCTTAATGTTTTCCCATCTGTCCTGTACCCTGTCACTTTTAAAATTTTATTTCTATGTCTCCCTCTATCCGGCTGCCTGTCCCTATTTTGTAATTCCTCCCTGTAGCTGGGGAAGGGTCTGCCCAGGCACACCTGCCTGAGGGAGCTGAGGAAGGGGAACTGGCTGAGGAGGGAATCGAAGGGGGTCCTGCAGGCAGCTGCCTCCAGCAAGGAATGCCCAGTCCCTGCGGCGAGGAAGGATCCCTCTGAGCCATCCCCGACAGAGCAGACCACCAGCACACGGTGCTGGGAGCTCGCTGCCTCCATCGGCTGCACGTGTGACCTTCTGGGAAGCCTCGTGGTGGAGGAGCATCGAGGCGCCTGCTGCGGAGGCAGAGAGAAAAGCATTGGGGCGGTGAAGGTCTCCTGCCGGTGCCGGGAGCTGTGGTGAGTCAGGCGTTCTCTCGTGTGCATACCCGTCGATCTCTGCCACCCTTCCCCAGATCTCTCTCTGCCTGTCCCTGCTTCTGTCTCCCTCTCCACCAGCCCACCTACCCGTCTGGCTCCCCAAAACTTGTTACTCTTCTGCCAAATTTGCCCTGTAGCACTTCACCTATTAATTTTTTTTGATGGTTCTCTGCGGCTCCCTCTCCCTATTGTTTAATGCTTCCCTGTGTTTCTTGTACCCTGGTTGCATTTTAATTTGTCTTTCTACTTTTCCCTCTTTCTGGCACCCTGTCCCTATTTTTTAATTCCTCCCTCTGTCCTGTACCCCATTGCTTTTTACACTTTCTTTCTGCATTTCCTTCTATCCATCTCCCTGTCCCTATTTTTTAATTATTTCCTGTGTTTCTTGTACCCCGTTTCTTTTACAATTTTCTTATTATGGTTCCTTCTATCTATCTCCCTGTCCCTGTTTTTTTTAATATGCCTGTGTTTCTTGTACCCGATCACTGTTTAAATTTCCTTTCTATGTTGTCCTCTATCCATCTCCCTGTCCCTGTGTTTTAATTCTTGTCTATGTTTCTTGTACTCAGTTGCTTTTTAAAATTCCTTCTACGTCTCCCTCTATCCGGCTCCCTTTTCTGTTTTTTTTTTTTTTCTTCTTCCCTATATTTCTTGTACCCCATCACTATTTAATTTCTCTTTCAACAGTTCCCTTTATCCGGCTTCCTTTCCCTAAATTTTAATTCCTCCCTTTCTTCCGTATACCCTGCCACTTTTCAAATTTTCTTTCAATGTTTCCTTCTGTTCTCATCCCTGTTCCTATTTTTTTTATTTCTTTCCTATGTTTCTTGTAGCCTGTTGCTTTTTAACATTTCTATGTCTCTATCTGATTCCCTGTCCCTATTCTTTAATTCCTCTCTCTCTGTCCTGTACCCAGGTGCTTTAAAAATTTTCTTTCTATGCCTCCATTTATTTAGTTTCCTGTCCTTTTTTAATTTTTTTCCTGTCTATACTATTCTCTGTCAACTTAAAATTTTGTTTCTATGGCTACTCTTATCCAGTTCACTGTCTTCATTTTCTAATTCTCTCCTGTCTGTCCTGTACCCTGTCGCTTCTTCGATTTTCTTTCTATGTCAAAGTTTATCCACTTCGGTGTCCCTATTTTTTATGTTTTCCCGTCTATCCTGTACCCTGTCGCTTTTAAAATTTTCTTTCCATGTCTACTTTAACCAATTTACTGTCTGTCTTTTTTATTTTTCTTGTCTGTTCTGTACCCCATTGCTTTTGAAATTGTCTTCTGATATCTCTCCGTATTTTTCTCCCTATTCTTATTTTGTAACTGTGCTGTGTTTGGCTGGGGTAGAGTTAATTTTCTTCATAGTAGCTAGTATAGGGCTATGTTTTGGATTTGTGCTGAAAACAGTGTGGATGACACAGGGATGTTTTCGTTACTGCTGAGCAGTGCTTACACAGCGTCGAGGCCTTTTCTGCTCCTCACCCCACCCCACGAGCGAGGAGGCTGGGGGGGCACAAGGAGCCGGGAGGGGACACAGCCGGGACAGCTGACCCCAACTGACCAAAGGGATATTCCAGACCATAGGATGTCATGCTCAGCATATAAAGCTGGGGGAAGAAGGAGGAAGGGGGGGGACGTTGGGAGCGATGGCATTTGTCTTCCCAAGTCACCGTTATGTGTGATGGAGCCCTGCTTTCCTGGAGATGGCTGAACACCTGCCTGCCGATGGGAAGCGGCAAGTGAATTCCTTGTTTTGCCTGGCTTGCGCCTGCAGCTTTTGCTTTCCCTATTAAACTGCCTTTATCTCAACCCACAAGTTTTCTCACTTTTACCCTTCCGATTCTCTCCCCCATCCCACCGGTGGGGGGAGTGAGCGAGCAGCTGTGTGGTGCTTAGTTGCCAGCTGCGGTTATACCATGACACTATGTCTACTTTTATGAAGCTGCCTATTGCTATTTTTTATTTCTTGTCTGTCACATACCCCATTGCTTTTAAAATTTTGTTTTTATGTCTACTTTTATCCAGTTCACTATCTTTATTTTTTATTTCTTCCTCTCTGTCCTGTGCCCTGTCGCTTCTAAATTTCCTTTCTGTTTTTTAAACTTTTCCTGTCTGTCCCGTACCCCATCGCTTTTAGAATTTTCTTTCTATGTCTCCGTCTATTCAGGTTTCTTCACTATTTTTAAATTTTTTCCTCTCAATGTCTTCATTTGTGAATTTTTGTTTCTAGCTTCACTTTTATGCATTTTTCGGTCTCTATTATTTACTTTTTTCCTACCTGTCCTCTACGTTTTCATTTCAAAAATTTTCCTTCTATGTTCACTTTTATCAAGATGCCTAACTCTATTTATTTATTATTTCCTGTCTGTCCTGTGTCACATTGCTTTTACATTTTTTTTCTGTATCTACTTTTATCCAGTTCACTGTCTTTATTTTTTGTGTCACTCGACTGTTCTGTACCCTGTCGCTTTTTAAATTTTGTTTCTATGTCTTTGTTTATTGAGTTTGCTGTTCCTGTTTTTTAATTTCTTCCTTTATTTCCTTAATCTTGTTGCTTTTACAATTTTTTTCCTACGTCTGCTTTTATCTAGTTCCTGTCCCTATTTTTTAATTCTTTCTTACCTGTTGGGTACTCTCTCAATTTTTCCATTTTCTTTCTATGTCTCCATTTATTTAGTTTGTTGTCCCTACTTTTTAGGGTTTTTTTCTCTTTAATGCCTTCATTTTTCATTTTTTTCCTATGTCTACTTTTATCTAGTTTTCTGTCCCTATTTTTAATTTTCTTTCTCCTCTGCCTTGTAACCTATTGCTTTTTAAATTTTCTATGTCTACTTTTATCAAGCTGTCTACCCCTCTTTTTTAATTCTTTCTTGTTTGTCACGTACCCTGTTGCTTTTAAAGTGTTCTTTACGTCTTTTTTTTTTTCCTTTTCTCTTGGTTCATCCTGAGGCTTTAGAGGGTCTCCTCGGCACGCTTTTATCTCTGGAGCATAATTTGTACCCCTCTCGGTTTGTCAGAACATCTCCTCTTCCTCAGAGCAGTCTTTTTGTCCTCTCCTCCATCTCGCTTGCCTCCAGTGGGTCAGCGACTCCCTCACGACACCTGTACTCTGTTCAAATCCCCTCCCAAGTACCTTTGTGTCCTCGAGCCACCATCTGTCTCTCCGGCCACCTCAGCACCCCTCTATTTCTGTCACGATGCTTCCTGTGAGCGTCCTTGCGTTCCACGACCATCCTTTAGTTCTGCAGCAGGCTTTGTATCTTTCTTATTCAGAGACAACTCTTCCTCGGGCTTTCATTGTGCCCCAGAGCACTCTTACCTTCCCCTCTGCCATGTCGGATGCCTCCATTCCGTCCCCGGTCCCCTGAGGACATCTGTACTCTGTTCAGATCCCTTCCCGAGCACCTCATTGTGTCAGCAATACTTTGTTTGTCTCTGTCCCCCCCGGGGCCCTCTCGTTCCCATCACCACGCCTCCTGGGACTGTGCTCGTGGCCCACGGCACCCTTGGAGCTCTGCAGCCCTCTTTGTATCTCTCTTATTCAGACAGAACCCCTCCTCAGGCTTGCTCTGTGCCCCAGAGCTCTCTTGCCTTGTTCACTGCCATCTAGGATGTCTCCATTCAGTCGCTCATCCCCTGAGGACATCTGTACATTGCGGGGACACCTTCTTGAGTTTTGCATTGTGTCCCACAGCCGCCTTCTATCTCTCTTTCACTCTCAGCACCCCTCTGCTGCCATCATCGTGCCTCCATGGCCATCCTTGTGCCCCACAGCCCCTCTTTTGGCTCTGTAGCGCACTTTGCGCCCTTCTCCCTCCCTGAGAACCTTTCCTGAGGCCACCTTTCATCTCCGGGATGCTCTTGTTGTCCTCTATGCTAGCTAGGATACCTCTGTTCAGTCCCTGGTCCCCTGAGGACATCGGTAGTCTGTTCAAATCCCCTCTCGACTTCTTCATCATGTCCTCGAGCCTTCTTCTGTCTGTCCCTCTCAGAACCCCTCTGCTACTGTCACGATGTCTCCTGAGGTCTTCGATGTTCCCTGCAGCACATTTCCGGCTCCGTAAGCCCCCTTTGGATTTGTTTTGTTGCAATCGTGCCTCTCCCAAGATCTCCGTTCCCAAGTAAGACCATTCTTACTCTTCTCTATGCTAGCTAGGATGCCTCCCGAGATCTTCCTTGCGCTCCACAGCATTTTGGTAGCGCTTTGCCTCCCTTTCAATCTCTCTTATCCCTCCGAGCCTTTTGTGACCCCTCTGCTCTCAGTCACCGTGCCTCCTCAGACGCCTTCTTTGTGTACCACAGCCCCATTTGAGCTCCATAGCGGACTTTGATCCTCTCGTGGTCCCTCAGAAACCCGTCCTCAGATTTGTTTGTGCCTCGGAGCGCTCTGAGTGTCCCCTCTGCCATCTAGGGTGCCTCCATTTGGTCCCCGGCCTGCCGACGACTTCTGTACTCTGTTCAAGACCCCTCTGGACTTCCTCTTTGTGTCCCTGAGCCGCCTTTGGCGTCTTTGGCCCAACCGGGACCCCTCTAATGGTGTCACGATGTCTGTCGATGCCTTCGAGGTTGCCCTTAGCACACTTTTAGCCTTGTAGCAGACCTCGCGCCCCTCTTGTTCCCTCAGAGGACTTCCCGAGTCCATATCTGTGACCCAGCCCAGTCCTTCTGTCCTCTCTTCCCTCTAGCTGTGCCTCTATTTGTTCCCTGGCCCTCTGATGACATGTTTACTTGGTTCAGATCCCTTCTGGATTTAATCGCTGTGTCTCCAATCCTTTTTCTGTCTCTACCTCCCTCGGGACTCTTCTTTTCCCAGTCACGATGCCTCCCGAGACCTTCCTCGTGCTGCACATCCACCTTGTAGCACTTCAGTTGGGGCCATCTTTGAGCCACAGAGCACTCAGTTGTTCCTCTACGCTGTCTAGGATTCCTGTGTTCAGTCCCTGGCCACCCGAGACCGTGCATACTCTGCTTGGATGATCAACCGAGTTCCTCCCTGTTGTCCCTAAGCCTTCTTTTGTCTGTCGGCCCCCCTCGACAACCTTCTCCTCGCGGTCAGGCCGCCTCCTGAGGCCTTCCTCGTTCTCCACAGCACCTTGGAGCATTTTATCTCCCTTTCTGTCTCTCTTGTTCCGGCAGAGCCTCCCTTCTTTCTTTGCTGTGCAGCGCTCTTTTATCTTTTTCTCTGCCATCGAGGGTGTCTCCATTCAGTTCCTCTCCCATTCGGCCGTCCGTAGTTTGCCTAGATGCCCTCCTGAGACTCCAAGGCCCTCACGGTGTCTCCAAGCCTTCTTTTCTTACCCTGCCCCCTCCCAATTCCTCTCCTCTCTGTAACAATGTCTTCCGAGTCCTTTCTCGTACTCCACAGCACTCTCGTAGTGCTTTAGCTCCCTTTTGATTTTATTGTTTTGTGCTCTTCAGAGCGCTCTTATCTTACTCTTTGCCATTTAGGATGCCTTCATTCAGCCCCCGGCCCCCTGATGACATCTGTACTTTGTGGAAATCCCCTCTGGAGTTCCTCATTGTTACCTCTGAGGCTTCTTTGGTCTCTCAGGGCCCCTGGCGACTCCTCCGCTCCCTTTGCCGAGCTCTTGTGAGACATCGCCTACGCCCTAGAGCCCCATTTTAGCTCGGGAGGATGCTCTGCACCCCCCTCTTCCCCTCAGAACCCTATCCGTTACGCCGGTTGGTCTTTCCGTCCTCTCGTCTGTTTGGTGCGCCTCCATTTGGTCCCCAGTCCCCTGAGGACGCCTGTACTTTGTTCGATTCCCTTTTGAGCTCGTTGCATCCCCGAGACTTCTTTGGTCTCCCTGGCCCCTTCGGGATCTCTCTGATCCCCGTGACGATGCCTCTTGTTCCATCAGAACCTTTTCCGAAGCCATCTTTGTGCTCCAGAGCCATCTTTTTGTTTTCTGTCTTATAGTATGTTTCTATCTGGTACCCCAAAGGTGTCGAGCGTCACCTCAGATCTCCTCCTGAGTTCTTCAGATGAGGCAATAGCCTTCACCTATTGCCATTGATGCATCTCCCGTGGTGTTTTTTGTTCTGTTTTGCACCTTATTTTTGTTCTAGCTCTTTAGGTGTTAATTGGGCTTCATACAGTGTCTGATACATTTCTTGTATTTCCATGGTTTTTTAGCGTTTTCTGCTCTTTGGGACTCATCTAGTTCTGTTAAGGGAGTCGCTCAGAGAGACCGCCAAGGTGACCCTGAATCATCGGCAATTTACCATAAATAATTTGCTTTGCAACCGGAGATATTTTTGGGAAGGGATTCTTACGGGATCTAATTCTGCTTTGTCATTCGGTCCTATCCAGAAGGCAGTTCTGGTAGAAGTTAGGTAGTATGTATGGTCTTGCTAGAAATGAAGCGTAACCCCATGGCATTTTGGGATTTTTGTAGGAAAGTAAAGCACGTCGTTTTTGATAACAATATTGTTATTGCGTTTAACAAATTACTTTCTTACATAACTTAGCAGGACATCTATCTTTGTCTATCTACGCCCCGGAAAAATTAAGTTCAATTCCCTACCCGGTCACGTTGCTGATGCAGCGTAGATGTAGTTGTAGAAAAAGAGCAGGTATCGTCATTTCCGGTAAGGGTCGCTTTCTCTGTTCAGCGCTTTGCACGCTGTAAACTTCAGGCACATGAGAAAACTCCCTGCTGCTCCTCTGGCTGCCTTTGTCTTCTGGTGGTTGGCCCCTCCCCTTTCCCAGGGGATTGTGGGAAGGGGGTGTGGGCGGGGCCCGGGGTATATGAGCCACAGCCGCTCATCAGGGAGCTCATTCTGCTCCAGGGTTTCTTTGGTGTTGGTGCTCTGCTGTTTCTTCAGTTGATGGTAGTTTTTTGAGTTGTCTAAGCTGTCTGGGCAGATGTGTGTTGGCATTTAGAGAAGTGGAGGTGTCTGTTTGAGGTAAGAGCACTGGGACCAGTCAAAGTTCAGCAGCACACATAGTAGAAAGTATGCTTGTATGCAGGTGTGGTTTGTGTTTTTTTTTTTTTCCCCTGGTCAGTAGTTTTGTATTGAGTGTTCAGGGGTGGCAAGATAGTTTAATAGTATGCATTTTTTTTTTTTATTGTTCTAGGTGCCTTGTGTTTTTCTGGAATTCCTGACTCTATTGAAGATGGAACCTTGTTTTCTTCCCTGGTTTTGCTGTATACTGTGTGAGCTGCTGATATTCTCTCTCTTAACAGGACTGATGGTGAGATCATCTAGCAGGGCTTAGGGTGAGCATCTTGCATGTGCCTGTGTATGGAGTTTTGGCATTTTTCAAGGAAAGCAGCAGGGACCTAAGGCATAGTGTCTTTCAGGGTATGGGATGGCTCATCGCCTTTCCCCATTGCCCACAGAGAACCGTGTTGTCCCTAGAACCTTTGCAGCTTGCGGCAGGCCCCTCATAGATTATAAGCATCAGGAGTTCACTTGTGTTGTGGGCTTGTAGCAGAGCCCAGCATCTGTGGGAAGGTGTAAGATAGGAGGTGGCTGCAGAATGCAGGGTGCAGCTCAGAACAGCTCCTGAGGAGTGGCCAATGCAGGGGGGTTCAGGGGTGCAAATACAGGGCAGGAGCTGTCAGGAAGCAGTGGGGTTCCTTCCCGGACAGTTCAGGAGGTGAGAAGGGGTTTGTAAAGTTTTGAGACTGGGGGATGGTTGGGAAAGGGAGGAGGGTTCATTGGCCTTTCTCAGATTGGTTTTGCAGTTGGATTTGGACGTCGATGAGGTCTGTTCTGTTTTAGTCTTCCCCACAGCTGACGGGAGGTACAACAGAGTCACAAGAGACGCGGCGTAAACAGTCTGGGCCTCCGCATCTCAGTATGCGGGGCTCAATGTCAGATGAGTCTCATCTCGTAAGGCATTAGGTATGTAAAAATATACCCCCCAGAACTCTGAGGTCTCCGCTTCTCCGTGCCTTTTACTTACTTTGTTCCCCGACTTAATTTTTGCATCCGTCCCGATGTCACAGGCATTGTTACTTAGAAGCATTGACTAGGCACTTATTTCCAGCGTGGGTTTGTGTCGCCATCTTCCCTGGAATTTCTTGGAGACGAGGGTGTGTATTATTTGTGCTTGTAACAATCTGCAGCCAGGGGTCGTCTTTTATCACAGTCCCGGGCACGCAAGCTTTTTCTGTTATTCCAGTTTTGCCTTTTTCCTTAAGTGTCCAATGAGGTTTTGCTCTAGTATCAGTCACGGCAGTTATGTTCTCTTGTGCTTAGCACCGGTTTCTGTAGTCGTAAGGTGTCCATTTTAGATTTTTGAGTCACCATGTCACGCCATCGTGGCCTTTCCATTGGCCGACCGCCGCCGTTATTCCCTAAGGGGCTTTGTAGGTGAGGAGGTAGTTTGTGTCGCTTGTTTTCTGTGTGCTATACCCTATGTTACTCAGGTCTTGCTGTTCCCATTGGGTTCTTCTGTGTTAGGCGAGCACATTGGTAGCCACACCGAGGGTCTCGTGTGCCTCAGCCCATCAGCATAATGCTAACCGAGCGCTTCCTTTCTTGTGTTAGAGGCTCAACGCACAGATCTGTCTTGTGTGTGTTGTATCTGAGAAATTTACGGACGGTCTTCTCTCGCAGCAGTGATCCAGGATGTGTCGGCATATCCGCTGTCGAGCGGTCTGTTTTTGGGGAACCCTTTTCTGGGACTACTTCTCATTCAAAGAACTTGCATTTTTATTAACTTCTCATCAGAGTGGATCTTCAGCGATGATGTACTTGGCAGTAGAAGTCACCAGCAGCAAGATTTTTCACTCTTTAAAAAAAAAAAAAAAAAGAGAAAATTTACTTCCTTCCAGAGACCCAAGCACAACATGTCTTCCAAAAGTCAATGGCATTGCTGGTCTTTGGGTTCTCAGTTGTAACAGTTGAGATATCATAAAAACATGTTCCTTTCCATGCTTCAGTACAGCCAAGAGCATTAAAATCTGCCAGTCCTTTTTGGTAGCCTTATGTATTGCAGCACTGGGGATTTGATTTTTTTTTTTTCTTTTTCAGAAGATTCCTTATATAGTTTTACTTCTATCTCGCTGGTTTTTCTATCGTAAATGAAATGTTAAAAAAACTTAAATTGTATAACCTGCAAATTGACTTGCATTGTTTAAACTGTAACTGCCAAATAGCTATAGCATATAACTTATTAGGTGTGCTTAAGCAGTTAGGTATTTTGTCTAAATCTTGAAAAAGACAGGCAACTGAATGTTATGGGGGTTTTTCCTGATATTTTGATGGAGTGCTCTGAAGTCCTTTATTTCTGTCTCGCTTTCAATGGTGCATTTCCCTGGCAGTTCAGTAGCATCTCTCTTGGGCAGTGCAGCTGGCCAGATGTCCATCCTAATCATGTAACACAAAAAAAACCCCTAGTCAACTTATAGCTGTGTATGTTGGAGACAGGTAATTTAATGGTATCAATTCACAGCTATGCAAGTTAAACTAATGCAACAGGAAAATCAACTGCTTTTATCGTATAGGTATTGTTATTGGATGTATATAAAAATATGCACGCCTTTTTAGTATAAAGTGAATTACTGAGATTTATTCTTTCTTTTTTAGTTTACTCTTTAAAGTTTTATGCTTCACTTCCAATTTTGTTGACCCAGCAAGCCAGACGTGTTATTTTAGTAGGCTGAAATACAGTTTGGGATTTTTGTTTTTCAGATGTGGTGGTGTAAGCATCTCGCGATGCTCAATAGATTCCCCCCCAGCCCAGCTTTGCCTGCCGGTGGCTAAGAAGACTCACCGTAAGGGGCCGGCCCTGTGCCTGGAGGCTCCTGGCTCTGTCTGCAGCGGGTGCCCCGCAGGTGCGCAGCAAGGGCTGTGTTGGGGGGGAGAGTCCAGGGCCGAGAGGGACCGGGGGCGTTTGTTGCCCTGGGGAGCCCCTCCCAGCGTGGGAACGGAGGGGCAACATCCCAGAGCAGAGCCTGAGCAAGGGATGTGGCGCCATCCCCTGTCACGCTCCCCTTTGCCCCCCCCCCCGCCTCGTGGGCCGGTTGCCAGCCTGCAGGACAGGGGCTGGGGGGGCTGCAACTGTTTGGGGGGAGCACTCCCCCTTTAGCTTCCTAGCAGAGCCACCCTTTTGGGGGGGTGTGTATACATATGTCAATGACAGTCTTAAAGTAACGAGCTGCTGGTTGGGGCTGTTTCCCTCATTTTGTGCCTTTTTTGGGGGTGAATAAAAAGGGGAGGATTGGGGAGGTGTGGGGAGGTGATGATGTCATTTGGGGCAGCAGTGTCAGCGGGGGGGGCAATGATGTGGCAGAGGAGCAGGTGAGTGGTGGATGGGGGTGGGTCACAGCCCCAAAATGCCTGAGAATTGGTGGATGGGGGGTTTAAAAAACAATAGAAACTGTAAATATGGGTGTGAGGTGTTTGAAATAGAGAAAAAGATCTCGGGTTTATAGATATTGAAAAATAATATTGTTTTATATATAAAAAAGGATTTCAAAATAGAAACCTCTATCTACTGTATCATATAAAGGATTATAGAATATAAAAAAATTCTGACTAGAGATATATATGTAGGGGTTTAAAATACAAAAATAACTTGTGTGTATATATAAATTAAAAAATAAAGGACTTTAAAAATGCAAAAAAGATATATTTTATATACGAAGGAATTTAAAATAGAAAGAAGTCTGACTAGGTAGAGCTATCCACACTACACTATGTAACACTTAGTAAGTCTAAGCGGAGATGTCTGAAAAGATGCTAAAGTGTCAAAATACCTAATAGGTCTAAAGATAAATAGTCTAAATAGATGGTCTGTATGCTTAAGGGAAATAGGTAAGTGTAAACAGAGATAATATGTAAGTCTAAATAGATATTCTATATAATAAGTGGAAACAGAGATATGTGTAAGTAGAGATAATATGTCTATGTCTAAATAGATATTCTATATAATACATGGAAATAGATATATGTGCAAATATGTGTGTGTCTCAATAGATGTTCTAGACCATGTGTTGCAGGTCATCCCAGGTGAGTTATCTGCTATGGATTATCCCAGGTGGACCCCCTGGTGCAGGTCATCCCAAAGCATGTCCCCCCTGCCATGTCTGCGGGGGGCTCCCGCCCCCCTCTGGCCCCTGTGTCCATGGGTGGCCCCCCCCCAGTCCTGTGTCCGTGGGTGGCTCATGCCCGTTGCCATGTGTGGCTCATGACCCATGTGAATTTTTCCCCACGTGAGTTCCCCACCGCCCCTGAGCTACTCTGCCACCGGACCCGTGGGTGCTGCCTGCACCCGCCATCTCTGGATGTTTCTCCATTTCTGCCCCGCTCCCTGTCCATTTTCTCTTAGCTTTTCTGTCCTCCATCGTCCCCCTTTTTGCTTGTATATCTGCATAACACTGCCTGTCTCATTGTTTCTTGCTATATCCCCCTGCCTAGTTCGCTGTCCCATTATTCCCCTCTGTCCTGATCCCTGGCCTCTTTTCTCATCCTGCAGTCCATCACAGCCATGGAGTGCACAACCGAGCGAGGCTGCGTGTCTAGGAAGTTTCATCTCGTAAGAGCTGTGAGACACCCACGTATTCTCTCAGGTGGAGGACAGCCAAGTGACCAGAGTTACAGAAGAGGGAGGAGAGCAGGAGAAAGAAGGGTCTGAACTGACAAATTCTTCTGGCAGCGCCGAGAGCAAGAGCTGTGGTGAGTCCTGGGCCCTTGGGGCCCTGTCACCCCTCCTCTGTGTCCCGGTCCCTCCCTGTCCCTCCCCTGGCCCCCTCTCTTTCCCACGCTGCTGTGATTTTCTTTGCTTCCCTGTACCTCTCATCTTCTCTCTATTCTTCTGTCCTGCTCCGTCTTCCTCTCTCCCTTTCTCTCTCTAGTTCTACCGCTCCCTTTTCTTTTTCTGCCTGTGTTTTTGTCCTGTTCTCTCTCCTTCCTTCTTGTCATCCTTCGTCTCTGTCCTGCAGCCCATCACTGTTTTTTTCCTTTTCCATCTCTTTGTCCTGAGCTGCACCTGTCTTTTTTTTTTTTTTTTCTCTGGTGTGTTCCCTGGCATTCTTTTCCTCTCTGTGCTTGTACCCATCCCTAATTTTCCTTTTCCATTTCTCTGTCCTGCTTTCAGTCCCTGTTTTTTCTCTGGCTCCATCTCCCTGTCATTCTCCCTGTTGCTCTTGCTTGCTCCCCTCCCTCTCTTTTTCTCTGTATCCCATTTTCTTCCTCCCTGTCCCTCACTTGCTTTCTGTATCCCTCTCTCCTTCCTCCTGTCCTTCCTTCCCCTGGCTTCTGGCCTGCTGCTTGTCACTGGTTTTTCTTTCTCCTGCTCTCTGTCCGCGTTCTGTCCCTCTCGTTCTCTCTCTGTCCCTCTGTCCTTCCTCTAGCCTGTATTTTGCACTCTCTATCCCTCTGCCCCTAACGCTTCTTTCTCCATCTCTCAGTCCTGCTCCCTGGCCTTTTTTTCCTCCTACTGTCCATCTGTCCTGCTTCCTCTCCCTGGTTATTCTGCCTTTATCCCTCTGTCCTGCTGCCTGTCTCATTGTTTCTAGTTATATCCCCCTGTCAGCCAGCTGTCCCTTTTTTCCTTTCTCTCTTCCCTACTCTGGCCCTACTTTTTCTTGCTCCATCTCTGTCCAGCAGCCCATCATTGTTTTGTTTTCTTTCTCCATCTCTTTGTCTTAATCTGCATCTGGTTCTCCCACCCCCCAGTCCCTCTGTCCTGTTCCTTGTCCTGCTTTTTGTCTCCAAGTCCCGTGCTCTAGCCCCATCTTTCTCTCTCTCTCCCTCCTTCTTTTTCTCTGTGTCCCTTTGTCCTGTTGCTCATCGGTATTTTTTCCTTCTGTTCGTCTGTCCTGCTCCCTGTCCCTTACTTCTCTGTCAATCCCTTTGTCCTGTTGCCTATGTTATTTTTGCTGTCTGCATCCCAGACAGCTCTGTCGCCCTTCTGCATCCCAGTCCCCTCCCTTCTATTTCTCTCACTGCTGTCATTTTTTCACTTCCCTGTACCTCTCCCTCTCTCATTCTCCCGAGTCCCCCTCTTTCTCTGTCGTTCTACCTCTCTGTGTTCTTTTTCTCTCTATATGCTTCTGTCGTGTTCCCTGTCCCTCTCTTTTTCATCCTCTGTCTCTGTCCTGCAGCCCATCACTATTTGTGTCTTTCTCCATCTATCTGTCTGTCTTCCTATCCCAATTCTTTTTAATTCCTCCCCATCTGCCCTTTAGCCCTTCACAATTCCCACCCCCCCATTCTCTCTGTCTGGCTCCATGTCCCTGTTTCTAAATTCCTCTCTCTCTGCCCTGTATTCTAGATATGCTTTTTCTTGCTTATATTCTCTTGTTCCAGGTCCCTGTCCCAATGTTTTAATGTCTTCCCTCTCTGTCCCATAGCCCATTTTTGTCTGTATTGTTCTCTGTCTGTCTGGCTCCCTGTCCCTATTCTTTAATTCCTCTGTCTCTCCCCTTTAGCTCATCGATTTAAAAACAAACAAAAACCTCAGTCTCTCTCTGTCCACCTCACTGTCCCCCTTTCTAATTCCTCCCTCTCTGCCCTGTGGGCCATCGTTTTTCCCCACGCGAGTTTTTCCCCACGCGAGTTTTTCCCCACGCGAGTTTTTCCCCACGCGAGTTTTTCCCCACGCGAGTTTTTCCCCACGCGAGTTTTTTCCCCACGCGAGTTTTTCCCCACGCGAGTTTTTCCCCACGCGAGTTTTTCCCCACGCGAGTTTTTTCCCCACGCGAGTTTTTCCCCACGCGAGTTTTTCCCCACGCGAGTTTTTCCCCACGCGAGTTTTTCCCCACGCGAGTTTTTCCCCACGCGAGTTTTTCCCCACGCGAGTTTTTCCCCACGCGAGTTTTTCCCCACGCGAGTTTTTCCCCACGCGAGTTTTTCCCCACGCGAGTTTTTCCCCACGCGAGTTTTTCCCCACGCGAGTTTTTCCCCACGCGAGTTTTTCCCCACGCGAGTTTTTCCCCACGCGAGTTTTTCCCCACGCGAGTTTTTCCCCACGCGAGTGCGTTTTTCCCCACGCGAGTTTTTCCCCACGCGAGTTTTTCCCCCACGCGAGTTTTTCCCCACGCGAGTTTTTCCCCACGCGAGTTTTTCCCCACGCGAGTTTTTCCCCGCGTCGACCCGCCCCCGGGTGGGGTTCGCGGGACCGCCCCCCGCCCCCCTCTGGCCCCGCCCCCGGGTGGGGTTCGCGGGACCGCCCCCCCCTTTCTGCCTCCTCTGTCTCATAACCCATTTTTCTCTTTACCATTCTCTATCTCGCTCCCTGTCCTTTAAGTCCTCCCCCCTTTAGCTCATTGAGGGTTTTGGTATTTCTCAGTCTCTCTCTGTCCACCCCACTGTCCTTTTTTTTTAATTCCTCCCTCTCTGCTCTGCGGCCGATCGCTATTCTTTGTTTTTCTCCATCTCTCTCTGTCTGGTTCCCTCTCCTTTCCTCCTTCTCTGGCCTGTAGCCCATCGCTATGGTTTTGCCTCCGCCTCTGCCTCTCTCTCTGTGGCTCCCTTTCCCTATCTTTCAATCCCCCCACCTGCCCTGCAGCTGATTGCTGTCCTATTGGATTTATGTGGCAAGGTTTTGTTAGCTGGGGGTGGAGGCAGGGGCTGCAGGGGTGGCTTCTGTGAGAAGACACCAGGAGTTGCCCCTGTGCTGGGCATAGCCAGTTCCAGCCCGCTCCAAGACAGATCTGCTGCTGCTCAAAGCTGAGCCCGTCAGCAACACTGGTAGCACCTCTGTGATGACATATTTAAGAAGGGCTAAAAAATGCTGCGCTGAAGCTGTGACAGAGAAAATGCGAGTGTGAAACAGCCCTGCAGACACCAAGGTCAGGGAAGGAGGAGGGGGAGGAGGTGCTCCAGGCACCAGAGCAGAGATTCCCCTGCAGCCTGTGGTGAAGACCATGGTGAGGCAGGCTGTCTCCTTGCAGCCCGTGGAGGTCCATGGTGGAGCAGACATGCACCCGCAGCCCGTGGAGGACCCCACGCCAGAACAGGTGGATGTGCCTGCAGGAACCTGTGACCCTGTGGAGAGCGCACACTGGAACAGGCTCCTGTCAGCAGCTGTGGAGAGGAGCCCATGCTGGAGGAGGTTTGCTGGCAGGACCTGTGGCCCCGTGGGAAGGACCCCACGCTAGAGCAGAAGAAGAACATGAGGAGGAAGGAGCAGCAGGGACAACATGTGATGAACTGACCGCAACCCCTGCTCCCTGTCCCCCTGCACTGCTTTGGGGGAGGAGGTAGAGAAGTGAGGAGTGAAGATGAGCCCAGGAAAAAAGAGAGGGGTGGGGGGAAGGTGTTTTTTAGATTTGTTCTTTTTCTCATGATCTTACTCTGATTTTGACTGACAATAAATTATATTGATTTCCCCAAGTCCAGTCTGTTTTGCCTGTGACAGTAATTGGGGAGCGATCTCTTTGTCCTTATCTTGACCCACAAGCTTTTTCATTGTATTTTCTTTCCCTGTCTTGTTGAAGAGGGGGAGTGATAGAGCAGCTTGGTGGGCACCCGGCAGCCAGCCAAGGTCAACCCACTACAGTCTCCTTCTATTGAGCTCCCTGTCCTTGTTTTTCAATTCTTGCCTATGTTTCTTTAACACCATCAATTTTGAAGCTTTCTTTCTACTTCTCCATCCCTGTTTTTTAAATTCTTGCATATGTTTCTTGAACCTAGTCACTTTTAAAATTTTCTTGCTACTTTTCCCTCTCTCTGTCTCCCTGACCGAATTTTAATTTCTTGCACCCCATCGCTTTTCAAATTTCCTTCCTACATCTCCCTCTATGCAGCTCCGTGTACGTATTTTTTAATTCTTGATATGGTTCTTGTATCCTGTTGCTTTTTGAAACTTTCTTTCCAACTCTATCCAGCTCCCGGTTTCTATTTTTTATTTCTTGCCTATGTTTCTTTTCCCCTATCACTTCAGAAGTGTTCCCCATCCCTTGTCTTGTCTCTGTCTTCTTGTCCTGCTGGTCCCTTCCACCTCTCTCCCCTGCCCCCTGCCTCTCTTATTTATCCCTCCATCTCTCTGTCCCTGTTTTTTTGCTCCATCTCTCTGCTCTCCTCTCTCTATGCTGTTGTCCTGCTCCTTGTCCCTCTCTTGTTCGCAGCACCCTGTTTTCTGGCTCTCTGCCCCACTCCTCCATGTCCCTCTGTCCCAGGAATGGCCAGTCCCTGCAGTGAGGAAGGATCCCTCCGAGCTGTCCCTAACAGAGCAGACCACCAGCATGTGGTGCTGGGAGCTCAGTGCCCCCGTCAGCTACATGCGTGAGCCACCACGTATTGAGGAAGCCTTCCGGATGAGGAGCATCGAGGTGTGCACTGCGCGCTGCTGAGCGGGTGAGGGTTGGGCAGGTGGCACTGCGGTGGAGGAAGGGGCAGAGGCAGAGAGAGACATGTTAGGGTGGTGATGATACCACCTGTTTTAATCGTATGTAAATAGACCTTAGTAGTTGTCATTCTCTTGTAACTGCTAGATGGTATGTGAAACATTTCTTTACGTAAATAAGCCTTAGTAGTCATTATCCTGTAGTTGTCTTTATCTTGTAACTGCTAGAAGTTACATGAAGCGTTTGCAGGTACGGATAGAGCGTTTTTTAACAAGAACTTATCTTAAAGTAACAACCACAAGGACATGCTCAGTCAATGAGGGATAGAATGCTTACTTGACGAAAATAACAACTTAATGTGAACTTTGTCTCGGAATGAGTAGGGGGCACCTCCCCAAACGACCACAGATGGCCACTCGGGAACCCTGCGCATGCGTAGTATAGCTCTGCAACATTAGCAATATGTAAATGCAGTAAATAGGAGGGATTAGTGTGACATGTATGTAACGAAAAGAGGATGTATGAAATGTGATGTTGTCCTGGTTTCGGCTGGGACAGAGTTAACTCTCTTCTTAGTAGCTGGTACAGTGTGTGTTTTGGATTTAGTGTGAGAATACTGTTGATAACACGCTGATGTTTTAGTTGTTGCTAAGTAGCGCTTATCTTAAGCCAAGGACTTTTCAGTTTCCCATGCTCTGCCAGCAAGCAGGTGTGCAAGAAGCTGGGGAGGGAGCATAGCCGGGGCAGCTGACCCGAACTAGCCAAAGGGGTATTCCATACCATAGAACGTCGTGCCCAGTATATAAAAGGCGGGGGAGTTGGCCGGGAGGGGCGGATCGCTGCTGGGGCATCGGTCAGCAGGTGGTGAGCAATTGCATTGTGCATCACTGGTTTTTTTGGTTGGTTGTTTTTTTCTTCTCTCCCTTTTTTTGGTTATATTCCTTTTCATTACAATTATTATTATTGTTAGTATTATATTTTACTTTAGTTATTAAACTGTTCTTATCTCAACCCACGAGTTTTACCTTTTTTCCCCGATTCTCCTCCCCATCCCACTGGGAGTGGGGGGAGCGAGGGAGCGGCTGCGTGGTGCTTAGTTACTGGCTGGGGTTAAACCATGACATGTGTCTCCATTTTAGTTTGCTGTCCCTATTTTTTAATTTTTTCCTTTACTTCCTTAATCCTGTTGCTCTTAAAATGTTATTTCTGTCTACTTTTATCCACTTACTGTTTCTATTTTTTAATTCTTTCCTGTCTGTCATGAACCACATTGCTTTTTAAATTTTCTTTCTATGTCTACTTTTATCTAGTTAACTGTCTCTATTTTCCATTTTGTTTACTCTCATCATTCTTTTCATTTTGAAATTTTGTTTCTAGGTGTACTCTTATCTAGTTTTCTGTCCCTATTTATTAATTTTTTCCTGTTTCCTGTATCCTGTCGCTTTTAAAATTTTTGTTCTATGTCCACTTTTATCAAGATGTCTCTCCGTGTTTTTTAATTTTCCTGTCTGTCCTGTACCCTGTCGCTTTTACATTTTCTTTCCTCATCTATTTTTACCCAGTCTGCTGTCTTTATTTTTTAATCCATTCCAGTCTGTCCTGTACCCAGTCGCTTTTTTCTTTTCTCTCAGTTCATCCCGAGGCTTTAGAGGGTCTCCTCGGCACGCTTTTATCTCTGGAGCATAATTTGTACCCCTCTCGGTCTGTCAGAACCTCTTCCTCACAGCAGTCTTTTTGTCCTCTCCTCCATCTCGCTTGCCTCCAATCGGTCAGCGACTCCCTCATGACATCTGTGCTCTGTTCAAATCCTCTCCGGAGTACCTTTGTGTCCTCGAGCCACCATCTGTCTCTCCGGCCACCTCAGCACCCCTCTATTTCCGTCACGATGCTTCCTGTGAGCGTCCTTGCGTTCCACGACCATCCTTTAGTTCTGCAGTAGGCTTTGTATCTTTCTTATTCAGACACAACTCTTTCTGGGGCTTTCATTGTGCCCCAGAGCACTCTTGCCTTCCCCTCCGCCATGTCGGATGCCTCCATTCGGTCCCTGGTCCCCTGAGGACATCTGTACTCTGTTCAGATCCCCTTCCGAGCACCTCACTGTGTCAGCAATACTTTGTTGGTCTCTGTCCCCCCTGGGGCCCTCTCGTTCCCATCACGATACCTCCCGAGACTGTCCTCGTGCCCCATGGCACCCTTGGAGCTCTGCTGCCCTCTTTGTATCTCTCTTATTCAACCAGAACCCTTCCTCAGGCTTGCTCTGTGCCCCAGAGCTCTCTTGCCTTGTTCACTGCCATCTAGGATGCCTCGATTCAGTCGCTCGTCCCCTGAGGACATCTGTACATTGCGGGGACACCTTCTTCAGTTTTGCATTGTGTCCCACAGCCGCCTTCTCTCTCTCTTTCACTCTCAGCACCCCTCTGCTGCCATCATCGTGCCTCCCGAGGCCATCTTCGTGCCCCACAGCCCTCTCTTGGCTCTGTAGCGCACTTTGCGCCCTTCTCCCTCCCCGAGAACCTTTCCTGATGCCACCTTTCATCTCCGGGACGCTCTTGTTGTCCTCTATGCTAGCGAGGCTACCTCTGTGCAGTCCCTGGTCCCCTGAGGACATCGGTAGTCTGTTCAAATCCCCTCTGGACTTCTTCATCATGTCCTCGAGCCTTCTTTTGTCTGTCCCTCTCAGAACCCCTCTGCTACTGTCACGATGCCTCCCGAGGTCTTAGATGTTCCCTGCAGCACACTTTTAGCTCCGTGAGCCCCCTTTGGACTCGTTTTGTTGCAATCGCACCTCTCCCAAGATCTCCGTTCCCAAATAAGCGCATTCTTTTTCTTCTCTATGCCAGCTAGGATGCCTCCCAAGACCTTCCTTGCGCTCCACAGCACTTTGGTAGCACTCTGCCTCCCTTTCGATCTCTCTTATCCCTCCGAGCCTTTCATGCCCCCTCTGCTCCCAGTCACCCTGCCTCCACAGACGCCTTCTTTGTGTACCACAGCCCTGTCTGAGCTCTGTAGCGGACTTTGATCCTCTCGTGGTCCCTCAGAAACCTGTCCTCGGGTTGGTTTGTGCCTCAGAGCGCTCTTAGCATCCCCTCTGCCATCTAGGGTGCCTCCATTTGGTCCCCGGCCTCCTGACGACACCTGTACTCTGTTCAAATCCCCTCCGGACTTCTTCCTTGTGTCCCTGAGCCGCCTTTGGTGTCTTTGGCCCAATCGGGACCCCTCTAATGGTGTCACGATGCCTATCGATGCCTTCGAGGTTGCCCTTAGCACACTTTTAGCTTTGCAGCAGACCTCACATCCCTCTCGTTCCCTCAGAGGACTTCCTGGGTCCATATCTGTGACCCAGCCCAGTCATTCTGTTCTTTCTTCCCTCTAGCCGTGCCTCTATCTGTTCCCTGGCCCTCCGATGACACGGTTACTCGGTTCAGATCCCCTCTGGATTTAATCGTTGGGTCTCCAATCCTTTTTTCTGTCTCTCTGGCTCCCTCGGGACATTTCTTCTCCCAGTCACGATGCCTCCCGAGACCTTCCTCGTGCTGCACATCCACCTTGTAGCACTTCAGGTGGGGCCATCTTTGAGCCACAGAACACTCATTTGTTCCTCTACGCTGTCTAGGATTCCTGTGTTCAGTCCCCGGCCACCCGAGACCCTCTGTACTCTGCTCGGATGATCACCCGAGTTCCTTCTTGTCGTCCCTAAGCCTTCTTTTGTCCGTCAGCCCCCCTCAACACCCCTCTCCTCACAGTCACGGTGCCTCCCGAGACCTTCCTCGATCTCCACAGCACCTTGGAGCACTTTATCTCCCCTTCTATCTCTCCTGTTCCATGAAAGCGTCCCTTCTTTCTTTGTTACGCAGCGCTCCTTTGTCTTTCTCTTTGCCATCGAGGGTGTCTCCGTTCGGTTCCTCTCCCACTCAGTCATCTGTAGTTTGCCTAGACACCCTCCTGAGACTCCAAGGCCCTCGCTGTGTCTCCAAGCCTTCTTTTCTTACCCTGCCCCCTCCTAATTCCTCTACTCTCTATAACAATGTCATCTGAGTCCTTTCTTGTACTCCACAGCACTCTAGCAGTGCTTTAGCTCCTTTTCGATTTTATTTTTTTTGTGCTCTTATCTTACTCTTTGCCATTTAGGATGCCTTTGTTCAGCCCCCGGCCCCCTGACAACATCTGTACTTTGTTGAAATCCCCTTCAGAGTTCCTCATTGTTACCTCTGAGGCTTCTTTGGTCTCTCAGGCCCCCTTGGGACTCCTCCACTCCCTTTGCCGAGCTCTCGCGAGAGATCCCCGATGCCCTAGAGCCCCGTTTTAGCTCGGGAAGGCACTTTGCACCCCTCTCTTCCCCTCAGAACCCTTCCTGAGTCTGCATCTGTTACCCCAGTCGGTCTTTCTGTCCTCTCATCTCTTTGGTGCGCCTCCATTCGGTCCCCGGTCCCCTGAGGACACCTGTACTTTGTTCAATTCCCTTTTGGGCTCATTGCATCCCTGAGACTTCTTTGGTCTCTCTGGCCCCTTCGGGATCTCTCTAATGCCTGTGACGATGCCTCTTGTTCTGTCAGAACCTTTTCCAAAGCCATCTTTGTGCTCCGGAGCAGTCTTTTTGTTTTCTGCCTTACAGTCTGTTTCTATTTGGTAGCTGGTACCCCAAAGATGTCTATCGTCAGCTCAGATCTCCTCTTGAGGTTTTTCAGAGAAGGCAATGGCCTTCATCTATTTTTATCAACACATCTCCCGTGGTGGTTTTTGTTCTGTTTTGCAATTTGTTTTTGTTCTAGCTACTTAGGTGTTAATTAGGCTGCTTCATACAGTGTCTGATACTTTTCTTGTATTTCCATGTTTTTTTGGTGTTTTCTGTTCTTTAGGACTTATCTAGTTCCGTTAAGGCAGTCGGTCAGAGAGACCGCCGAGGTGACTCTGAACCGTCGGCGATTTACGGTAAAAAATTTACTTTGCAACCGGAGATATTGTTGAGAAGGGATTCTTACGTGATCTAATTCTGCTTTGTCATTCGGTCCTATCCAGAAGGCAGTTCTGGTAGAATTTAGGTAGTATGTGGGGTCTTGCTAGAAACAAAGTGTAATCCCATAGCATTTTGGGTTTTTTTATAGGAAACTAAAGCACATCATTTTTGATAACAATATTGTTATTACAGTTAACAAACTACTTTCTTACATAGCTTAGCAGGACATCTATCTACGCTCCAGAAAAATTAAGTCTAATTCCCTACCCAGTCACATTGCTGATGCAGTGTAGATGCAGTTGTAGCAAAAGAGCAGACATCATCATTTCCAGTAAGGGTCGCTTTCTCTGCTCAGCACATTGCACACCATAAACTGAAGGCAGATGAGAAACCTCCCTGCTGCTCCTCTGGCCGCCTCCATGTTGTCTGGTGGTTGGCCCTTCCCCTTTCCCAGGGGATTGTGGGAAGGGTGCTGGGTGGGGCCCAGGGTATATGAGCCACAGCCTCTGCTCCAGGAGCTCATTCTGTTCTGGGGCTTCTAGTGGTGCTGGTGCTCTGCTGTTTCTTCAGTTGGTGGCAGGTTTTGAGTTGTCTAAGCTGTTTGGGTAGATGTGTGTTGGCATTTAGAGAAGTAGAGGTGTCTGGGTCTTTTTGCTGTATACTGTGTTAGTTGCTGATATCATCTCTCTTAACAGGGCTGATGGTGAGATTATCTAGCAGTGGTTAGGGTGAGCATCTTGTCCGCATCTTGTATGCATCTGTATATGAAACTTTGGCATTTTTCAAGAAAGCGACAGGGACGTAAGGCATAGTGTCTTTCAGGGTACGGGATGGCTCATCACCTTTCCCAATCGCCCACAGAGAAGCGTGTTGTCCCTAGAACCTTTGCAGCTTGTGGCAGGCCCCTTGTAGATTCTAAGCATCAGGAGTTTACTTATGTTGTGGGCCTGTAGCAGAGCCCAGAGTCTGTGGGAAGGTGTAAGATAGGAGGTGGCTGCAGAATGCAGGGTGTGGCTCACAAGAACAGCTCCTGAGGAGCAGCCAATGCGGGGGGTTCAGGGGTGCAAATACAGGGCAGGAGCTGTCAGGAAGCAGTGGGGTTCCTTCCCTGACAGTTCAGGAGGGAGAAGGGGTTTGTAAGTTTTGAGACTGGGGGATGGCTGGGAAAGGAAGGAGGGTTCGTCAGCCTTTCTCAGATTGGTTTTGCAGTTGGATTTGGACGTCGATGAGGTCTGTTCTGTTTTAGTTTCCCCGCAGCTGACGGGAGGTACGACAAGGTCACAGGAGATGCGGTGTAAACCATCCAGGCCTCTGCATCTCAATATGCAGGGCTGAATGTCAGATGAGTCTCGTCTTGTAAAGCATTAGGTACATAAAAATATACCCCCCAGAACTCTGAGGTCTCTGCTTCTCTGTGCCTTTTACTTACTTCATTCCCTGACTTAATTTGTGCGTCCATCCGGATGTCACAGTCCTTGTTACTTAGAGTCCCTGACTAGGCACTTCTTTCCAGTGCAGGTTTGTGTCATTGTCTTCCCTGGAATGTTTTGGAGAAGAGGATGTGTATTATTTGTGCTCGTAACAGTCTGCAGCCAGGGGTCATCTTTTATCGCAGTCTCGGGCACGCAAGCTTTTTCTGTTATTCCAGTTTTGCCTTTTTCCTGAAGTGTCCACTGAGGTTTGCTCTAGCATCAGTCATGGCAGTTATGTTCTCTTGTTCTTGCTTATCTATTGTTTTTAGCACCAGTTTCTGTAGTCGTAAGGTGTCCATTTTAGATCTTTGCGTCACCATGTCACGCCGTCGTGGTTTTTTCCATTGGCCAACTGCCACTGTAATTCCCTTAGGGGCTTTGTAGGTAAGGAGGTAGTTTGTGTCGCTTGTTTTCTGTGTGCTATACCATATGTTATTCAGGTCTTGATGTTCCCATGGTTGTTTTTGTGTTAGGCGAGCACATCGGTAGCTATACCGAGGGTCTTGTGTGCCTCCACTTATCGGCATAATGCGAACTACTTTTGTGTTTTTAATGGCAGGCTGTTGTTGGAATCTAGATGGTATTCCTAAATGGAAACGAGACCGCTGGAATTGTTAAGCTGTTGATCAGCATCCGGGTGACGTGTTCGATATTGTTTTTGCAGATGCAGCGGGACGAGCTGTGTGCCAAAGGGCAACAGAGGAGAGGCGAGCGGAGCGCTGTAAGAAGGTGAGGCGGTGAGTGGTGTTGGAGGGAAGATGCGACTAGTGGCTTATGACTAGCTTCTAGGTTTGGGTTACTTTTTTTTTATTTTGAAGGTGCAAAGCGGGATATTGGCACCAGAGCTGATTCGGGCAAGGTGAGCCATGTCTGGTGGGGTGAAGGAGCAGTTATTTTTTAGGTGTTGTAGTGTTGGTGAAGTTGAAGCATGCCTTGTTGTTTGTGTTTTACAGGTGGTACCCGAGCCTCAACTTGGCACCTGTAAACAGCAGAGGCAGTGCGGGCGAGCAGCCAAGGTAAAGGAGCGGGAGATGGGAATCGGTGCGGACAGGCCGTGGTTTTGGGCAATATCGTGTCGTGGTTTAACCCCAGTCAGCAGCCAAGGACCACACAGCCGCTCCCTCACTCCCTGTCGTCCCCCCCCACTTGCTCCTGGTGGGATGGGGAGGGAAAGAAGGCAGAACTCGTGGGTTGAGATAAGAACAGCTTAATAACTAAAGTAAAATATAATACTAACAACAATAATAATAATAATGAAAAGGAATAGAACAAAAAAAGGAGGGGGGGGGAGGAAAAAAACCCCAGTGATGCACAATGCAATTGCTCACCACCCGCTGACCGATGCCAGAGCCGCGATCCGCCCTCCCGGCCAGCTCCCCCCTGTTTATGTACTGGGTGTGACGTTCCATGCTATGGAACACCCTTTGGCTAGTTCAGGTCAGCTGCCCAGCTGTGCTCCCTCCCAGCTTCTTGCACACCTGCTTGCTGGCAGAGCATGGGAAACTGAAAAGTCCTTGGCTTAAGATAAGTGCTACTTAGCAACAACTAAAACATCAGGGTGTTATCAACAGTATTGTCACACTAAATCCAAAACACACACTGTACCAGCTACTAAGAGAGTTAACTCTGTCCCAGCCGAAACCAGGATACTCAGCATGTATCTTTTGCTTTGGTTTTTTTCAGATGCTGCAAGAGGCTCAGAGGGGCGAAGCCGCGTGCTGAGGAGCGGTCCGAGAAGGTGAGGCGGTTGTTGGCCGGGTTCGGTGTCTAATAGCAAAGTATTATATGGCAACTTGGTTAAGCATTTCTCTTTGGTCTCGCAGGCGCCATGCAGGCAGCCTTTGGAATTGGATGAGCCTTTGAGGTGAGCTGGGGTGGTAGAGAGGAGGAGCATGGGGCTGGTGATTTCTCACAAGCACAACGGTAGCTTTTTGTCTTTTGGTATCTTAGGTGCCACGAGCGATGACGGCCGCAGCGTCCGACGCTGGAATTCCTGCAGAGCAGGTGAGCAGAAGGCCACGTTGGTTTTGAGGAGGAGGGTGTTGTGGAAGAGGTCTGTGTCGACCGGCACCATGCTTACTGCTGGCACTGGTATTTTTCCAGATGATGAAGAGGAACCTGGCAACTGCAGGAATATCCTGGTTCACTGATGTGTTTTTTGCTGAGGATGGATTCAGACCCCTGCCGTCTGACAGCTAAGTTGAGGGACTGGAGACCACTGCCCTACAGTGTGTAATTTTGACTTCAGTTGGAAAGAAATTGTCCAAAGCGGAAATCTTTCTCGTTCAAAGAAGTTGCATTTTATTGAACTTCCCATCAGAGTGGCTCTTCAGAGGTGATGTACTTGGCAGTAGAATCACCAGCAGCAAGACTTTTCACTCTCTAAAAAAAAAAAAAAAAAAAAAAAAAAAAAATATTTACTTCCTTCCAAAGACCCAAGCACAACAAGTCTTCCAAAAGTCGATGGCATTGCTGGTCTTTGGGTTCTCAGTTGTAACAGTTGAGATAACATAAAAACATGTTCCTCTGCGTGCTTCGGTACAGCCAAGAGCATTAGCAAATCTGCCAATCCTTTTTCATAGCCTTATGTATTGCAGCACTGGAGACTGGATTTTTTTTTCTTTTTCAGAAGATCCCCTATATGGTTTTACTTCTAGCTCACTGTTTTTTCTGTAAGAAATGAAACTTTAAAAAAAAGTTAAATTGTATAACTTGCAAATTGACTTGCATTGTTTAAACTATAACTGCCAAACAGCTGTAGCATGTAATTTAGGTGTACTTAAGCGGTTAGGTATTTTGTCTAAATCTTGAAAAAGATGGGCAACTGAATGTTACGGGTTTTTTTTCCCTGATCTTTTGACGGAGTGCTCTGAAGTACTTTATTTCTGTCTGCTTTCAATGGTGCATTTCCCTGGCATTTCGGTAGCATCTCTCTTGGGCAGTGCAGCTGGCCAGATGTCCATCCTAACTATGTAACACAAAAAAAACCCCTAGTCAACTTATAGCTGTGTATGTTGGAGACAGGTAATTTAATGGTATCAATTCACAGCTATGCAAGTTAAACTAATGCAAAAGGAAAATCAAATAGTTTTATAGTATAGGTATCTTTATTGGATGTATATAAACATATGCACACTTTTTAGTATAAAGTGAATTACTGAGATTTATTCTTTATTTTTTATTTCACTCTTTAAAGTTTTATGCTTCACTTCCAATTTTGTTGAGGAGGCAAGCGAGACGTGTTATTTTAATATGCTGAAACTATAGTTTGGGATTTTTGTTTTCAGATGCGGTGGTGTAAGTGTCTTGTGATGCTCAGCAGATCCCCCCAGCCCAGCTTTGCCTGCCCGTGGCTAAGAATACTCACCGTAAGGGGCCAGCCCTATGTCTGGAGGCTCTGGGCTCTCTCTGCAGCAGTTGCCCCGCAGGTGCGGCAGCAAGGGCCGTGTGGGGGGGAGAGTGCGGGGCCGAGAGGGATCGGGGACGTTTGTTGCCCTGGGGAGCCCCTCCCAGCGTGGGAACGGAGGGGGAAACATCCCAGAGCAGAGCCTGAGCAAGGGATGTGGCACCGTCCTCTGGCACACTGCCCCCCGCCCCGCCTCCCCAGGGGAGCAGTTGCCAGCCTACAAGAGAGGGGCTGAGGGAGCTGCAACTGTTGGGGGGACCACTCCCCAAAGCATGTCCCCCGGCCCCCGGTCCGGGGTGGCCCCGCCCCCCCCCCCCCCCCCCCCCCCCCCCGCCCCCCCCCCCCCCCCCCCCCGTGTCCGCGGGTGGCTCCCGCCCCCCCCCCCCCCCCCCCCCCCGGCCCCCGTGTCCGTGGGTGGCTCCCGCCCCCCCCCCCCCCCCCGGCCCCGTGTCCGTGGGTGGCTCCCGCCCCCCCCCCCCCCCCCCCCCGTGTCCGGTGCTCCCCCCCCCCCCCCCCCCCGGCCCCGTGTCCGTGGGTGGCTCCCGCCCCCCCCCCCCCCCCCCCCCCCGGCCCCCGTGTCCGTGGGTGGCTCCCGCCCCCCCCCCCCCCCCCCGGCCCCGTGTCCGTGGTGGCTCCCGCCCCCCCCCCCCCCCCCCCCGTGTCCGTGGGTGGCTCCCCCCCCCCCCCCCCTCCCCCCGGCCCCCGTGTCCGTGGGTGGCTCCCGCCCCCCCCCCCCCCCCCGCCCCGTGTCCGTGGGTGGCTCCCGCCCCCCCCCCCCCCCGGCCCCCGTGTCCGTGGGTGGCTCCCGCCCCCCCCCCCTCCCCCCGGCCCCCGTGTCCGTGGGTGGCTCCCGCCCCCCCCCCCCCCCCCCCCCCCCCCCCCGCCCCCGTGTCCGTGGGTGGCTCCCGCCCCCCCCCCCCCCCCCCGTGTCCGGGGTGCTCCGCCCCCCCGGCCCCCGTGTCCGTGGGTGGCTCCGCCCCCCCCCCCCCCCCCCCCGGCCCCCGTGTCCGTGGGTGGCTCCCGCCCCCCCCCCCCCCGCCCCCGTGTCCGTGGGTGGCTCCCGCCCCCCCCCCCCCCCCCCCCCCCCCCCCCCCCCCCGTGTCCGTGGGTGGCTCCCGCCCCCCCCCCCCCCCGCCCGGCCCCCGTGTCCGTGGGTGGCTCCCGCCCCCCCCCCCCCCCCCGCCCGCCCCCGTGTCCGTGGGTGGCTCCCGCCCCCCCCCCCCCCGCCCGGCCCCCGTGTCCGTGGGTGGCTCCCGCCCCCCCCCCCCCCCCCCCCCCCCCCCCCCCCCCCCCCCCCCCCCCCCCCCCCCGGCCCCCGTGTCCGTGGGTGGCTCCCGCCCCCCCCCCCCCCCGGCCCCCGTGTCCGTGGGTGGCTCCCGCCCCCCCCCCCCCCCCCCCCCCCCCCCCCCCCCCCCCCCCCCCCCCCCCCCCCCCCCCCCCCCCCGGCCCCGTGTCCGTGGGTGGCTCCCGCCCCCCCCCTCCCCCGGCCCCGTGTCCGTGGGTGGCTCCCGCCCCCCCTCCCCCGGCCCCCGTGTCCGTGGGTGGCTCCCGCCCCCCCCCCCCCCGCCGGCCCCCGTGTCCGTGGGTGGCTCCCGCCTCCCCCCGGCCCCCGTGTCCGTGGGTGGCTCCCGCCCCCCCCCCCGGCCCCCGTGTCCGTGGGTGGCTCCCGCCTCCCCCGGCCCCCGTGTCCGTGGGCGGCTCCCGCCCCCCCCCGCCCGTGTCCCTGTATGGCCGGCCCTGTGCCTGGAGGCTCTTGGCTGTGTCTGCAGCAGTTGCCCCGCAGGTGCGCAGCAACGGCTGTGTTGGGGGGGTGAGTCCGGGGTCGAGAGGGAGCGGGGACGTTTGTTGCGATGGGAGCCCCTCCCAGCGGGGAAGGGAGGGAAACATCCCAGAGCAGAGCCTGAGCAAGGGATGTGGCATCCATCCTCTGCACGCTCCCCCTGGCCCGTCTCCCCCCCGTGGGGCAGTTGCCAGCCTGCAGGACAGGGGCTGGGGGAGCTGCAACTGTTTGGGGGAGCACTCCCCCTTTATTTTCCTAGCAGAGCCCCCCTTTGGGGGGGGGGGGGAGGCGTGTACATATGTAAATAGCATTATTAAAGTAAGGAGCTGCCGGTTGGGGCTGTTTCCCTCATTTTGTGCCTTTTTGGGGGGTGAATAAAAAGGGGAGGAATGGGGGGGGTCTGGGGAGGTGAGATGTCATTTGGGGCACCAGTGTCACTGGGGGAGGCGTTGCCTTGGCAGAGGGGCAGGTGAGTGGTGGATGGGGGGTCACAGCCCCAAAACGCGTGAAAATTCATGGATGGGGGTTTAAAAAATACTAAAAACTGTAAATATGGGTGTGAGGTGTTGAATAGAGACAAAGATCTCATTTTTATAGGTATGTTGAAAAATAATATTCTTTTATATATAGAAAGGATTTCAAAATACAAACCTATACTATATTAAAGGACTTTAGAATATTAAAAAAATTCTACATAGAGCTATATGTAGAGTTTTAAAAACCAAAGTAACTCATGTATATATAAATTAAAAAATAAAGGACTTTAAAATGCAAAAAATTTTCACATTTTCTATATGAAGGAATTTAAAATAGAAAAAAGTCTGAGTAGGTAGATCTAGCTACACTACACTATGTAACACTTAGTAAGTCTAAGTGGAGATGTCTAAAAAGATGCCTAGGTGTCAAGATACCTAATCGGTCAAAAGACATAGAGTCTAAACCCATATTCTGTATAGTAAGTGGAAATAGATATAGGTGTAAATAGAGATAATATGTATATGTCTAAATACATATGCTATATAATATGTTGAAATACATATTTGCACAGGTATCTGTCTGACTAAAAGATACTCTACACTCTTCTAGATGATGTGTTGCAGGTTATCCTAGGTGAGTTACCTGCTATGGATTATCCCTGGTGTAGGTGATCCCCATGCCTGTCTCCCCATCCATGCATGTCTCCCATTCACCCCGGCCCCCGCGTCCGTGGGTGGCTCCCGGGCCCCCCCCCCGGCCCCGTGTCCGTGGGTGGCTCCCGGCCCCCGCCCCCGCCGGTCCCCACCCCTTGTGTCCGAGGGTGGTTGCCGCCCCCCCCACCCGTCCCCGGCCTCTGTGTACGTGGGTGGCTCCCGCCCCCCCCCCCCCCCCGTGTCCCCCCCCCCCCCCCGGCCCCCGTGTCCGTGGGTGCTCCCGCCCCCCCACCCCACCCCCCGGCCCCCGTGTCCGTGGGTGGCTCCCCCCCCCCCCCCCCCCCCCCCCCCCCCCCCCCCCCCCCCCCCCCCCCCCCCCCCCCCCCCCCCCCCCCCCCCCCCCCCCCCCCCCCCCCCCGTGCCGTGCTCCCCCCCCCCCCCCCCCCCCCCCCCCCCGTGTCCGTGGCTGCTCCCCCCCCCCCCCCCCGCCCGCCGTGTCCGTGGGTGGCTCCCGCCCTGGGTCTGGAGGCTCCTGGCTCTCTTGCACGGGCGCCCCCCACGTGCGGCAGCGAGGGCTGTCTGGGGGGGGAGAGTTCGCGGCCAAGAGGGACCCGGGACGTTTGTTGCCCTGCGGAGCCCCTCCCAGCGGGGGGAACGGAGGGGAAAACCTTGTGCCTTTTGGGGGGGGAATGAAAAGGGGAGGCCTGGGGGGCCTGGGGAGGTGAGGGTGTCATTTGGGGCACCAGTGTCACCGGGGAGGTGTTGCCTTGGCAGAGGGGCAGGTGAGTGGTGGACGGGGGGGTCACAGCCCAAAACTGCCTGAAGATTCATGGATGGGGGGTTTAAAAAATAGGAAAAACTGTAAATATGCGTGTGAGGTGTTTGAAATAGAGAAAAGATCTCATTTTATATATATTGAAAAATAGTATTGTTTTATAGATATTTAAAGGATTTCAAAATAAAAACCTGTATCTACTATATCATATAAAGGATTATAGAGTATAAAAAAATTTTAACTAGGGATATATATGTAGGCTTTTAAAATAGAAAAATAGCTCGTGTATATATAAATTAAAAAATAAAGGACTTATAAAATATATCTTTTTTTGTATTCTTACATGAAGGAATTTAAAACAGAAAAAAGTCTGACTAGGCAGAGCTATCTCCACTACACTATGTAACCCTTACTAAGTCTAAGTGGAGATGTCTAAAAAGATGCTTAAGTGTCAAAATACCTAATAGCTCGAAAGATAAATAGTCTAAACAGATATTCTATAATGAATTAACGGAAATTAGGTCAGTGTAAATAGAGAAAATACGTCAGTCTTAAAGAGATAATGTGTCTCAATAGATATTCTGGATTATCTGTTGCAGATCATCCCAGGTGAGTTATCTGTTGTGGATTATCCCAGGTGGACCCCCTGGTGTAGGTGAACCCGTGCATGTCCGTCCCCTCACTGTGTCCGTGGGTGCCCCCCCCCCCCCCCCAAGCTACTGTGCCACCGGACCTGTGGGTGCTGCCTGCATCTGCCGTCTCTGGATGTTTCTCCGTTTCTGCCCCGCTCCCTGTCCATTTTCTCTTATCCTTTCTGTCCTCCATCGTCCCCTTTTTGCTTGTATATCTGCATACCACTGCCTGTCTCATCGTTTCTCGCTATATCCCCCTGCCCAGCTCGCTGTCCCATTATTCCCCTCTGTCCTGATCCCTGGCCTTTTTTCTCATCCTGCAGTCCATCACAGCCACGGAGTGCGTGACCGAGCGAGGCTGCGTGTCTAGGAAGTTTCATCTCGTAAGAGCTGTGAGACACCCACGTATTCTCTTAGGTGCAGGACAGCCAAGCGACCGGAGTTACAGAAGAGGAAGGGAGGAGAGCAGGAGAAAGAAGTGTCTGAACTGACAAATTCTTCTGGCAGCGCTGAGAGCGAGAGCTGCGGTGAGTCCTGGGCCCTTGGGGCCCTGACGCCCCTCCTCTGTGTCCCCGGTCCCTCCCCTGGCCCCCTCTCTTTCCCACGCTGCTGTGATTTTCTTTGCTTCCCTGTACCTCTCCTCTTTTCCTCTATTCTTCTGTCCTGCTCCCTCTTCCTCTCTCGCTTTCTCTCTCTTGTTCTACCGCTCCCTTTTCTTTTTCTCCTGCGTTTTTGTCCTGTTCTCTCTCCTTCCTTCTTGTCATCCTTCGTCTCTGTCCTGCAGCCCATCGCTGTTTTTTCCTTTGCCATCTCTTTGTCCTGAGCTGCACCTGTCTCTCTTCTACCCATCCCTAATTTTCCTTTTCCATTTCTCTGTCCCGCTTTCAGTCCCTGTTTTTTTTTCTGGCTCCATCTCCCTGTCATTCTCCCTGTTGCTCTTGCGTGCTCTCTCTCCCGGTGTCCTGCTCCCCGTAACTCTCTTTTTTGCTGTATCCCATTTTCTTCCTCCCTGTTTTTCCTCCGCTTGCTTTCTGTATCCCTCCTTCCTTCCTCCTGTCCTTCCTCCCCCCTACCCCCCTGCCTCTGGCCTGCCGCTTGTCACTGGTTTTTCTTTCTCCTGCTCTCCGTCTGGGTTCTGTCCCTCTCGTTCTCTCTCTGTCCCTCTGTCCTTCCTCTAACCTGTATTTTGCACTCTCTATCCCACTGCCCCTAACGCTTCTTTCTCCATCTCTCAGTCCTGCTCTCTGCCCCCTTTTTCCTCCCACTGTCCATCTATCCTGCTTCCTCTCCCTGGTTATTCTGCCTTTATTCCTCTGTCCCGCTGCCTGTCTCATTGTTTCTAGTTATATCCCCCTGTCCAGCCAGCTGTCCCTCTTTTCGTCTCTCTTCCCTACTCTGGCCCTACTTTTTCTTGCTCCATCTCTGTCCAGCAGCCCATCATGGTTTTTGTTTCCTTCTCCATCTCTTTGTCTTAATCTGCATCTGGTTCTCCTGCCCACCCCAGTCCCTCTGTCCTGTTCCTTGTCCTGCTTTTTGTCTCTCCAAGTCCCGTGCTCTAGCCCCATCTTTCTCTCTCTCTTCCTCCTTCCTCTTCCCTCCTTCTTTTTCTCTGCATCCCTTTGTCCCGTTGCTCATCAGTATTTTTTTTCCTTCCGTTCCTCTGTCCTGCTCCCTGTCCCTTACTTCTCTGTCGATCCCTCTGTCCCGTTGCCTGTCATTATTTTTGCTGTCTGCATCCCACTGCCCTGCTTCCCATTCATCTCTTTCGGCTCTATCCTCCTGTCCTTCTCCCCAGCAGTATTTTTTCTTTCTCCAGCTCTCTGACCTGCTCCCTGCCCCGCTCTTTTTCTCTCTGTCACTTCCCTGTACCTCTCTCTCTGCAATCTTGTGTCCCGCTCCTTGTCCCTCTCTGTTTATATCACAGTGTCCTGCTCCCTGTTCCTCTCTTTGCCTCTCTACCCCTCTGTCCCTGTCCTTGTCCCTGTTTTTTTCTTTCTCCATCTCTCTCTCCTGCTCCCCACCTCCCCTTTCTCTCTCTCTCATTCTTTCCTCTTCCCTGTACCTCTGCTTTTCTGTATCCTTGCCACCCACTCCCTCTCTCCCTCTGTCTCTATCACACTCTTGTTCCCCATCCGTCTTTTTTCCTTTTACCCTTCTGATGTGTCCCTCAACCCCCCCTTTTACGTGTCCCAGTCTTTCTCTCTACATCCTTCTGTCATTCTCCTTCTCTTGCTCTTCTTGCTCTTTTTCTCTCTCTCTTCCTCTATCCTGCTACCATCACTGTTTTTTCCTTTTCCACCCCTTTGTCCTGCTCCCTGTCCTCGTCGATCTTTCCTTTCATTCTGCCTCCGGTCTTCCTTTGTTTTCTCCGTCTCTGTCCTTTTCCCTGTACCTTTTTCTCTCTGCTCCTCAGTCCTTCTCCCTCGTGTTATTTTTCTCTTTCTGCTACCCTCTCTTTTTTGCTGTGACCCTCTGTGCTGTTCCCTTTCCTTTCTTTCTCTAATTATCTGTTATCTTACCTGTCCCTCTCTCTCCCTCCCCCGCTTGTCCTGCTCCCTGTCCCTATTTATTGCTCCATCTGTCTGTCCCACTCTCTATCTCTGTTTTTTCTCATGTCCATCTCTCTGTCATTCTCTCTGTTGCTCTCATTGTCTCTCTATCCCAGGTGTCCTGCTCCCCGTCCCTCTCTCTTTCACAATATCCAGCTTTCTGGCTCCCTGTCCCTCACCTGTTTTCTATATCCCTCTGTCCTTCCTCCTGTCTTTCCTCGTCCCTCTGGCCTGCTACCCATCACTATCTTTTTTTTCTTTCTCCCTCTCTCTGCCTCGGTCCCGTCACTCTCCTCCTCTCTCTGTCTCTCGTGTTTCTTTCTCCATCTCTGCCCCATTCCCTGTCCATTTTCTCTTATTCTCTCTGTCCTCCATCCTCCCGTAACTTTTTGTCTGTGTATCTCCATACCACTGCTTGTCCCGACATTTCTCGCTATATCCCCTGCCCAGTCGCTGTCCCATTATTCCCCTCTGTCCTGATCCCTGGCCTTTTTTCTCATCCTGCAGTCCATCACTGTTTAATCTGTCTCCATCTCTTTGTCCTCATCTCTGTGTGTCTTTTTTCCCCCCTCA
Source organism: Gymnogyps californianus (assembly GCF_018139145.2). Lineage (NCBI taxonomy): Eukaryota > Metazoa > Chordata > Aves > Accipitriformes > Cathartidae > Gymnogyps > Gymnogyps californianus. The sequence goes on along the minus strand of NC_059485.1, from coordinate 6,832 downwards.
ATCCCTCTGGCTTGTTCCCCGTCTCTTTCTCTCCCTCCCGCCTTCTTTATTCCTCTCATTCCATTTTGCTCTCGATCCGTCTGTTCTGCTCCCTGCTCATCATTTTCTCTCTCTTTCTCTCTGTCCTGCTCCCTGACCCTGTTTTTTTTTTCTGCCATGTCCCTGCAGGGCTCCGCTTCCCTTTTTATTGATTTCTCCATCTCACTGGCCTCTTCCCTGTACCTGTTTCTTTCTTTGCTCCTCAGTCCTTCTCCCTCATTTTATTTTTCTCTTTCTGTTCCTCTGTCCTGCTCCCCATCGCTGTATTTTTGTTCTCCGTATCCGCTGCTAGCAGACTTACTCCCGGGACTTACAGACATTAACGAATAAACACTCACTGTCTCATTTGCACTCATGGCTGTGTTTGCAGTCCTTTGTACTTGGTGAGTGGCTGTCACAGAGTCCTGGGGAGCAGGTTACCTTCGTGGGTGTAAGGGGCCATGGCTGCAGCTGTCAGCTGGGGCTGGAAGAGCCCCAGGGGGCCAGTGAGGCTGATGGGGATGGCCCCTCTGTATCACAGGGCTGCAGCCCCAGGGATGGTGCTGCTGGGGCATGCCTGCCTGAGAGTGCCAACAAGCTGCAAGGATGTTTCCAACCCACCGGTGCAACAGGCTGCAGGTCACTTGGAGTTGGGCCCCATAAGGGTGGCTCCCAGGGATTTTCTGAGAGCTGGTGGAGAGGAAGCAGAAAGAGGGGCAGGAGATGGCTGCCCCCACCCCTCTGGGTACCTGGAGGCCTTCCCACCCCCTGGAAAAGGCACTGGGTGCCTCCCCAACTCAACAAAACTCCTCCAGCCCTGCTCACCCCATGCAGCTGCCCCCAGCTCCAGCACCTCCCCTGAAGCCTGTCCCGTAGCCACGGACTGCTCCCAAACCCTGTCCTCATGGCAGCAAGCCGCCCCCTGAATATGCTTTATTCTCCATAAATGCAGGTGCCTATTAGCATCAGTTTGGGGAAAGAGCGGCGTCTCCAGAAGCTCCTGCAGAAGGAAGGGGTTCCTGCCTGAGGGGAGCCACAGTCATCCCCGTGGATAACATTTGCTTGCTCTTTCCCTCTCCCAGAGGCAGCACTGAGGCCTCAGTTGTGGGTTCCTCTCTGGGGATGTTGTGGACTGCATCTGGCTCAGGTTTGGGTGGGTTGCCTTTGCCTCATTCTCCGAGGGCATGGGCAAAAAGGGACAGCTGGAGCGCTTACTGGCTGTGGACAGGAGCTGCCGGGGCTGAAGCTGGAGAGGCCAGAAAAAAGGTAAAGCGGCTGAAGAATAAAATAAAGGGGATCTAGCCGGCAGCAGCCTCCAGATGCAGACAGGGACAGCCTGCCTCTCCGGGTGAGGAAGGATCCCTCTCAGCGTAGTCCTCAGCAGATCCGATCACCAACGTGCGCGGCAGGGTCTGTATGTGTAACCAAAAGCATACTACGGCATGCAGCGTGTGCGTGTTGTGAGGCTACGTATCTGGGAAGCCTCATACTGTAAGAGCTGTAAGACAGCAATCTATTCTTCGAGGTGGATGACAGTCAAGCAACTGGAGCTACAGAGGAGGAAAGGAGGGGGAGAGAAAGGGAGACAGAGAAAGACGCGTCCAACACTGTCAAGTTCTCCCAGCACCTCTGACAGCGGGAGCTGCAGTGAGTCCTGGACCCTTGGGGCTGTGTCGCCCTTCTGCATCCCGGTCCCCTCCCTTCTATTTCTCTCACTGCTGTCATTTTTTTCACTTCCCTGTACCTCTCCCTCTCTCATTCTCCCGAGTCCCCTCTTTCTCTGTGGTTCTATCTCTCCACGTTCTTTTTCTCTCTATGTGCTTCTGTCGTGTTCCCTGTCCCTCTTTTTTCATCCTCTGTCTCTGTCCTGCAGCCCATTGCTACTTTTGTGTTTCTCCATCTATCTGTCTGTCTTCCTATCCCAATTCTTTTAATTCCTCCCCATCTGCCCTTTAGCCCTTCACAATTCCCGCCCCCGCCAATTCTCTCTGTCTGGCTCCATGTCCCTATTTCTAAATTCCTCTCTCTCTGCCCTGTATTCTAGATATGCTTTTCTTGCTTATATTCTCTCGTTCCAGGTCCCTGTCCCAATGTTTTAATGTCTTCCCTCTCTGTCCCATAGCCCATTTTTGTCTTTATTGTTCTCTCTCTGTCTGGCTCCCTGTCCCTATTCTTTAATTCCTCTGTCTCTCCCCTTTAGCTCATCGATTTAAAAAAAAAAAAACAAACAGAAACCTCAGTCTCCCTCTGTCCACCTCACTGTCCCCCTTTTTAATTCCTCCCTCTCTGCCCTGTGGGCCATCACTCTCTTTGTTTTTCTCCGTCTCTCTCGTCTGGTTCCCTGTGCCTTCCTCTTCTCTGGCCTGTAGCCCATCGCTATGGTTTTTTTTTCCCCTCTGCCTCTCGCTCTGCCCTGTAGCCGATCGCTGCTGTGTCGCTTTACGCAGCAAGGTTTTGTTAGCTGGGGTGGGGGAGGGCAGGGGCTGCAGGGGTGGCTGTAGGTAGCTAGGGTCTGGCGGCCGGAAGATATCGCGCTGTACGGAAAAGTAGGGTCCTCTCCAGATAGCCAATAGCGTTTAGTTTATGGTGTAAACAGACGGAAGTGACGTTGTAACCTGAGCTATATAATGCTGTTCTACTCACTAATAAATGCCATTTGCCGTCCACCACATTGGTGTCTGTGAGCTGATGGCCCGAGCGGCCTGGGGTTGGTCGCCGTGCCGTTCCTGAACCAGGTCGCCACGCCTACGAAGGCAACAAGTGGTGCCGAAACCCGGGAAACTCGCCTGGAATCGGGTGAACGGCGGCCGGAGCGGCAGGACCAGCCCGGCGGGGAGGACGCTCCTGGACCAACAAGGAGGATGGAAGCCCTTGTGAAGGTCGTATCAGAATTACATAAGCAGTGGGGTATTGATTGTAAACTCAAAGATTTTATTCTCGCAGTTGCGAGGCTTTTGCAAATTGGGGTCATTGACCAGCCGGTGGATATTCTCCACCCCGAAGTGTGGGATGAGTGCACAAAGCGTTAGCCGAGGAGACGATGTCCTCGGGTTGTGGGAAAAACCTGGGGTCGTGGGGAAAGTCGTACAGGCTCTGCAGAGGGCCATGCAGGAGCGGGAGACCTGGAGGGCGGCGGGAGCTGTTTGTTGGCCACCCCGAGGCAGGGAGTCGTGGCAGCCACGCGGACTTTGCACCCCCCAGACGATGACGATTTTGCTGGGCCTGGAGACCAGCAGGAGGGTGGCGCGTCCCCTCGATTCCCGAGCCCCGACCCGCACCCCGACCCGCTTACGGAGGGACAGAAACGAGCCAAATCCTTCTGGGGTGGGTTGGCCGAGGAGGCCAGGGGCGCCGCGGAGAGGCCGGAATCCGAGGAAGTCTGGGCTAGACCACCGCCATATGCGCCCCAACATGGCGCCGAGCACAAAGGGGAAGGGCGGGACGAAGATGCCTTTGGCGGGAACAGGAAGGAAGCGCTAGTAAGCGCACGCCGCCGGGAAGGAGAGGGGAACGTGAGCGAAGGGCGGAAAGCCAATCAGAAGAAATGCCCTTATAGGTAAACACCTCGCCGAGCAGAGGGCAGGGCGAACCAAGAGGGCGAGACGAACCAAGAGGGAGGGGCGAGCCAAGGGAGGGAACGGCCCGCCCGCAAGGGAAGCAGGCCCGGAGCCAACAAAAAGGTACTGGAAACCGGAAGTAACCAGTCAGTCGAGTTCCGACTCCGGATCAGACACTAGCTGGGACGAGTGGCTTGCAACCGATTCAAACTTAGAGGAAGGAGAGACGGAAATAAACAAAGTTAAGAACCGAAATATCCCTGTTCAAATTAAAGAGAAATCGCGAGGAGAAATCCCTTTCACGGATTGGAGGAAAATAAAGATTGCGTGCGCCGGTTGGGCCCCATCGGCCGCGCTAGCGTTCCCGGTCCGGGTGATGGATGGGGGACAGAGGGTCCACTCGCCAAAAACCCTAAGGATATACAAGCGATTGTTAAGGCGATCGCGGATAAAGGGCTTAATTCTGCCATGGTCTCCACCCTCATAGATGGTGTCTTCGGGGGAGACGATATGCTCCCGTTTGATATAAAACAAACTTGTAGATTGATCTTTGACGGGCAGGAATGATCGTTTTTAAACAAGAATGGGAGGACAACTGTGCAAGGCAACTGGCCCAAGTAACTGGAGCAGATCATCCACTGCATGGCTCCAGCCTGCAGCGGTTAATGGGCACAGACCCATAATGATTACCCCCCAGGCCCAAGCCCAGGGCCTACGGGCCCATGAAGTTATGGCAACTACTCGTGCGGCCAGAGAAGCTATTCACACAGCCTCTAGAGTTATTGCCAAGCCATCGTCATGGTCCACAATAAAACAAAGTGGTGAGAGCTTACACAATTTGTAGATCGTCTCCAAGCAGCGGTCGACTCCTCGGCCCTGCCTGCGGAGGCAAAAGGCCCGGTCGTAGCAGAATGTTTACGTCAGCAGTGTAATTCGACAACCAAAGAAATTCTGCGATCGCTACCAGCGGTCAAGTATCGCGGACATGATTAAGCATGTCGCGAAGGAAGAGCACCTAGCCCCAATTCAAGCGGCTGTTTGTACCGCAATAGCTAACGTGATGGCATGTTTCAAATGTGGCCAGGTGGGCCACATTGTGGCAAACTGCCCTCGATCGGGGACCTACCAACAGCGCTTCCCCCGCGCCAGGACCGACCCAGAGGACCGTGTTGGGCCTGTGGTAAGAAAGGACATTTGCTAAGGACTGTAGATCTAAAACTCAGGGAAACGGGAGGGGAGAGGGCACTGGGCCGCGCACAGCCCTCTCCCACTTGGGACGTGAGGCAGCCCAATTATGCCAATCCGGATGGGGCAAAGCACTCCCGAACCCGCTGCCCCCTCGAGAAGCGACCAACTTTATGGTTCAACCGACGACCCAGCCAACCTGTCCCCACCTCAGGGACGGCAAGGACCACCCTTGGGGGCGAGACCCCAGGGTGGCCCTGGCAGTAAGTGTGATAATCCGCCAGTGGTGTGGGATCTGTTCCCTCTACAATACCTTAAATGGCACACCATTCGTGTCCCCTTTTTGATCGATACCGGAGCAGATGTTACGGTTATCCCTGAAGACAAACTGGCCCCCGCATTGGAAATTGGAAGACGCCCCATGGTGGGTGGAGTCGGGGATTATCCCGAGCTCGAAAGAGTGCTCAATTGGTAGCAATCACGCTTCACACTGAGAAAGGACCAGAGAAAACCATTACCCTCTTCCCATATGTCATGCCAGGAGTCCCCACCCCTGTTGGGAAGGGACGCTCTAACCCTATTAAAAAGCCAGGGTGACAAATTTACCGTAAGGCCACTGCCGTACACCCACTTCCACCAATTAGACTGACGTGGAAATCGTCCGACCCAGTGTGGGTCGAGCAGTGGCCCCTGTCGAAGCCTCGAATGGATGCCCTTCTCGAGATAGTTGACCGTGAACTACAACGAGGTCATATAGAACCTTCCACTAGCCCATGGAACACCCCAGTTTTTGTAATATCCAAACGAACCGGCAAGGGGTTTCGCCTCCTTCATGACTTGCGTGAAGTAAACAAAAAAATCCAACCAATGGGTCCTGTTCAAACGTTGTTGCCCATGAACTCTATGATACCAGAAGGACAACCTTGTGCTGTCCTTGATATTAAGGATTGTTTTTTTCGATACCTCTGCATGACGAGGACAAGGAGCGGTTTGCTTTTTCTGTTGTGTTTCCAAACAGCCAACGCCCCAACTTACGTTTCCAGTGGAAGGTGCTGCCTCAAGGAATGATTAACTCGCCTACTATCTGCCAAATTGCAGTGGATCGGGCGTTGACACCGGTCCGGCGCAGTGATCCGACCGCAACCATCATTCAATACATGGATGATATCTTAATTGCCGCGCCGTCGGGAAGTCAGGTGGACCAGTTAGTGTCAACAGTCTCAGAAATTCTGAAAACAAACGGGTTCGAAATCGCGAGCGCGAAGATTAAAGAGGACCTTGTGTAAATTTTTTGGGAATGGGGATCACAAGTTCTTACGTGACCCCTCCCAAATAAAAATCCGTCGACGCATCAAAACGCTCCATGATATGCAACAGTTAGTGGGTCTTTACAATGGCTCCGCAACATTGTCTCTGATCCCTCCCGAAACCATGGCCCCCCTGTATGATCTCTTAAAAGGAAAGAAACCCATGGGAGCAAAAAGCTCTGACGACGGAAGCAATGAACTCTCTTGACTTCATTGAGCAACAGGTATCGTCAAGCACGCTTGCCAGGTGGAACCCGGATGTACCACTTGATCTGTATGTACATTTCACAGAAGGGGGGGAGTGGGAGCACTAGCACAGGGCCCCCCGAAAAAGCTCAACCAATACAATGGATAGTTCTGGGAAAACCGTCACGTGCATTCTCTCCAGGAGTCAAGTGCCTTGGTAATCTCATCATGAAAGGCAGAAAACTCGCCCTAAGACACCTAGGCATCGAACCCGCCAGGATATACCACCCTTCCGTAAACAGCTCCCGACGCAATCAGTGGCAATGTCAGAGTATCTGGCCATAGCCCTCGTCGGATTTGGTGAGAAGTCCGGTATGCTACAAACCCCCTGGACTCAAATGCTGGCAATTGTCGACATCGACCTCCCACAGAAGATCATGGATCGGCCCCAACGGGGACCAACGGTCTTCACAGATGCATCCTCAGTAACCTCAACCGCGGCGGCGGTATGGCAGTCGGAGAGAATGGCACTGCATTAAAATGACCGATTATGCGCTTTCAGTCCAGCAGTTAGAAAGC